>NW_020665000.1:334797-356131 GCF_002925995.2 Terrapene triunguis
TAACTGTCAGGGTGGTTAAACACTGGAATAAATTGCCTAGGGAGGTTGTGGAATCTCCATCTCTGGAGATATTTAAGAGTAGGTTAGATAAATGTCTATCAGGGATGGTCTAGACAGTATTTGGTCCTGCCATGCGGGCAGGGGACTGGACTCGATGACCTCTCGAGGTCCCTTCCAGTCCTAGAATCTATGAATCTATGAATCTATGGTACTTTTTCATTTAGAAGGCGGGGTGGGGACCCAGAGAGACAAAAGATTCCAGTATCATGCTGGAGACAGGTGACCTGCTGAGCAGTTTTGGGTTAAAGTCTGGAGTTTTGGGGGCGTGGACCAGTCCTGGGTCTGTGTTTGCAGCAGGCTGGCGTGTCTGGCTCAACCAGGCAGGGTTCTGGAGTCCCAAGCTGGCAGGGAAAACCGGCTCAGAGGTAATTCCAGCACGTCAGGTGATCGCCCTAAGGGGGGGTCTCTGTGACCGAACTCATCACAGGTCCCTCCCCCCACCTGTCCAAAGTCATAGCCACTGAACCTTTCTGTAGGTCAGCAGCATATACAATCAACCTGCAGTTACAGCTGTTTCTAATGAAAACAGGCTGCAGCGCCCCAGCTCCTGCATGGAGATGTCAGGAGAAAATTCATTCTCCCGGCAACGGACTCCGTCGCCTGACAACACGGTCAAGGTTGCCCTTTCATCCATAGAGGCTTTTTGTGCTTTCGACAATGTTTCCACCTTGGGAACGGCTGCCTATTTTCTACATGCACGTAGGAGTCTCTCCTCCCCCCCGTCCCCACCATTAATACCTTCTACACAAACCCCCCAGTGACCCTTTCTCTGCCTGTAACAAGGAGTGAATGATCAGTTCCACACAGAGGAAGAGTTGTGATCCCTCCGTGTCCTTGAGAGGCTATTCTCCTTGCCAGGACGTGAATGCAGGAAGCGCTCTACACTCCCAACACACCTTTTTAGTTCATCTGCATTAGGAGACTTCAGCATTTTAAGCGGAGAGGTACCATTTGTCAAGGGCTATGGGATTTGCCAGCTATTATTCCAAATACATTCAGTCGAAAGTGTGACTTCCTCAGCAGTGCAGGCAGTGGGGAGGGTGCAGGGAAGTGTGTGATGGGGTAGGGCAGAGCAAAGGGGGGGAGCACGGGTAGCGTGCAAATAGACTTTGTTAGACACTACTCCGCTACATCCACAGCTGGTGCAAATCATGGTAGCGTTATTGTCAGCCCTGTTCCTACCAAGTATGGTGCCCTACGCAGCCCAAGCACCTCCCCCCGCGCGGAGGGTCTGGGCTGCACTCAAGGCCTGCGGTGGCAGGAGCTGTGGGGGGGCTGCTTTGGGGGGCCCCACAGGCCCAGAGCAGCCTAGGGGATAAGCAGGGGGCCTGGCGCCGGCAGCAGAAAGTGGAACAACCTGGCCCCAGCCTGCTCCGCTCCCCCCCGCCCGAGCTGTGTTGCTCGTGGGACGGGGCTTGGGGAGAAGGGGTCCACCCCCCCCCCCCCCCGCACTCACCAGTGGCAGGAAGTGGAACAACCCGGCCCCAGCCCGCTCTGCTCCCCCCACCCCAGCCGTCTTGCTTGGGGGAAGGGGCTTGGGGGAAGGGTCCGCCCCGCCCCGCCCCCCCTGCACTCACTGGCAGTGGGAAGCGGAGCGACACAGCTGGGAGCCAGTGAGCAGAGAAATCCCCATGGCACGATGAAAGGTGCTAGAATCACCCTGGGCTGGATCCTCCATCATTTACATGCCTGCAAAGTGCGAACAGATCTGATTGATAGTGTTTTGCACCACCTTGTGCTGGTGCAAATGACTGTGCAAGGAGCAGAATAGGGAATCCAGCCCATTGGGTTTGATTACCGAAGTTTTGCTGGACGCTGCTTGAACACTTGATTTGAGGGGCGTGTTCTTGTCTTCAGCAATGAGGGGATCCTATTACTGTTGGACTCCAGCAGGTTGCAGAGTATCAGCTCCGTGTGAATGACACCCTGACATTCAGGTTGTACACTGCGTCCAATCAGACGCTCGCTGCTTTTAATACTGATGGATGGAGACAAGGTGGCAGGAATTTATCCTGTTGCCTTGTCGTTTACCCTTGGAAGCACTGGTGGTGGGGCCAGGCCAGGGGGCAGCTGAGCTGTAAATCACCAGCTCAGATAATGTCTTTGGGTTAAAACTGAACCAATCTCAAAGCTGTGCTGCAAGGAGGCAGGGGAATGGGGAGGAGGAGGTGGAGGGTGGCTGCTATGGACGATGGAACCCGGGTCTGAGCAGCATAGTCCATAGGGGCTGATTCTCATTTGCAATGCTCTGGCCACGCAAAGGGACTCAGAGTAAAAGAGAACCAGGCCCATGAATATTAAAGTCGGAAGGATCCATTGTGGTCAACCTGTCCGATCTCCTGCATAGCGCAGGCCAGAGGATTTCTCCCAGAGATTGCTGCATCCTGCCCAGTGACTTGGCAAAGAGATGCCCAACCTGGCTTTAACGACGCCAACGGATGGAAAATCCACTACCGGCCTCTGGAATCTGTTCCAATGGTTAATTCCCCCCATATGTACCTTGTTTCCAGGTTGAGCAATGCTGATTTCAGCTTCCAGCCATTAGATCTCATGCTCTTTTGTCTGCTCGTATAAAGAGCCCTTTGCTCACAGAGATCTTCTCCCCGGGCCAGTGTTTATAGACTGTGATCATGCAACTCTTGAGCTACCTGACTAGCAATTAGGGGAAAAGGATTTAAAGAGAGAACTCCAGTCTACACATGGGTGGGCGGTTTCTCACCTCCCTTCATTTCTGGTCCTACACAGAGAGTATTTTCTCCCCAGCTTCCCCAAAAGCAGAAGCCAAGAAAAATTGAGCTGCGGGGATTTTTAATCTAGTGTTACTAAAGCCACAGCTGGTTAAAGGCTGACCTGCCAGCGGGGACTGGTGTGCAGCCACGGCATGTATGTCTTTGGGAGTGTGCGCGCGTGTGTATACGCTGTCACCTTTGTAGGTTTGGCTGTGGAACGGGGGTGTGCATGTCTGCATTGAGAAGTGTGTGTGTGGGCGTGCACAGATTTCTCTGTGTGTGTGTGTGTGTGTGTACACATCTCTATGAGTTGTGTGTCAGCGGGAGGAGGGGGCAGTAGCCAGCAGACATACACCCCTCTTTAAAGTGACTTTTCCCCTCTATCTTCCTTACATAACCTGGTGACCAGCTAGCAGACCCTAGGCAGCACTGATTGTTTTCTTGCACAGCAGCTCTCAGCTGTTTGAAAGCACTGCATTCAGCTTGGAGCTGTGATTGCGTGGCAAGCACTGTCCCATTGCAGTAATCCTGCCATGTCTCAGTAATTATTTCTCCACTTGCTCCTATTCCTCTTCTACCTCCTACCATGGAGCCTTGGCCTGAACTGACGCCATCCCAAGCGTTTTTGTGGCAACCTGCTGTGTTTTTCATAAAGTGTAGGGTTATAAACCTTGCTGCAGTGTCCGGAGGAGCCGGATTAGGAGGTTTCCATCAGCCCCAAACTGCGAATATCTCCCCTGCTAGCCAGGGAAATGCAGGGCAGGGATTTCATGTTACGTTTTTCTCCATCTTGGCGAAAGTCTCTTTCCAAAGCAGGTTCTGTGAGGAAGTGAGACGCAGAGATGGAGACAGCGACAAAACTGACCTCAGAGCTCGTGACTAGAATGACTGAGTACCTTTACCGACTAGGAGAGGGGACAAGTTTCATCTTACAAATCTGTTCTTTTAATTGGCCCGTGTATAGCAGGACACTATTTTCCCTGCAGGTAGAGGCAGCCGTTCCCTCTTTTCATTTACCAGAAAACAAACCGTGCAGGCTTTATTAATTAATCTTTAACCGATTTCTTGTATTTGAGCCCATTTAAGCTGCAGAGGGGACATTGTTACATGCATGGGGTGTGGGGAGGGGGAGCACAAGTCTGCAGACACCAGTCCTGGGCTAGAAAGTCCCTCATTAGATTTCTGCCTCCTCTTCCATGGCTGGAAACACAATTAGAAGCCCACTCAGTCTCTGGGACAGGCACTCTCCACCTGTTGTTTGTTTCAGTATGTGATCATTTTCTCATGTATTGCCAGGAAACCGACCATGGGCTGGATTGTTAATAGGCACGGGCGTCTGGGTGCAGCTGCCATGTCAGTTCTGGGTGGAGCAGTCCTTGACACCAGTGTAAAACGCTACTAAACCAGAGTGAGTTCCTGTTTTACCCTGTCCTGGCAATGACTGCGCCGTGACTTAAAGATCTCAATCTGTTTAGTTCATCAAAAAGAAGACTGGACTGTGGTGTGTCAGCAATTTCACAGGGAGAAAATCCCGGGTACTAAAGGGCTCTTTAAATCTAAGGGAGCAAGGCAGAACAAGCACTAGGCTCTGTACACACGGCAGCTTAGGTTGTATAAGTTGTGTCAGTCAGAGGCGTGAATACACAACCCCTGGGAGTGACATATGTTACAGCAACCTAAGTGCCGGTGTGGACAGCGCTATGTCGGTGGGAGATCTTCTCCGCCAGCACAGCTATCGCCACGCACGGGGGCTGGAGTAGTTAAGTCAGCGGGAGAGCTCGCTCCTGCAGCTTAGCGCGTTTGTGCAGCTGCATCGGTGTATGTACATGTGTGCATACAGCAGCTGCATGTAGCCTCAGACAAATTCAAATGAGAAATAAGGCACAGCGAGGGTGATTAACCACAGGAACAAACTACCAACGGGCAGTAGTGGATTCTCCATCTTTTGATGTCTTCAAATCAAGACCAGATGCCTTTCCGGAAGCTGCTTTAGTCAAACACAACTTAGTGGGCTCAGCACATGGGTAACTGGGTGAAATTCTATGACCTGTCATACATGCGGTCAGACTATATCATCTAATGGTCCTTTCTGGCTGTAAAATCTATGAATCTATGGACAAGATGCAGGTCAACAGAGAATTGGGCCCCATATGTGCAAAGAGAGATTCACGCTGCTTCGCCCTAGGGAGTTTCACAGGAGCTGCAGCAAAATTTTGTAGCTTCGTGGTTTAGATTAATTGTTCTGTGTTTGTTCTGAAAAATCTCATTTGATGTTTGCGTGATTTTACGACTTCTTCGGCGGATTGCTCACAGCTCAGCAATCCTGGGGCTGTTTTTAATTTGCCCTGATGCAATTTAACAATCTGGTGTCAGAAATCTTTGTTGCCTGTGTGCTGTGCAGAGAACAGGATCATTCCAGCCAATGAATCTCACTTGTGGGGAGGAAGATGTGAAACACGAGAAGAAAAAAAAATGGCAACTTCCAATTGTGGGTTGTGTTGCTTTTTTAAACGGCGCCATGATTGCCCATTCCAGGCTAAAGGGAAAAGTGCTTCAGCTGCTTGCAAAGGAAATGAGTTCATGCATTGTTCGGTAAGCACCAATTCTATGGAGGGAGTAAAGTAGAAGGAGCAATTCTGTCCTAGCCTTTCAGAGAGGACCAAGCTGATCTGCAAAACAGTAAGAAATCTCTACAGGCTATGGTTAAAAATTGTCAGTGTTTAGCAAACTGAACTAAAACACATTTAGACGATGAGCTTTTGGGAGCACGGATGGCCTCTGCCTCGGTCTGTGCAGAACCCAGCACACCAGGGCCTCGATCGCGGCTGGGGTCTGGACAATGCCTGGCACGCTGGGGCCGCAGTCTCGCTTGGAGAAAGGAATTGCTGGAAAGCTCCTGGCAGAGGCCGTATGTGAAAGATCGAGACCAGATTCCACAGTCCAGAGTTCTTGGATAAATTTCAGAGCAGTTTCCAAATGACCTGGGTTCCCATCTGACCTGAGCCTCTAACATCATTTGCCCCAGACAGGTATCAGTATGAGTGAGCAATGTTAAACCTGCTGGCAGTGATAACAGTACAGTAGCTCCTAGAGAACCTGACTGGGATTGAGGCCCCTCCTAGATCTGGGAATAGAACCCAGGAGTTCTAGTCCTTTGCATTAGAAGTAGGACTGTGGCCGTGGCAAGCTAGCAGTGCAGAACTGCAATGCCACTCTCCTGCTCAGCAGCTCACCTCCAAGGAGACTCTCCCCTGCCAGCAAAGACCCACCCTGAGGGCAGGTAACTTCTTCGGACAGGAGCTGTTGCAGGCAGAGTCGAGGGTCACACAGTACCGGAGTGGGCAGAGCATCTTTACAAGCCTGAGCCTCCTGCTCCTGGGCACAACGGGTGTTAGCAGATGCAGCTGGCTAGACCTGGGAGAAAGTCTGATCATGTATCCAGGGGGAAGTAGGATGAAGGCAGTGTCTAATGAGTGGAGTAGCAGCCTTGGAGCCAGGACTCCTGGGTTCTATTCCCAGCTCTGGGAGAGGAGTGGGGTCTGGTGGTTAGAGCCAGAGAGGGGCTGAAAGCCAGCTCTTCCAGCAGACCTGAAGAATAGCTTTGTGTAAGCTCGAAAGCTTGTCTCTCTCACCAACAGAGACAACACAAGATAGTACCTCACCCACCTTGTCTCTCTAATATCCTGGGACCAAGATGGCTACAACAACACGGCAAATAACTCCTTAAATATCAGCCAGGCGTCCATCTCGCAGTGAATTATGGGCTGTTGGTAGAGACCTCGCATGCCACCCTTTGTCACACTGTTACGTAAACACCAGACCCAGGGGAGCCCTGTGAACTCCTATGTACCCCTTTGCCCTCTGCCAGTTGGCACCCCGAGTTCTCTGAGGCACAGCACACACTTTCCCAGCACATCTGACTAATTAAACTCTTTTTGCAGTGTTGGTTGTTTGGGGGAGAGGGGTTCCTGATTGGTGTTTGTCTCTCTCCACTCTGTGGCTCCTGACAGCAAAGTGCCAAGGGGGTCTCGGAAGTTTTTTCTTAGCATTTGACACTGACTCCAAACCAAGGCTGTGTGAAAAACAGACATGTCTGCCTTTCTGTGCTGGGGAATTTCTCAAAGTGACAAGGAACGTTGTAGGCAATCGAAGGCCATTAAGGAACAAGCTGACGTCAGGAAAACATTTTAATTCCCAAAAGCTGTTCCAAGCTGAGCCTTAGGGTTGCTTAGCGCCACCTGGCTCTTTGCAAGGGCCGATTCCTGTCTGAACAGGGAAGTGGCAGATTCCCATTTGAACACTACTGAATTTGAATTGTGTAAAAAAAACCAAGTGAAATTAGTTCATCCTGAATGATGGTGTCTGCTATTTAGAGTGGAGTTGGGGGTCTGGGAGCCTGGACTCCTGGGTGCTAGTCATAACTTGGGGAGAGGAATGAGGTGCAGTGGTGGTAGCAGGGGGGCTGGGAGTCAGAATGCCTGGGTTCTAGGTATGGGAGGGGAATGGTGTCCCGTGGTTAGAGGAGGCGGAGTCTGGGAACCAGGACTCTTGGGTTTTATTCCAAGCCTGGAGCAGGGGCTAGTCGTGAGTGTGGGGATGCTAGAAATAAGGACTCCGGGGTTCTGTTCTCTGCTCTGGAAGAGGAGTAAGGTTTATGGTTAGAGCAGGGGACCTTCAGATGAAAGTCACTTTGGAAGGGTAAAGTATTATCGGTTTGCCCTGATATGAAAAGTGACACGGCTCAACACTTTTGATTCTGCTGCTATTTAGGGATGACCTCATCCTGGCAAAGATGGTCCAAGAGCATCAGTGAAATTAAAAATAAAAGATTATCATAATGGTCAGTGTATCATGGCTCCTCCAAGTCAGGCATTCCACCCACCTCCTTCTCTCCCCCACCCCACCACATTCATCCTGACATCAGTTCTCCTTTGCATTCCCTGTCAATGCTCCACCATGATTTCTGGAATGACCATCCATCTCAAACAGAAGATGTTTAATAAAGAAAACTACAAAAAATATATACAAACAGGCTTCCACACAACTTGAGTGCTAACTTTGTCTCTCTTGTTTGCCAGGGACTGCACTACCTGCTTGGAACTCCAGAGAGGACACAGAGGCAGCTAGTGACGGTAAGTAAGTGTATCAATATACTGGTCCAGCTCCTGGTCATTAGAGGTTTTTTTCCCCCTCCACTTCCCCAATGACTCTTTAGTCTATTCTATATAGGCTCTTACACCACATTCAGCACCATATTATTGATACCTCACCGACCTCCCCCCACCTTTGCCTCCTGTCTCTGACTCACTCCCAGCTCTCATTTATTCTTTAATTACAAACAGTGCAATATTCAGGTAATGAAAATGCCCAGCAAAGTCAATGGGATAAAGCTGCCATTAACGTGTGAAACAAATTCAATTCCCCTTTTCCCCTTTGGTAAGATGACAAACAAGATTTGATAAAGGCAACACACGCCCACTTGGAAAGGGATAAACCCTGTGTGTGTGCGTGTGCATGCTCATAATGATTTAACGCAGCAGCAACTTCACAGACTAACATCTAACGCTTCCAGATTTAGCCATGTTCAAAGGCTTGCACAGATCTAACATTATACTCATCTGATCTCTGGAACCAATTTAGTTTCTGTGTGTGGAAGCCAAGTGATATATTAAAGTGGAGCTGGGATAATCCACTTCCCTTTCTAAATAAATAACTGAGCTTGCGCATTGGTTGGTGCTTTGGAGGGGGAAAAACGAAGAAAATCACATCCCAGAAATGAAAACTAGATGCGACCGTCAGGGTGTGTTCAGAGCAGATTGGGTTTCATCAGTATGGCCTAAGAGATTGTGAAAAATTTGATGCAGGCCCTTTTGGATTAATTACCTACTAGCAGAGTCCTTGTTCATGAGAATTTGTTCAGTTGTGAGTTTAAAATGCACAGGAGTGAAAGACGAATCCTTTCTGTCCTTGGTGCCCCTTTCAGATGAGAAGTGGAATGGATTACACAGGTCAGCGCAAAGTGGCCTGAGCAGAGACAGGACTCGGGGCCAGAACTCGCATTGCAACTGAGCAAAGACCTTGCCCCAAAACATTATTTAAAAAAACCCCAATGTGCAAATGTGTCAGAGCAGATGGGACTCTAAAGGAACGTGGACGAATTTACCTTCCCAGCCATGTCAAGCGTCATCAGGGACAGCCTCACACCATGGGTATGTCTACACAGCAAAAGTTGTGCACAGACTAGCCCGAATCCATTTAGTGCAGGTAACAGCAGGCAGCACAAGCCTGGCACAGACCCTGGGAATGGGTTTGCTAGCCCACTCGGAAGTGGCCCTTGCTGCTCTGTCTTCATTGCCATTGGTACCCATGCTAGGTTGGGCCCAGCTTTCCCTATGTAGACATACCCTCGGTGTCTGCACCGCAGCCGGCACAACGGGGCCCTGAGCTTGGCTGGCGCCGTCAGGCGTATCGGAACACAATTACATCATCATGAAATAAACAGGATAGACAACAGTATCTTGCTCCGCTCTAGCCCCTTCCATCTAAGGTTCTCCAAGTGCATGGCAAGTACTAACTAAGCATTGCAACCCTTCTGGGAGCCAGGCCAGGGTGGTTGTTGTACATAGAGAGACAAAGATTTAAGCGACTTAACAGAGATAACACAGGCAGACCCAAAGCTGGGACTTGAGACCAGAAGTGCCTGGCTCTCTCTGCCAGAGCTGAAAAGGAACCCAGGTGTTCTGAGTCCCCTGCCCCACTGCTCTGATCTGCCACATACTTTCTCCAGCAGCCGGGACTAAAGTGGTGCCTAGGTGGTGCTGGCCTCTCCGTGAGGGGGTGAATTTCACCCGATGAGATCTTCCCCGAGCTGCTGCTTTGGGATTTCAGAGACTTCCTTGTCATAGACATTGTCCCATGGTGGGCTGGCAGGGAGGGGAATGGGACAGCAGTGGATAGCAGAAGCGAAGCCCTAGTGTGCCATCCCCCAGTGGCTTTCATCAGGGACTCAGTTACCCCCCCCACTCCCACATCCATTAGAGACCGAAGGATTGATATGGAAGGGAGCACTCCCCTCTGTGAAGAGCTCGGCACAGCAGGCAGTCTAAGCCTGTCCGTTTCAGTGCCCTGAAATGACACTGGCAGCTGCTGGAGTCCCTGTTGTCGTCGTATTTGATCTGTGAGCATGAAAAGGAGGGAGTGGGGAGGATTGGCGGCACAGCTACAGAATTCTGTGATTTATTGGCCTTCACAGATTTATCTGTTTTTAAGGCCAGAAGGAATTGTTGTGAGCAGCTGGTCTGACCTTCTGCAGCATGCAGGCCAGAAAAACTCTCAGTAATTTCTGCAAATGGGGTGCAAATGCTGGCATCCTGAATCGCTAGTGTTGTGCACTGGTATAAATAACTGCTCCTGGTGCAGGGCAGCAGAGAGCGGGACCTGGTGGTGTTACACTAACTGGCAGGATGTACACCATGTACTGGGCACACAGGTCAAGGGAGAGCCTTGGTCCCAGGGACTGGAGCTCCAGTGCTTTCTCATGAGACACTGGAGACAGCAAAGTGAAATACAAGTAACCAAGGAATTTCTCAGGAGCAACTCTGTGTGCCTGATTCCCACTGCCCTCACACCTTGGGCAGTCATTTACACCAGTGCAAAAGACAGTGACTTGCTGTCAATTGTGTTTGCACCCACTCTGGGGTGTGCATGAGTCCACATGGTGTGGGCTCGTGAGAACCTGCTGGTGAAATGCTTTGCAAAAACCACACTACACGTGCTCCAAGCAAACCCTTGGAGACAAAGGTCCAAACCCAGAATTCAGTCTTAGATTTACAGAGTTTAAGAGCAGCAGATGATCCAGGCTGACCTCCAGTAGATCACAGGCCAGAGTATGTCACCCAGTTACTCCCATATGAAACCTAGTAACTAGTGTTTCACATAAGAATCTCATCCAGAAAGGTGCCTGGTTTTCATTGAAGATGACAAGGGATAGAAAATCCACCACAGTCTTTGGAAGTTTGTTCCAGGAGTTAATCATGCTCTTTGTTAAAAAATGGTGCACCTTATTTCTAATTTGAATTTGCCTGGCTTTAACTTCCAGCCAGTTGTTCTTGTTCTGCCTTTCTCTGCAAGACTAGAGCGACCTTTATCACCCGGGATAGTCACCCTAAGAGCCACCACAGGGAACATCAACACTGCAATCAGAGGTGTGCCTGCAGCATTGGAAACGTGTCTTTAAGGGCGACATGCTGGAGGAAGATGTAAGGAATAGGAAAGATCGCTACACACAGCCCAACTTCTGCCCTGGGCCTCAGCAGTAGGGAGACAATGAGGGGAAGCAGGAAGTGAGCTTAACAAGAGCACAGAGATTGCTGTGGCCTCTCTGGCTCCCTGGGGTAGCCGTTCGAAGGGAGTCCGCAACCCCTAGGAAAATTACATATCAGGAAAATCTAATCCAATTCCAGTGTGAGGGCTCCATTCACAACACTAATAGATTAGACAGCATGACAGAGAAAATGACAGCACTAGGGCATGGACACAGACTCTGCTCACACCAACAGCTCACTATGCCCAGCAGAGACAGCTACGTTGTAGACTAAAAACTACAACACAATTTTTTTCTCCCCTCGCCTGCCTTTGTGTCTGTAACGTGCAAGAGTGTGTGTGAGTGAGAGAGAGAGAGTGAGCGTGAACTGTGGCTATGGTGTGATCGCTCTGTGCATATGTCTAATGTGTGTGTTTACATGTGGTATCTGTGTGGTGGGCATGAGACGTGATGTGTGTGTGTGACTGTGTGTAATGGTGCATGTATGTGTGCGTGCCAACAGATAAAAGGTCAAATCTGCATGTGTGTGTGTGTGTACACACACACACAAGCTCTATCACACCAACAGATCAAGGTTTCTTTCCATTGCAGTGGGAGGCAGCACAGGGGAATAGCTAGATATTTCCTGGAACAGTAACTCCTCACTTAACGTTGTAGTTCTGTTCCTGAAAAATGCAACTTTAAGTGAAACGATGTTAAGCGAATCCAATTTCCCCATAAGAATTAATGTAAATCAGGGGGTTAGGTTCAAGGGAAATTTTTTTTACACACACTCGCGCTCTCTCTCTCTACGTTTTAAACAAACAATTTAATACTGGTACACAGTGATGATGATTGTGAAGCTTGGTTGAGGTGGAGGAGTCAGAGGGTGGGATATTTCCCTTACTGCTAAATGATGAACTGGCAACTGGCTGAGCCCTCACGGGTTAACTCTCTCACTCTGCAAGGCAGCAGGAATGGAGGGAGATATGTGCATTTCCCTTAAGTACACGCTCTATGGAAGATGGGGTAAGCGGGGTGCAGGAGCAGGGGGAAGGGCGACACCCTAACATTAGCCCCCCCCTCTTCCTTCCCTCCCCCCGGCACAGCAAGCAGGAGTCTTGGGGAGCAGCTCCAAGGCAGAGGGCAGGAGCGGCAGTGGGGGGAGGGACACAGCTGAACTGCAGGCAGCTGCTGCACAGGGAACTTAGGGGAGCAGGGAGCTGATGGGGGGGGCCGGTCCACCCTGGTTCCAAGCCCCCACCAGCTAGTGGCAAGGGGCTTTCCTTAGCATGGCAATTTTCTAACCCCTGCCAAAGAGCAAACGTCCGCCAATGCCCTTAACTTACAAACAAACTTCCCATTTTGAACTCTGCTTCAAAAATGTAATTAATCTGTCTCATGCCTTGTAGCCCAATAATTCACCCAGTTAGCTTGTTTGTATCTTAAAGAAAATCAAGTCTATCATTCCTTTAACTACAGCTCATGCTTATTTGAAATATGACATTGTTATCTCTGCCGCCGGATAATTTATAGCCCCTTGTTCGTGTCCCTCGCAGTTTAGCCAATCCTGTGTATTTCGTGTCTTCAGAAGATAAATTGGAAATCTGCTTGAAATTAAAGATCAATGGCCAATTGAACTTTCTTTTCAGTGGAGCTGGGGGAGAGGGGAGAAGCCATTTGCCGATACCCTCCCCTAAATGGCCCAAAGTTTGCTTTCTCTTGTAAAAAAATAAAAACTAGCTGTTTTTTTGTGGACCAGGCCTTCCGGGCAGCTTGGCACTGCCGCCGGAGGAAAGAGGGGGCAGCGGCTATTCTTGGGGCCTGAGCCAGAAGGCTCCTTGAGGTCAGTCTCGCAGTGCACTGTCAGGGCTAGCTGGGATGAGAGCGGCTGGCATCATGTGACTGAACTGCAGCAGGGGGCTGAGGCATTGTCCAGCTGGACAGCCGCGCTGCTGTTTGTGGCTGGGAAAAGGCTGCGGCATTGCATAGTTCAAGATGCTGCGCCACCACAATCAGGGATGAATGTCCCCCTCCCACCTGTATCATTACACAGTGGAGTGGCCCAATTGGATGCTTCTTTGCAGTGTTTGGGAGATTTGCCTTCCTCCGACGTATCAGCAACATCTCGAGACAAGGACCTAATGCACCACGGGTCTGGCCCGAGGATTTGTGACCCACGCCGGGAAGCTCACACACAGGAATCGGGGAGGGAGGGTCACAACCATCTTGCATTTCCACAACCATCTTGCATTTCCCATGTTGCTACACGGGGTGCGGCCCAGCTGCAAAAAGGCAAACGTTTGAGTCACTTTTTCCTCAGAGTATCAGAGGGGTAGCCGTGTTAGTCTGAATCTGTAAAAAGCAACAGAGAGTCCTGTGGCACCTTTGAGACTAACAGAAGTATTGGAGCATAAGCTTTCGTGGGTGAATGCCCACTTCGTCAGACGCAAGTAATGGAAATTTCCAGAGGCAGGTATAAATCAGTGTGGAGATAACGAGGTTAGTTCAATCAGGGAGGGTGAGGTGCTCTGCTAGCAGTTGAGGTGTGAACACCAAGGGAGGAGAAACTGCTTCTGTAGTTGGATAGCCATTCACAGTCTTTGTTTAATCCTGATCTGATGGTGTCAAATTTGCAAATGAACTGGAGCTCAGCAGTTTCGCTTTGGAGTCTGGTCCTGAAGTTTTTTTGCTGTAAGATGGCTACCTTTACATCTGCTATTGTGTGGCCAGGGAGGTTGACGTGTTCTCCAACAGGTTTTTGTATATTGCCATTCCTGATATCTGACTTGTGTCCATTTATCCTCTTGCGTAGTGACTGTCCAGTTAGAGTTGTTATGGTGCGTTGGAGAGGTTTAAGCTTAAACCTCTCCCACGCATCATCAGTGATCTACAACCCATCCTGGACAATGATCCCTCACTTTCACAGACCTTGGGAGGCAGGCCAGTCCTCTCCCACAGACAACCCGCCAACCTTAAGCATATTCTCACCAGCAATCACGCACCGCACCATAACTCCTCTAACTCAGGAACCAACCCATGCAACAAACCTCGATGCCAACTCTGCCCACATATCTACACCAGCAACACCATCACAGGACCTAACCAGATCAGCTACAACATCACTGGCTCATTCACCTGCACGTCCACCAATGTTATATATGCCATCATGTGCCAGCAATGCCCCTCTGCTATGTACATTGGCCAAACTGGACAGTCACTACGCAATAGCAGATGTAAAGGTAGCCATCTTACATCAAAAAAACTTCAGGACCAGACTCCAAAGCGAAACTGCTGAGCTCCAGTTCATTTGCAAATTTGACACCATCAGATCAGGATTAAACAAAGACTGTGAATGGCTATCCAACTACAGAAGCAGTTTCTCCTCCCTTGGTGTTCACACCTCAACTGCTAGCAGAGCACCTCACCCTCCCTGATTGAACTAACCTCGTTATCTCCATACTGATTTATACCTGCCTCTGGAAATTTCCATTACTTGCGTCTGATGAAGTGGGCATTCACCCACGAAAGCTTATGCTCCAATACTTCTGTTAGTCTTAAAGGTGCCACAGGACCCTCTGTTGCTTTTTCCTCAGACACGCTCCACAGCGCCTGAGCCCTCCTGCAGCATGGTCTGAAAATAGGCTGGGGTGCTCACTCCACGCCCACCTGCCATGGTTGCAGGGGAATCTTTCCAGCTTAAAACCCAAACCCACCTGGGGATTTTTCTGAAAGCCTTCTACAGTATAAAGAGACAAGCCAGTTCACGTCAGGCTCAGCGGCACTGAGCCTGGCTCCTGCACGCTGGGGCTGGCTGCACTTATATCTCTCCACAAAGCCATGTGAAAGGACAGGACAAAAGGTCTTTGTTACTTGATGCCGCGGGAGCTGCTGCAAATGGATTCTGAGACTCTCCTGAATAACGCTCCAAGAGCAATAGACCCGGAAGCAGATTATCCACAGCACCAGCAAGGTCATCAAGTAGCCAGTGCGGGGCAGCAGGTTTAAAATGTGTCTGTTGTAGTGTCCCTCCCCTACTGGGGGCCAGAGAGCTGTACTTCCCTGCCAGGCATGCGGGGGCTGGTGCAGGGCTAGAGAAGACGCAGCGTGGGGGCTCTACCCAAGGGCTGCTCTAACTTGCACTCAAGCTTAAATGGCCTGTTTGGGGCTCTGCAGAAGCATACAATCGGCCCCGGACTGGTCCACCCCCGTTATGCCCCCTGACTCCTCTGAGCCATGCCCCACCCATCCTGGGACACTAGCCCCGCCCAGAGCTGTAGCAAATGGGGCTCAACGGTGCACATCAGCAAGCAGACCCTCTGCCCCCTGCAGGCCTGTTCCATTTTATGCAGCGGGGGCTGCAGGGTTACCATGATTAGGGCTCGTAGTTTGGCTTGCGCAGACCGCTGCAGCCACAGCCACCTGTAGGATGGCACCTCGCAAAAGATGGCAAATGCATCACTGCCAGCAGGAAATGCTTGATTCGCACATCTCGTGAGCCACTGGAACTCACAGCCATGGGGGGCTGCTGATACCCCTAACTTAGCACAACTCACTGTGATCAGCTCTTTATATGGACAACAAGAATATCCAGCCTCATCCTAGTGAAAGCTAACAAAAATCTTTTGGAAGGGAGCTAAACCTCATGTATCCGGTTTTAAACTCATCAGCACCTAGTGGGCGGCAGGTTCAGGCTGGGACAGGTTATCCCGCTCCTGCCCCTTTCTCTAAAGCAACTGGTGCTGGCCCTGTCAGAGGTGGGGTCTAGGAGGATGGTGCTGAGCCAGGCTGGTGGTACCTATCTTCCTAGCTTTGCAGGCAGAGGGGGAGCAAAGAGAGTCCCACCCACCTTTTTCAAAATACTCCATAAGAACTAGTCCTATAAATTCTGTTGCCTGCACATACTGGGGTGGTATTAGGGTCAAATTGGTGCACTGGTCGTATCGCACATGGTCCCATCTCTATGCTGTGATCCTGCCCCTCCCTGAGGCAACAGCGGGTTTCAGACTGAATATGAATGGGGCAGCTCACACCTTTTGGAGAGACCATTTCAGGCTCCATGCAGACTCAGGCAGCCATTAGTTACACCCAGTTCATGTTTTCAAGTTTTTTCTTGCCACCCATGAGGGCTACAGAGATAAATGGAAAAAAACAGTAACTAGCCTCCTGTAACTACTGTTCTTCGAGATGTGTTGCTCATGTCCATTCCATGCTGGGGTGCACAGACCACATGCACTCTTGGCAGAGTTCTTCCCCTTAATGGTAGCCGTAGGGGCCGGTCATAGTGCCCCCTGGGGTCCCACGCGTATATGCCGGTCTAAGGGATACCGCTGGCCCCGTGCTCTCTGACAGAGGGGTAGGAGGGCAGGTCATGGAATGGACATGAGCAATACATCTCAAACAACAACAGTTACAGAAGGTTAGTAACCCTTTTTTCTTCTTCGAGTGCTTCCTCACATCGATTCTATGGTAGGTGACTCACAGGCAGTATCCCTGGTGGTGGGCTCGGAGTTCACAGATGTGTCGACTGCAACACTGCTCTCCCAAAACTGGTGTCGTCACTGGCCCGCTGGGTGATGGCGCAGTGGGACGCGAAGGTATGAATTGATGACCACAGGGCGGCCCTGCAGATGTCCTGGATTGGAATCTGCGCAAGGAACGCTGCTGACGAAGCCTGGGCCGTTGTGGAGTGGGCTGTGAAAATGTCTGGAGGCGGAACTTTCACCTGTTCACAGCACATCCTGATGCAGGAAGTTATCCAGGCTGAGATCCTCTGGACGATATCGGCACACCCTTTGTCCTGTCCGCCACCTCTATAAAGAGCTGCATTGACTTGCAAAAAGTGTTTGGTGGACCCTGGCCGTCTACATCAAAAGGACTAAAGTCTAAATTATGTAGTTGACATTCCTCATCCGATCCATGAGACTTCAGAAAGAAAACAGGCAGAAAAATGTCCTGGTTGTTATGGAATTACGACACCAGCTTTGGCAAGGACGGGTGGGGGGTGCAGTCAGACCTTGTCCTCGAAGAGCACCATATAAGGGGCTTCTGAAGTGAGGGCTCTGATTTCGGAGACCCTTCTGGCTGACGCAATTGCCACCTTCCATGAGAGGAGCAGCAGTGAACAAGATGCCAACGGCTTGAAGGGAGGCCCTGTGAGCCTCGACAGCACCAGATTAAGTCCCATGGGAGAATCGGGTCATGGACCTGAGGGTAGAGTCTTTCCAAAGCTTTAAGGAACCTGATTGTTATCTCACGTGAGAAGACTGATTTACCTTGGACTGGAGGGTGGAAAGCCGAGATGGCTGCTAGGTGGACCTTGACCTCCGATAAGGCCAGACCCGGTGCTTCGCGTGGAATAAATAGTCCAAGATGGACTGCAAAGAGGACTGAGATGGGGAAAGATCCCGATCAGAGGTCTAAAATGTGAAGCGCTTCCACTTGGCCAAACAGGTCACCCTGTAGAGGGTTTTCTGCTCCCCATTAAGACTTGCTGGACCTGCTCTGAGCAGGCCTGCTCCACAGGGTTCAGCCATGCAGCAGGCAAGCCGTCAGAGGTAGGGACGCGAGGTTTGAATGAAGCAACCAACCGTGGTTCTGCAAGAGCAAGTCCGGGTGTAGTGGGATCTCTAATAGGGCCGCCTGAAAGGTCCAGAAGCATGCCGAACCAACGTTGGCGTGGCCACACCAGGGCTATCAAGATAACCCTCGCCTTGTCTCTCTTGATAGTTAAGAGGACCCTGTGGACCAAGGGTGTCAGTGGGGAAGTGTACAGCAGTCCCCGCCGCCAACAAGAGCAGGATGGCGTCGGACGGGGAGCCCTTGCCGAGCCAAACTGCTGGCATTTCCTGTTCTGTCTGGAGGCGAACTGGTCCAACCAGGGAGTCCCCTTGCAATCGCAAGAGACGTTCCAGCAACCGTCATGGGCCGTAAGAAGGAACTGAGAGGGCGTGGGGCCGGCGGGGCCTCTTATACTGGCGCATAAGTGTTGGGCTCCAGGGGGCGCTAGGACCAGCCCCTACGGATACCTCTAGGGGAAATATCTCCGGCAACAGTGCATGTGGCACGTGCACACCTAACATTCAATCAACAGGAGCAAGCACTCGAACTGAAATTCTGATCTCATGACATGCCTCCAGCCTGGGCGGCTACTGCCTTTGGGTTAATCTGGCACAAGGGTTTTATTGGCACTTGTTTGGGGTGTCCTGCAGATGTCAGTCATAGCTTCACCATGCTGCAATGCAGCCATGGCAATTAAACCTTTTATACCACACCTTTTTGTATTCATGTGTACACAAAAGAGTGTGTGTGGGGGGAAATATCAATAAACACGAGGCTTCTGTGGAGAATGCACTCCTTCCACAGCGTCCTTGTGTTCTCTCTGTGCCACAGCTGACCCTCCTGCTGCTAGATTTAAAAAAAGCCCCACAGTGATTCAGGTTTCAGGGAGAATCTCCCAAGGTTTATTTTTCCTGTTTATTCTTTTCATGAATCTAAATATCCACAAATGGTGCCCTGCGTCTATTCAGCTTCATAGTCCCAGCCCAGGCACTCTGTTTGCGCTAACACTGATGTTTTGCTCATCTCCAGGTTATGGTGGCATTTTTTCTTTTTATGAGAAAAAGAGAAAAGCAGTTGTGTGTGTGTGTGTTCCCTCCCTCCCCCGCCCTCTCCTTTGAAAATATAAAAAAAAATCGACCCAAAGAAACAATTAAAAGAAAAAAAATCCGAAACACTCAACTGTAGGTGAAGCAAAGAGTGAGAGATGCCTCGGATTGTCATGGAAACAAGAGTTTTTGCTGTACAAGGTTACAAAGGCTTTTGTTCGGCTTCTGTGGCATTTGAAATTTATATTTCTTGGTAAAGGCCAGATGCCAACATCTGATGCACACCTGGAAAGAAAATCCATCACTGTAAACGTAACTAACACACACACACACACACACACCCACCCACACCCACCCACCAGCGCCTTGTCAAGCTGCAGAATCCAGCCTTCTGAGTTAGTTTTAGGAAGGAAGCCTCGTCTTCTTAAAGGATTGGACTGGGAAGCTGGGTTCAATTCCTGCTCAGTCTGGGAAAGTCACCGACTCTCGCTGGACCCTACTGCTCACATCTGTAAAAGGAGGCGAATAAAATTAATCTTTCCTTTTGTCTGTTTGGCCTGTGAGCTCTTTGAGGCAGCACCTCTCTCCCTCTCTATGAGGAGGGGCAGGGCAAAAAGGTGAAAAATCAAAATTTTTCATGGCATGGAAATTTCAAAAAAAAAGTCAGTGCTGAAATGTGAAAATATTTTGTTTTATTTCAACATTAATCTGCTTCTCCCGAGCTGCTGTCATGCCTCATGGGACTTGTAGTCTGAATATCTCACACCTCCATTGTCCCATATGGATCATGCTCCCCAGACAGACTGCAGCTCCCATAATACACTATGGTCACATGACCTCCTCTCCATGAGGTGCCATGTTAGTTCAACTGCAGTGCATCATGGGAGATGCAATTCAAACAGATGGGGGCATTAGGTACCTGAACTACAACTCACACAATGCATTGGGGTAGCTCAGGGAACACACATTAATGTTGGCCTGTCCCACCCTGAACTGAACTATGTTCATTTTCCTGATGAAAAAAATCAAAAAATTTCAGCAAAAATCTGTTTTTTTTCCCATGGAGAATGCTGATTTTGCAGAAAGTGCATTTTCCATCAAAACCCCACCCCCATTTAGTTGGAAAATTCCCAAACTGCACTAGGGAGCGGTATTCAGCTGGGCCATCCATCTGATTGGCTGCTTATCCCTCATTGCCAACTTTATAATTAAACTTAATTGCAACACACGTTCTGGAGGCTGCAGGGCTTTTTGGGCTCTGTCATATCTTTTGAGTTTAGCCGCAGCAATTAGCCACTTTCTGCCGGGGAGAAAGCAATGAACTTCTGAACCATAATTAGCATTTGTTCCCAGGGAGACAGATCACATTCTGTCAAGTATCTTTCCCAGGCTCTGCCACATGACAGTGAATGGGAGCTTTGCCCGTTTCCTTTGCAGCCTTAGCAAATCCCATCCATTTTACCAATGGTGCTGCCTGCAGACACCAGAGAGGTTTTTAGTCTTGGTTTTCCTTTGCCTGAAATCCATAAGTCAGATCTGCTCTGCTCAGCATTGCCCAGGTTCCCGTACAACCACAGGGAGCGCCTGGTGCTTCACGAAGGGCTTTTCAGCCGCTGGCCAGCTGAGCAGAGCATCGCGACGTTCGCCAGTAGGCACTGCTGGGGAGAGAGACGAAGCTTAGGCCCTGAGTGGGTGACCTGGTGCACCTGGGTGATGGCCCAGCGACAGTGTAAGACTACAGGCCAACATGGGTCCTCAGGAAACAATGGTTGAGTTTAAATATGAGCATGAGTAACTGGCTCAAACTATGTGACCAAAAGAAGAGTTGTTTGTAATGACCATGGCAGTACCAGTGTGATCGTATTGAAGGTTTGCGCTGATGTAACAGAAATATTGCGAAGATGGTTAATTGGGCACCAGCTGCAGGGTTTAGCTAGAAACACTGGCCTTTTTGGTTTTGCCTAAAGGCCAAGATCATCACTTGTTTGTGTCAGTGTATAAAAAACAAGGCGTTAAGGAAAAAGTTCTGACAAAAAACAAACATTCTCACCACTTTGGAGAGACACCGGGATGGGGAAAAAAATCTCCCGGGCCTGCTTCTGTTGTGAGTATTTTGGCCAATGCTTATAACTGTATCACAGATACAACAAAAACAACAAGGAGTCCGGTGGCACCTTAAAGACTAACCGATTTATTTGGGCATAAGCTTGCGTGGGTAAAATAACACTTCAAAACCACTTTTACCCACGCAAGCTTATGCCCAAATAAATCAGTTAGTCTTTAAGGTGCCACCGGACTCCGTCTGTATCCACAAAAACAACGAGAACATGGCTACCCCTCTGATACTTGACAGATAAAACAGAAGTTTGTACATATGCCCGTATTGGTAACTGGCGGCAATTAACATCAAGTAAAGGAATCCTCGTGTGGAAGCTGAGTCACGGTAAATCGTAATAAACTTAAACAAGAAATTATTTCCAAGACACAGATGCCTCCCTCCTCTTGGGAGTCAGCCATGAACCCTCTCCGGTCAGCCACTTAGGCCTGGTCTACACTAGGACTTTAATTCGGATTTAGCTGCCTTAATCTGAATTAACCCTTCACCCGTCCACACTACAGAGCCAGTTAATTCGAAT
>NW_020665000.1:356531-463460 GCF_002925995.2 Terrapene triunguis
GAATGCGTTAGGAAGCACTGCCCAACACCACCTAGTCCAAAACCTAGGCCTGGTCTACACTAGGACTTTAATTCGGATTTAGCTGCCTTAATCCGAATTAACCCTTCACCCGTCCACACTACAGAGCCAGTTAATTCGAATTAAAGGGCCCTTTAAATCGATTTCTGTACTCCACCTCGACGAACGGAGTAGAGCCTAAATCGATTTTGTTAATTCGAATTAGGGTTAGTGTGGACGCACACCACCGAATTACTGTGTTTAAGTTAATGGGGTAGTGTGGCCGCACACCACCGAATTAATGTGGTTTAAAACCGAATTAAGGTGCTTAGTGTGGCCGCGCACAATCGAATTTATACAACCTGTTTCCCAAATTCGAATTATCTAAATTCGGATTAATCCTGTAGTGTAGACATACCCTTAGCTAGGCCATGGCCTAGCATCCAAACTGCCCCCCAGACTGCTGCTCATGTTCACTCTACATTTCCATGTGCTGTCCCTCTCCTGGCGGGCAGGCTGGCAGTAACCAGTGTTAGGCATGCTCTGAGCCAGGATCACACTGGCATTTCCTGGCCTAGTTTAAGAATCCTGCTTCCGGACCACCGGGGCTTCGGCTTGAGCTGCTTGTTAGTTGGGGGGCGCGGTCAGTGCTTGGGCAGCTTTACGAATGCCAACCCAAGGAAACGTAGGCACTTGGGGGGTGTAGGGGCCCACGGGGTTGGCTGGCAGCTGAATGGAGGTTTTGAAAATGTTAGTGGTGCCTAAATGGTGGATTGAGGTGCCTAAAGAGACAGGTAGGTGCCTAAATACATTTAAGGAACTGGGCCTAAGTCATTTTTGAAAATGCGATTTAGGCTCCTAAGTCACTCTGGCACTTAACTTTTTTTTTTTTTTGCTGTAACATGCCAAAGGTCTCACACAGTCTATGGCAGAGCAAGGAACAGAACCCAGAACTCCTGGGGCCCAGTGCCGTCTCGCAACCACAAACACCTGAAAAGAACAGAGCTGGACTCTTACAAGAATTTCCAAGACCAAATTCTAGCTGCTAAGGGTGTAAATCAGGACAGAATTTTGAGGATTTTGGCCTCCGGTTTTAGGCTCAAGCCAAAAAGGGGATCCTGTGAAATTGGCTGGTCACTGAAGGGCCCCTCACTTGTCCTGTGTCCTAAATGGCAAAAGAGTTTTGACTGCAGACATTGGGCACACGGGCGCCATGAAAAGCACCAGGAGCTCCCAGCGACATGCTGAATGACTTAAGTTTGTGGGTGGCCAGCTCCATTGCTGGCTGCATGATAAGTTTGTGAACACTTCCAGCCTACTGATTCCTCCT
Organism: Terrapene triunguis; assembly: GCF_002925995.2. NCBI lineage: Eukaryota > Metazoa > Chordata > Testudines > Emydidae > Terrapene > Terrapene triunguis. The sequence continues at coordinate 357,859 of NW_020665000.1, forward strand.
TCACACAGCTGTTCTCCTTCCTCTGCTATGGAGTCCCCTTCACAGCTTGAAGCCACATTCGCGGCCCTGCCAGGAATTTATTCACCTTTGAAGGCAGTGACTCAGCGACTGGAAAAGTCTGGAATCCATTTATAGAGAGTGGGGCTCAGCCCTGTGACGCAAACTAGCTTGTGGGATTGTGTGTCTGTTCAAGAAAAGGCAGCTTGGTTGAGAAGTCGCTACCTCACTGTTTCATTTCATGCCAGGATGCTGAGATCGCTGCATGAAAGCAGCTGGCCGGCGGGTCTGGCGACAAAAGCCGTGCACCGGGCTGAGGGCGGCTAGAAGCAGAGGGTTATTTGGATCAAGAAACATTTCCAAAGCGTGAGATCCCTTAGCCTATGCAATAGGAAGTGCTGGAAGCCCCATCTCCTGAGACATTGTACACAAGACAGGTACAAAGTCCTGCTCAATGGTATAGGGCCTGACCCAAAGGCCCTTGAAGTCCAGGAGTCTTTCCATCTATCGACCTCAAAACACTTCACGAAGGGATGATAGCAGCACTATCACCATTTTACAGCCGGGGAAAACTGGGGAACGGAGAAGGGAAGTGCCTTAGCCAAGGTCCAAGATGGAGGCTGCACCAGAGCTGGTATCAGAACCCAGGAATCCTGACTTTCAGACCCCCTCTGCGGGACCATGATGTCATCAGAGACTAGACTGTAGTGAACAATCCTGCATGGGTGCTGGAGGGACGTATGAGAAGGTGTTTGCCAGGTCTTCTCTGTCTTTATGCTGCCACGTACTGCTGCTTGCCTGCTGTCTACCAATACCATGCCAGTCGAGTCATAAAGTCATGGCGTTTCAGGCCAGAGGCCACCAGTTCCTGCATACCACAGCCCACCAACACCACTTAACAGCTGCACGCACGACCAAAATTACACCCAAGTATTACAGCCCTCAGGAGACTAGACAGTTCTGTGACAGGCAGAGAATAGGAGGGAACCAAGGTGCATCAGCACTCAAGGTCCTGCAGGGACAGGAAAATTATTAAGGGCAATAGACCCATATAACCCTGGCAAGTGAGGAGGGAGAGTGTGTGTGTGTGCACGCGCACATGTATTATACCTCTCACCGTTGGGTGATTGCCTGGCTGGCCCAGGAGCCATCATTACCTTTTGTGATGTTATTGTTTATCTGGTGTTTAACGCGGACTATAATAGAGGTTTTGAAATTAGAGAGTAAAAAGAAACCGATTCCCCGGGTCCTGCCAGATGAACGGCATTGTTCTCGACAGCTCAAGAGGCTGCTTAAGGGCCTTGGAAACTGTCACAAACCACCTGGGACTTATCAGCCCACGTTGTATGAAAAGCCTCGAAATTCTTTCCATAACACCAATCACCCTCTCCTCCATCAGTGGAACAATACAGTTAGACGCTGGGATTCTTGTGCCCTGGCCCTTCCCCGTCTGTGCTAGGAGAACTTTGGGAAGAGGCATCAGGATCTTTCTGTACGTAAAAGTAAAGTTTAAAAGAAAAAATGGGAAGTTTTCTTTTAAGGCAAATTGCACCACTAAAGGCAATTCTTTTAGCCTTCCCTGTGTTCCTGCGCTGATTGTTGCTCCCTTAGGATCCTGTTTTGGAGCAGCGTGGGTGGAGGACTGGCATGTGTTCAGGCAGTGGGGAGCATTTTCAACTCTGTGTGTCTGCGTGCGTGTGTGTGTCTGTGTACGCTGGGTGAGAACATAAGTTACGTCCTGCTCACGCTCTGACTATCCCAGGAACCCACAGGCGCGCAGCATCACTCACTCTCACAGGTGGGCAGAAGGTGCGGGTATCACGTCAAACAACAACTCTTCTCTTCCTGGCTCTGTCACCAGCCCAAAGCTAGGCTGAAATCCTGGCCCTACTGAACTCAACAGGAGTTTTATAATGGATAGCAGCAAAGCCAGGGGTTCAGCCCCCCGCTGCAAATTATGGTGCCAACTCTTGGCGTTTGCGCCAGAGCATCTACATCAACTGGAGCAAATTCCTAACGTGGGGGAAGCCTCCCTGCCCTTCAGCCATTCTCAGCTGAGACGAACAGGAAGCCAATGATACAACAGCACTGCTTCGCCATGGCGTCGTTTCTCCTGGGATTCATTCGTGTTAAGGCTTTGGCTACATCGGTGGCAGTACGTGCAGCTACACACCGCAACCAAAGGCTCTGGCAGCAGGACATCAAGCTTGTAACGATAGCAGTGTGAATAGGGGAGGCAAGGGTTGGGCGCATACAGCGCCGTGTAGGGTAGATACTCCAAGGCTCTGCTGTGTCTTTACTCTCCTGGCGTAAGCATCACCATCTCCGCTGCTGTTTATAGCCAGGCTGGGGGCTGCGCAGTGTGCGTACGCCACACACCGCTGTACATCTAGAGCTAGCCGAAGGGGGTGACTGCCCTGCAATTGGAGGTGTGCTTGCAGCACACGTAGCCCTGCCCTAGCGAGCGGTAATCTAGTTACCACAAGTACCAACAGCAGCGATGCCGTGGCAGCATAGACATCAGCACGGGCTCGCTGCACCTGGGGCAGATGCGTACAGCCCACGCTGCCGCAGCGTCACTAATTGGCAGCCTGCTAGTGACAGCTGACTCAGATACCTCTACACATGTTGCAACCATGGGGGAACCTTGTGTGAATCCCCCATGACAGAGCAGAGCTTCCCGCACTCTGGCTGCACGTTAGTGGTAGCTATGGGGCAGCACCGGGAAGGATTTTATTTAGCGGGGCTGAGACTGCAAATGTGCAAACCGAAACCTTTAAATCACATTATCTTTGACACTTGGGTTTTTCAACAGGGAGCATTTAAAATGAATGCCTGGGGCTCGATTCTTCCATTTACACCATTGCAAAACCCTGCTACAGCGGAGCCAGGGTCGCATTTCCCATACCCACTGCACTAGGTAAGGGGCCTGGAGAATCAGCCCCCACCCCACCCCGGGTCTAATCCCCGCTTTCACAGCAGCGCCCAATGTGGACTTGGCTCAGCACTCAAAAGTGTGCTACCTCGTGCAGATCAGCAGCAGCAAACGCCCATTACACAGGAGCTTAGTATCCTTATCCCCATGTTACGCTGGGGACACTGACACACAGTGAGGAAAAGTGACTTGTGCAAGGTCATCCAGAGCTCGGAATAAAACCAACAGCTTCTGTGTCTCAAGCCAGTCTGCCAGGGGTGAAGTGCCTGACCGAAGACATCATGGGCCTGGTTTTTCATAAGTGTTGCCCACCCCCCACTGTAGTTTAAGTCAGTGGAAGCAATGGGTGCTCAGTCCCTCTGAAAACCAGGTGTGTCTACCTGGGGACACCTCAAACTCAGTGCCCGCTGCGGGTGCTCTGCTCCCGCCCTACTCACGAGGGTGCTGTGAGCGCGTCATTCATGAATGGGTACCTTGAGGGACAGCTTGTCGGACGCGCTCAGCGCCCCTGTAGGTGCCTATACCAGTGAGTCTCAACCAGACGTGCGGGGCCGTGAGCAGTCTGCCATACCGGGCCAGCGTTAGAGTCGCCGGGGCCCAGGGCAGAAAGCTGAAGCCCCACCACATGGGGCTGAAGCCCGGGGCCCTGAGCCCCGCCACCCAGGGTTGAAGCCGAAGTCTACGCAATGTAGGTTTGAAGGGTCCCCATGCAATTGCCCTGCTTGCTACCCCCTAATGCCGGTCCAGGCTTTTATACGCAAAAAAACAGTTGTGGCACAGGTGGGCCATGGAGTTTTTATAGCATGTTGGGGGGCCGGGGGCTCACAAAGAAAAAGGCTGAGAACCCCTGGCCTCTATGAAGTGAGGGAGCTGCTGGACGCTGAGCAGATATAAGCATTCAGCCCTATCGAAGGCTGCCTGCACTGGGACCCAAGAGACCTAGAGTCTATTCCTGCCTCTGCCACGGACTCTGTGGATACGTCAGTTCAGTTCCCTGTCTGTAAAATGGAGCTAACCATTCCGTTCTCAGACCCTTGGCTGGTTAGACTGGGAGCTGTGTGTGTCAGGGACCATGTCTGAGCAACACCTGGCATAAAAGGGCCCTGAGCTCAGTTGGGACGTCTAAGTGGTTCTGTAATTAACAGTACTCTGTATTAGGGGCTCTCTGCCACCACTTTCTAGAATGTACCTTTAAATCCCAGCTTCCCTTTGCACTAAACAATCACTGATATATTTTAGCGTTCACTGCGATTTAATGTTGCTAGCCAGGTTAATGTGGTTACATTAGAATAGCAAATGTTGCATTGCTTATTGAAATAACCTTGGGCAACTGATGCATGAAACATTAATTGCCGGAAAAAAACAAAACAGCAGAAAAGACAAGTCGCATTTTAATACTGAAAAAAAAAATTGTCCCAAGTGTTTGCCAAAAGAGAGCCAGTGGGTGGGCGAATGGAAAAAGGTCTGGAGGTGATTGTTAAAAAGTCCCTAAAACATTATAAAAAAAAAATTCTTGCTGAGTGGCTAATAGGGCCCCTGGATATCTGAAAAAAGGGACACCCTAGTCCAAGAAATCTAATCTGTGTTTGCAGAAGTTTTCACCATGACTAAGTCTCTTTTCTGATCTTGCTTGAAGAGATGCTGCTGCCAGCTTCCTTGAAGCTCGTAGCACCACCGACCATAGGTGCGGACTCCGTGGGTGCTCCGGGGCTGAAGCACACACGGGGAAAAATTGGTGAGTGCTCTGCACCCACTGGCAGCTCCCCACCCCACCCCCCCACCCCAGCTTGCCTCCGCTCCCCTTCCTCCCCCATTAGTCCCACATTAGGGACTAATGTGACCAAGAGGTCTGTGGCTCAGGCAAGAACTGAACCCAGATCCCCTGTCACATGTTCTAACCCAGGGGTCGGCAACCTTTCAGAAGCGATGTGCCGAGTCTTCATTTATTCACTCTAATTTAAGGTTTCGCGTGCCAGTCGTACATTTTAACATTTTTTAGAAGGTCTCTTTCTATAAGTCTATAATGTATAACTAAACTATTGTTGTATGTAAAGTAAACAAGGTTTTAAAAATGTTTAAGAAGCTTCATTTAACATTAAAATGCAGATCTTATCAGTTTAGTGCAGTGGTTCTTAACTAGGGTGCACGCACCCCCTGGGGTTGTGAGATGCCCTTTCTGGGGGTGCGAGACATGCGAGATTTTTTTTAGAAGCTGGGGGGCGGCTGCAGAGTGCTGGGCCCAGGCCCTGGGCTGGCTGCCGGTACCCCAGGCCGGCAGCGGGCTGAGCAGGGCCGGATGCTCGGATTCTGGCTGGCAGGGGGCTGGGCGGCTGGAACCCCAGACCAGCAGCGAGGTGAGTGGGGCCAGCGGCTGGTATCCCAGGCCGGCAGCAGGCTGAGCGGGGCCGAGGGCCGGGACTCCGGCTGGCAAGGGGCCGGCAGCCAGAACCCCAGACCGGCAGTGGCTCACCCCCTGCCAGTCTGGGGTTCTGCCGGCTCCTGCCAGCCGGGGTCCCAGCCCCACTCAGCCCGCTGCCAGCCTAGGGTTCTGTTCACCCAGGCAGGCAGCAGGCTGAGTGGGGCTGGTGGCGGGAAGCCTGGCTGGCAGCAGCGTGCCAGTAAAAATCGGCAGGCGTGCCGCCAGTTGCCGACCCCTGTTCTAACTACAGGGCCAGCCCGGCTTCCTACCCAGCTGTCAATCCAGCCTTCCTCGAAAACGTAAACCTAAATGCCAAGCTGAGGGTTTGCAAAGGAGAAACCTGCACATCAAGTGAAACACTTGGACAGAGAGAGCACTGAGTTGGCTGGCTGGAGAAAGCTCACAGAGGTAAATTACTGGGTGATGAACTGCACAGCACTGAGCAGTGAGCACAAGCAGCAATCTCAAGCCACCAGGCACGCTGACTTAAATCAATGTTTATTTATATTCAGGTTAATATTTCTGTGCATGCTCCAGAATTGATGCACATATAAATAAACTACTGCACTCACTGCATTGCAGGACAAAGCAATCCGCCTCTTTTGTCTCTGACAGCTATACCTGTCTGTTTGTTCCTAGGAGATCCATACTCCATGGTCATCTAGTAATCCAGAGAACTGTATGGGGCTGGAGCAGCCACTGTCCACATCTATGATTTTGCCCTCCAGCTCTCTGAATTGAAGAGTTATTTTGGAGTCGTCAGTCCTACTGCAAGCAGTGATATTAGATTTTATATTGTGACGTCATGTTCTTGTCTCTTATCTATAAAGTTCAAAGCACCTTGCAGAATAAGCTCCAACATTCTTGAGGTCAGAAGGTCTAGCAGTGTGTTAAACAAAAACCCCACTCCACCCTGCCAGTCACCATCTGTCTGTCATCTCCTTTGGTGCATCTGTGTGACCTCCACCACATCCATATGTACCCCTCAATCCATAATCTCCATATATACCTCTTCATCCATCCATCTTTATTCATCTCCCCACGTAGCTCTGTCTGTCTGTCATCTACAGACGTATCCCACTATCTGTGGATCCAGCCCTATCTAGTCCATCACGGTTCTGATGCTGGCACCCATCCCCATGCGGTCTGAGCCCCAGGAAATTACAAGTTGTGCCCTTTCCGCACACACAGGTTTTATGCAGCTGCAGCAACCAGCTCCTACTCGGTCTAAACCTGGGGCTGATTAATCTCTGACTAAATTGAAACCTAAAGACAAATGAATAATCAGCAGCCTGTTAATAAGCCTGTTGACTTCTCACTAGAGACTTTGTTTCTAAAAGGAGGGAAGGGGAGGCGCTAAAAACGTCCATGGCAGAGGCAGAAGCGTACTAGCATGGCCCACGTGGGAAGCTACCTGTTTGTTTCTCCGGGTAGTGAATGGACATCGGTTTTCATAGACCTCTTGCTAGTCTGTGGTCAAAGTGACCGGGGGTTAAGTGCAACCTGGGAACGGGCCATTGAAATTTTGGACTTAAACAAAGACATGGCCTCAGAATGGGTGACATCGCAAATGGGCCATTCCCAGGGTGAGCACATCCAGGAACCATGGCCCTGTGCTAACTGGGCTTCCTGGGGCAGGGCATACATTGCTTTTACACACATTGCTCTAAGTAGGGAGCAGGCTGGGGCAGGCACAGCAGGATATAAAACGCTCCCTAATCAAAAGGGTGGCATTTTACACACACTTTGACCCAGGGTAGGGGATATAGGTGGGGAGAATCAGCCCCCTGGCTTTCAAGGGAACGCACAGAAAGTGAAATGCAAACCATGTGGCTCCTTTAACTACCTTGCTACATTTTCTTTTTGGGTGGGCACTTCCTTGTTTGAACAGGGGAGCGGGAAATGTCACTGAGCAGCCCGGGGTCAGCACTGACCCTTCACGAGCATGCTTTGCCTTGGAGACTTCTTGCCCTTCGCATTGACCATGGAACGCAATCACGGCAGGTAAATGAGGTTCACAGAAGAGTCAATGTTAGGTGTTAAAGGTAACCACAAAAGCTTTGCGGCAGCACAAAAGGTGGCAACAGCCAAGGACTTTCAATCAGCTGCGAATCATGAACCATATTTACGGCCCAGTAAGAGCAGCCATGCGTAAAGGCTTTATCCACATTACCACACCCAGCAACCTCCACGTCCCAGTACAAGCTGCCTAGCAGGTCCGGCTCCGAGATGGGGATGGAACGTTCTGCAAAACCACATGCACCAACAACAATGGCAATCATTTGAACGGGGCAGTGTTGAAGTAAACTTCTCCTTCAATCTGCAGGCAAACTCTCCTGGACAGGGCCGGCTCCAGGGTTTTGGCCGCACCAAGCAGCCAGCCAAACAAACAAGCAAGCCGCGATCGGCGGTGGCAATTCGGCGGGAGGTCCTTCGCTCCAAGCAGGAGTGAGGGACCGTCTGCCGAATTGCCGCCAAACAGCTGGACGTGCCGCCCCCCTCCGAAGTGGCCACCCCAAGCACCTGCTTGGTAAGCTGGTGCCTGGAGCCGGCCCTGCTCCTGGAGTAGCCATTCATGCCTAACACTAGGGGTTAGGGTCACCAAAGGACTCGGGCACCGTAATGCTAGTGTAATCAATTGCTATTCATTTTATATGTGAGAGCTCCACTCCTCTGGTGATAGGGAGCAGGAGAAACCCCGAAGACAGAGTGTTTAGAGCCAGGAGGGACTGTCTGACCTCCTAGATCACACAGGCCAGAGAATTTCACCCAGTTACCCCTGTATTGAGCTCAATAGCCTGTGTTTGGCTAGATCACCTCCCAGAAAGGCCTCCAGTCTCCATGTCACCAAGAGATGGAGAATCTGCCACTTTTTTGGGGAGTTTCTTTCCAATGGTTCATCACTCTCATTTTTCAAAAACGGTCTTCGCTTTGAACGTGTCTGATTTCAGCTTCTCAACATTGGTTCTTGTTCTGCCTTTTCCCGCTAGGTTAAAAAGACCTTTAGTCCCTGGTATTTCCCCTCCCCATGAAGGTAGTTCTACCCCATCACCTCTTGACCTTCTTTTTGATAAGCTAAATAGATTGAGCTTTCTGAGTTTCTCACTGAAAGGCATTTTCTCCAGCCCTCGAATCAGTTTTGCGTCTCTTTTCTGTAGCCTCCCCAATTTTTCAATATCCTTTTTAAAATGTGGGCACCAGAACTGGACTCCAGTTGGTCTCACCAATGCCACCTACAGAGGTAAAATCACCCACCACTTTATATAGCCAAGGGTTGCATTAGTCCTTTGCCACTGCATCACACAGGGATAAAGCATTTCAAAGGCACAGAGGAGAGTGAGGTGAAAGTCACTCGGAATTGGGTGCTGAACTCCCATTTGTCCCTTTGAAAATCTCCCTAGATACAGTCAAAAGGGCTGGGACCCCACAAATCCCATTCGAGTCAGTGCCAGCACCTTAGAAAAAACGCAGGCAGAAGGCAAGATTTTCAAAAATGCCAAACTTAACATTTTCAAAAGCCCCTAAAAGCCTCTTGTCCAAAAGTGAATGAGACTTCAGGTTTGATTACTGAGCACCCATCACTCCTGTTGACTTTCACTGGAGTGGTGGCTGCTCATCACCTCTGAAAAAATCAGCTTTCAGCTCCTTAAGTGGCTGATCACTTTTGAAAAAGGGACGGAAGAGCTGAAGTCACTTGGGCATATCTGAAAATGCTACTCTTTAGCAGTAAATCCCCACCTTAGTGGTAGGCGGGTGACTGCTTGGTGATGGCAAGACATTCATTATGAATGAAGTTCAGAAACAAACTTTTAATAAAAAGTCAGTAGAGAGAGAAACTATACAATTCCCTGCAGGAAACACTCGGTGACCTACAGCCTGTGAGCAGCACATGGTCCATTCTGGCCTGAACCTCTGCGCAGATAAAAGCGAATGGGCTTAGCTCTCCCCTGCCCTGCATTTCATGCAATCATTGACAGGAGTGCAAACCAGAATGGCATCATTCGGCACTCACTTTGCTCAGGTGTCAACAGAAGATCAGGCTCTGGGTTGGGGTATTTGTTGCATGTGTGAATGCACACTATGGGTGGGTGACATTTTATTTTTGTGCCAAGGGCAAGTCCAAGGACAAGGCACTCTTCCCAGGGATTAATCTCACTCTGTGTGCCATATGTTATGTACACTGCGTGATGAATCTTTGCTCCATTAATACAGCTAGATGCACTTTCTAACCTACAATTCTCTGCATTCAGTGAATACATTTGCACAGATATTCAGCGCCTGTTTTGTAAACTGCGTATCTATTAAGGAACAAGAAGATCTGAAATAAGCTAGCCTTGGGAGCGAAGTAAGAGTCAATATTTCTTGGTCCTCCTAGAAACTTCTCTAAAAAAAAACAAAAAAATGATTCTTATTTCTAAAGGTTATGAAAGGTCTGATTTGAAAGCCCAGCAGGAATTGTACAGAAATCTAAGTTCATTGCTACAGAATGGTATTCTGCACAATTGCTCCCCTAAACAGGCCCATGTAATTTTCAATATCATGGGCCACTCTTTCCTCTGTTTGACAGGTTCAAGGAGGAGACCTGCAGAGGTGGTTCGCAGGCATTTATACAAACACTGTAGCAGCCTCTCACCCATGGCTGTCCTTGTGCCGCTGCCAGTGTCAAAGAATCCTGCACTGTGTGGTATGGAATCTGTGCTCATGAGTACACACGTGTACGGTTTCTGAGAATTGTAACTCAGATTTCTCTCCTCACAGCAAACAGAGAAGCTCCCAGTCGCATTTTCAGCCCTTCCTGATCTCTGTGGGGACAGCAACATTTTGAAGCCACATTTGTTACTAGGAGGAGCTTGGAAACAAATACTTGGAGCCAAATTTAGCCCTTGCGTAAAGACTGTGTGTGTAACTCCACTGATGGCCCCAGGGTTCCACATCCTCAGCCCGTGTAAATCAGCCAAGCACCACGAAAGTTAATGGATTTAGGCAAATTTACAGCAGCTGAAGATTTGGACTACTGTCTGGGGAGTAAAACGTTCATTGCTGAACCTCAATACACATGAAACTTACCTGTTTTCATGCTGTGTTACAAATTCCAAACTTAGACCCGAGTCTTTCACTGTTCCACCGAGGTTCAGAAGCTTTCCAAAAGCAAATGAGGGCCTTGCTCACTGATTTATGGTTTCAACATGAAATCAAATGAAACTTGGCGGTGGGTGCACACGCACTAGCCAGCCTCTGTGTGTATGAGTATGTGCATGCCAACCAATGTGTGCATACCTGTCCATGCTAGCGAACATGCTAGTGTGCAAATTGTGTGTGCACTAGTGCATGAATGTGTACATGCCAGCTTGTGTGCGCGCATGCACATGTGCATTGGTACAAGTGCACCAGGGTGCGTGGGCACACCAGCCTCATTGTATGTGTATAGCCTACACTTGAGCTACATGCAATGCTTAAGCATTGTGGGTCACAGCGTGGGACTTCTCCCCTCACTGTCTCAGCCCAGACAGCACACGAGGCAACTGCCTGGGTACCGGCCACACAGTAGGATGAGACGAGAGCCATGCATGTGACCATTGTTCTGGAACTCCCCTCCGCTTGTCTCCTTATCCCCGTCCGCTGCCTTTGTTCTGACTCGCCAGACGCAGTACGGGAGAGTTACGTCTTGGCATGATCAACTGTGCTGAAGGAGTAATGAATCCTGATCAGCTACTGAACGCAGAATCAGCTGCTCCAGCCCCCGGCTCCATCTTTTGTTAGCAGCTATGTAAATGTGACAAAGATGCACTGGTTCTGGGGCACCGGAAGGTTCCCTAGCTCTGTGACTTCCATTAATCAGTGCCTCATTAGGGGAGGTGGCCATAAGCCAGATCCATCTCGTGGAGGGGAAGAGATACTGGGAAACATTTTCAAGTGACACCGGAGAAATTTTTAGCCAAACTTTTTTTTGTGTGTGAGAGAAAAAAAATTCAGGATTTGGTGGCTCTGAAATGTTTTGCTAATTCATGCTGAGATCTCAGTGTCAGGAAAAAATATTCAGAAAAACTGGAAATGGTTTGTTTAAATGTTTTGGTTCAAAATGACTTTTTGTTTCAAAAGTTCCTTCAAGTGTATTTTTAAAAAATTCAAACATTACAAAACACACTCAAAATAAAAATGGTGGGTGAGAATTTTGGAAAAAATTAATTTACGGTTTAACCCAAAGTTCTTTTTGCCCAATTTTTAAGAACAGCCAGCCAACTGAACACTCCAGGATGAATTTGTTCTCCATATACATTTTACACACACACACACACACACACACACACACAGGGCCAGCTTCGCCACTGCTTGGCGCCTTGTGTGGCCATTCACACCAGCACCAAGTGGGGGTAAATTGTCACACTTCTGACTTACTAAGCTTTTACAGCCATTTTGCACTGGTGCAAATGTACAAGGTGCAGGGCACTGGAGCATTCAGCCCATGAGCATGTGTGTGCATGAGCAAATGTGACACATGCAGGTATTTCCCTGAGATGCTCTCACTACCAGCTGCAAGTAGGTTAAATATTACTGAGGAAAAAAAAAAAAAGCGGTGCAGTTTGTTGCGGTTGGAGAAGAGTCCGAGAGCTGACGTAGTCTCCTCCTCTTTTAAGAAACAATCTCATGGAACCCATTGAGAAAGCTCCAGAGGGGAAAATTTATTTTTGCCAAGAGAAATAATGTACTGTATAAAGGGGCGAGAAATGGCAGCTGGGCTTTAAGGTGGAACTGCACACGTGCTGTTTCTCGGACAAGCAGAAAATCTTTGCATCTTGCAGACAACAACTTTTTCAGAGGCTGGAGGAGTCGATGCATGATGTGATTTGAGCGGTTGACACCAGGTTCCAGCACTTGGGGAACTGTGGAGACTCCAACTCATCGCTCGATTCTTTCCTTCTACTGATCATATGAAAAAGATTTCCCCTCCCCCTTCCTCTTTTTTTAAAATTGTCTTTTAAATTCTTTATGACACATGTAATGGCCCATTTAGTTTATACGCAGTTGATAAGATATTTTGTCAGATGATAAAAGACTTTTCACTCTAGAGATCGGGGCCTTGAAATGTCATAAAATTTTCCTTCACTGCAGCCATTAATTGGATTTTTCATTTCAAAGCTATGGTAAATCAGATAACTTATAACTGTCCAGAGAAACATCCTTCTCGTGCTGCCCCGGTGCAGCCTGTGCCAATGACAGGCTGCAGCAGCCGTCTTGGTCTAAGGAAGGGAAGAGTCTCTCCCTGTCTAGCTTTGGAAATGGCTACAGGGGGTAACAGGGCGGGTACATTTATTATTTACTGAAAATCTTGCTAAATGGGACGTGCTCTGCAAGCTGTTTGAGGGCCAGCTGGGTTTTCGTCCTGGTGCGAAGCTAGGCAGCCTGAGAATTCAACTCTTTTCTTTGCACAAACAAGCAGAGCGTGTCTGAGCAGTGGTCACCAATGCAGAGCCTGGTGAGAGGACACGTTGGGCTTGATTCATTGTAGCGCTGGTCGGCAGATGGTGGAAACTGGCACAGCACCATTGACTTGGATGGAGGTGCCTCTCTGATACCAGACAAAGACCTGGCCTGTAGCAGCGCAACAAATGAACATGACCCTAAATCTCCTGTGACTAGGCTCTGGTTGTGGTGTCACTACCAGCTCTGCCTATAATGTAAAATACACACACACACACCCATCTCTTATTCAGCACTTTCCATCTGTCCATCTCAAAGCACTTCACAAAGGTGGGTCAGTACCAAGGACATTCCAAGGTGGCAAATTTAGGAATACATCTCAGGTCTCTGAGTCCCGACCCAATCTGCTAGCCAGGGGACTTCTCTGATCAAAAACATGCATCTAGTTTCCAGCGTGACCTTTTTCTAAATTCAGCAGATTTCCCTGAGAGAGAGAGAGAGAGAGAGAGAGAGAGAGAGAGAGAGTGTGTGTGTGTGTGTGTGTATAGATATATATATATATATAAATAAAAAACCAGAACTAAATCTGACTAATACTATTACGCCTTATCCCAGCACACGTCTCAGGCAGAGATCTCACATCAACTTCTGAAGCAGGAATTAATAAACCCCCTCAATAGCGGGGAGAAGGAAAATTTTCCCCAGCTTGCAAGTGATAATTACAGGGCTGGCTTCTCAGATGGCGTAAATCGATGCCACTCCATTGAAGTCAGTTAGGCTAGGACAATTTACACCAATTCAAGAGTTGGCCCATGCATTACAGGTGATGGGACGACGAAGCTGCAGCAGCTGTATGCTGATCAGAGAGGAAATATTTTTCCTCGCACTATCACAGGCGGTCGCTTGGAAGCGTAACCTAGAGACTCCTCACATTTGAGGCAATTAAAGACAAAATCGTGCCTCTCAGGGAACGCAAGCCAATCGCAGAAAGCCTTTGGCATAATAAAAAAGATAAAAAGCTGCTACCAAAAGCTAAAACTCCTGCCCCTGTCATTTTATGTACAGATTATCCATATGCATCATGGTGGGGCTCACACCAAGGACACTTAGAGACTTCAGGATGATTGTTCATGGCACAGACGTGTTTTTAGCTAAACACTGGGGTTGCCGTGCTGGGAGATGGGCCTTCTCAGGACAGACAAGAGATGGGATATGGCACGGACATTCTGTTAGACAAGGTTAGATTTGACAGCTGGTATCAGATACTCTCGGCTGGAGCATGTTAAGCATGTGGCAGCTAGGGCTTTCTGTACAGCCACACGGACCTTCATCTTGTTCTTATGACATGTTTGCTTCCTGTCTGCCATGAGTAACACCCAAAACAAAATGTGTCAGAGTGCTGGCCAGACAGACATACTAAGAAGAATCGGTTTAGCAGCTTCCGCCATGAAGGAGCTGCATAGGATCTGGAGCCAAAAGAGGGTGAAATTATATACAAAAGTACAGAACTATCGGTGTATTTCTGAACATGGATGATGCTTAAACAAGACTTCAGAAGGCATTTCTGTTGCACTGGTAGCAGCAGGTGCTGGGCATACGATGGTTTGATTTTTATCAGTAGTAGTGAGGTTACAACTGGCAAGTTGAGCTAAGAATCCATGTCCCCCTCACCCCCCCCCCCCCAATTCCTGCAGCATCTAATTACACTGGGCTGAATTTTCCATGGCCCCGCCCTTTGTGGCATCACTGACAAGTGCAAATGCCGCCAATTCAGAATGGTAGCGTTTTGCACAAGTGCAAATGCCGCCAATTCAGAATGGTAGCGTTTTGCACAAGTGTAAATAGCCGTGCGGGGTGCAGTGAAGAATCAGGCCTATCCGACATGGAATTACATAAAAAGGTTCCCCCCACTCCAGCGTGCTTGGTGTTTTATAGAGGAATCTTTTTGTGCTTTATAGCTGAAATTGTTGTAAATTGTCGCTGTGAGGTAATGAAAGGGAGTAGGCGTTCTACCAATATAGTAAAACACTATATTGATATAATAATGGCCCGGGCCATTCGGAGAATATAACTTTTGTACCCCGTCCCACTTTTACAGTTGCACAGAGTTTATCAACTCTCTTTCCCAAGGTCTGTAATGATAAATAATGCTCAGTGAAATTTTTATGACCTCCACTGTCCCGGTTTATGCTTTTCACAGAGCACGGTCATGCCTACTGCAGCCGCCGTGGCTCCAGAGCATTGAAACATCTGATGAGCCTCATATGGAATCGCTACCAGAAGCACAGAGAGGCGGGAAGGAAGCTGGGCTCTGTCTCACCACCTCTGGTGACAGGTCAGAAGGCCACTTCCAAGCTGACAAAACAACACACCTCGCACTTCACCAAATGCACGCGAAGCGGCTCTCAGGTAAGTCTATCCTGCAAACCGAGATGTAACTGCATCACATGCGGACATATCCGAGCTAGCTTTGATTTAACAGTGGCCTCACGTGCAGCTGCCCAGACTATACAGCCCCCACCTGGTACATCTCGCACGGGTAGGCCATGCTGCTGTGGCTTCACTGCGATCACTGTTCAAGCTAGCTCAGGTCTGTCTAGAAGTGCTGCAGTCACACCTCTGATTGCCGTGGAGATATTCCCCTAGTTACGGTCATAGCCTTTTAGTTATTTATTTATTTTCCAATCAAGACATCTCTTATGTAAAATCCTAGTGGATACAAGGCACTGTGGTTTTTAACCTCATAGAATCATAGAATATCAGGGTTGGAAGGGACCTCAGGAGGTCATCTAGTCCAACCCCCTGCTCAAAGCAGGACCAACCCCAACTAAACCATCCCAGCCAGGGCTTTGTCTATGTAGCTAGGCAAGGTAAACCCCAGCCGGGGAATATAGGGTTGACCTCAACTAGCTACATCAAAGTAAAAGCTGCCTGAGCCTTTTCCACTAATTTACACCCAGTTAGCTGTCTCAGTGGAAAGACACCTAGTTTGTGTAGTGAAGACAAGCACAGTATAGGCTTCAACGCTACTAGCTTAACTCGCATGCAAATACACATGCCTGGTCCACGTAAGAGTTTTAGAATGCGTTAGGAAGCACTGCCCAACACCACCTAGTCCAAAACCTAGGCCTGGTCTACACTAGGACTTTAATTCGGATTTAGCTGCCTTAATCCGAATTAACCCTTCACCCGTCCACACTACAGAGCCAGTTAATTCGAATTAAAGGGCCCTTTAAATCGATTTCTGTACTCCACCTCGACGAACGGAGTAGAGCCTAAATCGATTTTGTTAATTCGAATTAGGGTTAGTGTGGACGCACACCACCGAATTACTGTGTTTAAGTTAATGGGGTAGTGTGGCCGCACACCACCGAATTAATGTGGTTTAAAACCGAATTAAGGTGCTTAGTGTGGCCGCGCACAATCGAATTTATACAACCTGTTTCCCAAATTCGAATTATCTAAATTCGGATTAATCCTGTAGTGTAGACATACCCTTAGTCTAGACAAAGGCAATGAAGTTAGAAGAATTACTACCTCACCAACCAGCTGGCAGAAGGTCCCCTGTCTGGCTGATTCCCATTTCATTCATTAAGGGTTTTGTCATTCCCTGGTTATTTGTATTGGATGGCTGTTTTGAAACCGGGGCAGCATGAGACTGAGGAATGCCCATGAACTGTACAGGAGGAGGAGGAGGAGGAGAAGGAGAAGAATGTTCTTCTCATTTTAGGAACACAAAAGTGCCAGTGATTCTAGCAGTGATAACGTGCCTCCGTGGTGTAGGACATAATGACAATACTGTAAATGGTGGAGCGGCCTGGGAGGTTTTTTTTAAAAACGAAGAGGTTGCTGCATCTAAATCTCCCTGGCTTTACTACTTAAGGAATAGAAACGAGAATGCAGGAGAGACTGTTCTGAAGAACAGCTCTTAATGAGCAGTGTTACGAGATGATAAAGGAAAAAACCCTCTCAAGGTGTGTATTTAGCCAAGAATTCATAAATTTTAATTATCCTAATTTGGCACCATAATCCATAATGGAAAAGCTTCTTTATGAAATATGGGCATATGGGGAGCGAAAAGGAAAAAAACAAAAACAACCCAAGAGCAGTGATTGATGCTCCTTGTCTGCCTGTGAAAACCCAGTTGGATCAGTAACACGGTTTTGATTAACTTTTAAGGAACAGCATTCCAATAAAATCACAGCAGTTTTACTTAGATATCAATCAGAACCTTTCATGGCAGGATTAGTACTGGGGAAAGGGAGACAGCCGGGTGCGTTTGAAAAGGGCTGTGCTAAAGGGTAGTATGGTGGGGCGAGCACAGGGCTAGAACTTGACGTTGGAAGAACAGGGTTCCTGGCACCATCCCTGACCTGCCATGTGACACTTCCCAAATCGCTTCCTCTCCCCTCCTTGGTGTTGTCTATTCAGGCTGCTCCCTCTTTAGGGTATAGAGTGAGTTTCTCAGGGTATGGCGACACCACAAACTAGGGTGTAATTGTAGCACAGGTAATAACAGGAGTGATGATGCGGTGGCACAGACTTCAGCGCAGGGTAGCAATCCTGGTACATACCCAGGCTCTTGGTGGGTCTACACTGGGGAAGCTGGCCTGTTCTGAGGTCCATGCTGCCGTATCTTCACTCCTGTTGTCGCCTACCTGCGCTACCATTATACCTTGATTTTTGGGGTAGATCTATCCTCACTCTGTCTGTGCGGTGCCCGCCCCACGAGGCCCACTCTCGTTTGCACCCTCCAGTAATGAGCAACCAAATATACAGCATCACACGTGGTATGAAATAGTTTCTCCAAAATTTCAACTAGGAGAAAAACAGCCCACTCCTTCCAGCTCGGGCTAATGCTTCAACCTTCAATCATTAGCCAAGCTAAGGAGAAAACTACAGATGTAGTGACCCTCCTTTAGAGACAATCCATCCAGTACCAGTGCTAGCCCATTGGGGGCCCCAAGCAGGAATATTTTGGGGGTGGTTCCCACACAAAACACATACTAATAATTAATAAGGGGGGCCCTTGAGCTGCTCAGGGCCCTAAGCAATTGCTTAGTCTGCTTATGCCTAGTGCCAACTCTGAATCCATCTAGGTCATTCCTGTTCCATAACCTCTGTTGTCCTTATGCTGTGAGCTGCTCGGGGCAAGGACTTGCCCCTTTCGCATGGCTGCCAAGCACCATGCATGTCATGGCCTTTATCATAAACAGACAGCGAATTAACATGCAAACACTGTTGCCGTGGAGTTCTGGTTGCCATGGCTCAGTACTGCCTTGTGATCTCCCCGTGCCCACCAAGAACCAGAGAGAGATTCTCCACACCCAAAGGTGGCAGAACCAGTTAATGTGATGTTCAGGCTGAACAGGATGAGTCACCTTAACTCTGACCCCCATTTGTTCCTGCCCTGAGGAGTCCCTCAGGGAAACAACAGCACCTTCCCCCTCCCTCAGTCTCTGCCAGCCAGCTGCAAGCTGCCAGGGTTCAACAGTGATGCCCAGAGGAGCAGGGGGACTGTCTGCATGGGAGCCCCGATTTGGAGCTGTGATGGGCACCGGGAAAATGGCAGGAGGCTGGCAGGTTCTATTCAGGATCAGGAAGGTGCCGTGACATCCCCTGTGCCTCAAAGACACTTGGCAGGAGCTTCCTTGAGAGCCTGGGGGACGGCAGTCTTTGGGGATAAAGCAAGGACACAGCCCCAGCCTGCCATTCTGTTAGCTGCATCCCAAATGTTCCCCTTTCTGCCCAAACCCATGGGCACTGAGGGACTATTGGGATGTCCACACTGCAAGTGAGAGTGTGATGGTAGCAGAGGCAGGCCTACCTGTGCTAGCTGTTCTCTCTGCTACCTAGATTTCAATAGCCCCCCCATCAACTCTCACTTGCAGCGCCGACATATCCTCACAGCAGGACGGTCCCCTGCTCTTCGGCCCATCGCCCCAGCACAGCCACTCTGCTGCTGAAACTGGTCAGGAGCCCTGTCTCATTAACACTGATGGGGATTGTCCATGGACCGATCCTGCAAAGACGCTTCCCTCCCCGCCCCCGGTTGCACGGCAGCCTCCTCCCCAGCAGTATCTTCAAGAGCTTCCTGCCAAACGGGCTTCCTGCTCCGTGCAGCCTTCAGAACTATTTTTAGCTGCAGCGACAAGGGGGGCGGGCTTCGGGGGGGAACATCTCCCAAACCCCTCACAGAGTTATTTTCTGGTACGATGGCAATAATAAAGTGTCTCTCCACTTCCACGCATGAAAGGCAGCTGCAAGAACAGAGTCACGCACACAGCAAAAGGTCTGTTGCTCTGACATGGTATCCAGGGGCCCATGAACACTGCTCCAATGCTTCTGTGAAGAGTAACGAGTAATTGCTCGTTATTCTGGAATTGTCTTAGCAACCACAGTGCCGGGATTTCGCACAGCTACAAACAGGGCCTGGATTCCAAGTTAACTCCAAGAAGCTTGCACAGGGGATAGTAAAGGGCTTGTCTACACTACTGCTTAAGTCGACATAACGTTGCTCAAGGGTGTGAAAAAGCCACGCAAGTACATCGACCTAAGCATTGTCCTCACCAGCGCTAAGTCCGTGGGAGACGCTCTCCCGCCGGCTTCCGTTTCTCGCTGTGGTGGAGTAAGTATGCCGAGGGGAAAGTGCTCTCCCATTGGCACAGAGCAGGCGTGGCCGAACCACGGCTCGCGAGCTGCATGCGGCTCTTTTGCATGGAGCCTCCCATGCCCCCCCTCCATTCTCTGGCTACCAAACGGGGGGGGGGGGGGAAGCTTGGGGCTTCTGCCCTGAGACATGGTAGTGGGGGAAGGGATTTCTGCCCAGGGGGAAGGGAGTCTCAAGGCTTTAGCAGGAGTGGGGCTGAAGCCCCGAGCCCCGGCAGGTACCTCCCATGGGGCTGAAGCCCCGAGCCCCCCCACCCCATAGGGCACAAGCCCTGAGCCCCAGCAGGCATGCCTGGCTCTTGAACTTCTGAAGATTATCCCATGTGGCTCGGCAGGTCAGTAAGTTTGGCTATGCACATATATCACATCTATTGTGTGGGAGAGAGAGAACCTTGTTCACCTTTTAACTCCTGGGCTTAGAGCATCTTCACCAGATGCCCCACAGCGGTACAACTGCGCCGATGTAGCGCTGTAGTGTAGACTAGCCCTGAGTACCACAAACGGCCAGCTTCGAGGGCACATCCTCCAAGCACCTTTACTCTAGCTCTTCCTGGGCTCTGCTGGGGCGCCAGCCCAAACGGGACTCAGAAGGAGGCTGTTTAGCTTATCAGAAAGAAGAGTGGGAGCCGACTTGATTATGGCGCATAAACTCCCACCGGGGAGAAAAACCCCAGGCACGAAAGGGTTCTGTAATCTCGTGGAGCAAGGCAGAACAAGAACTAGTGGCTGGAAGTTAAAGGCAGACAAATTCCAATTAGAAATAAGGCACGGTGGTTGTTCTTTTAAACAGCAAGGGTGATTCACCACTGGAACAAACTACTATGGGAAGGGATGCGTTCACCACCTCCGAAATCTTCAGGTCAAGACTGAATGCCTTTGGGGAGGTCATGCTTTAGCCACACACATGCACTGGGAATAGGTGAAATTCTCTGGCCTATTATTCACAAGAGGTTAAACTAGAAGGCCCTTGTAAACGGCTCTGGCAGTATAAAGGGAGCTTGAGGAAGGCATACATTTGTACCTCCTTCACAGGCCCTGTACACTGTCAGTGGGCTATACAGGATCCTTGGTGTACATCAGAATCAGGCCTGAGAATACCACTGAGGCGTTCAGCACTCTCCAAAGTTTCAGAAGCCCAGGAGTTAAAAAGGTAAAGATTCTCCTCTCTCTCTCTCTCTCACACACACACAAAATATGTAATATATATGCATAGCTCAGTTGTCAGGTGGAAAACTCATTATATTCGGCTTTATTATCAGATCTATTCATAACATGAGGCCTGACTGACTGCGGTGTTTGCTAGTCATAAAACGGCAGGTCACCGCCACGTAGATACGGGGTTTCCGTTATTCATCACCAGCCACAAGTGCTGCAATTTTACCTTCCCCGTGCAGTTTAAGACTGTTACAGTACCAGCTGCACAGATGGCTGAGAATTTGTCAGAACACTTTGCACTCACTCATCCGAGGAGTTCAAAATCAGGTTGCAACACCGCGTCACATGTTTACATACAACTCCAGAGACGCACCAATGCGCACAAAGACAATGGGCTTTTGTTTATTGTAACACTTTACCCGCTGTGGTTACTACACATAGTGCCAAGCTAAGAGATTGCTGTATATAAACCCCTGGCATGACACCCTGGCTGCGTGGATGCCATTGGCAAAACCCCCTTTCTGGACAGGATTTCTCCCCAGGCTAGACAGCTGGGGATCCGATTTTTCAGAAGAGCTCAGCTCCTAACATGCACCCATAGTGCTGAGCTCGGATGAGAATCTGGCCCACAGATCACTACCAGGAAAGAGAATCCTATAAGCCAGTAATCTGTTTAAAGGATATGTGTTGGCTCCAATGGAAGTTGTGGGTTTGATATAGAAATCACTAGGTGCAATTCTCTGTCCTGGGTTATGCAGGAGGTCAGAGCAGATGATCATAATGGTCCCTTCTGGCCTTCAAGTCTATGACTCATGAGTGAGCTAGGCATTTAAGAGCCTAAATATCATTTTCAAGAGTGACTTTAGGCCCTTAAGAACTAGAGTTTCATTGGACGTCACTAGGACTTGGGCTCTTACACCATGTCAGCACTTTTGAAAACTTCACCCTGAGGGACAGATTTTCAAGAGTGCGCTGGTCTCCTGAAAACCAGGAGGCTCTTTAGAAAAATTGACCTCTAAGTATCTGACCGATGCAGGGCATGTGTCTTAGAAAGAGCTACTGCTTAAGCCAGGAGGAAGGTTGCTTTTGTCTGGGTAGCACGGCTTCTCACGTTGTGCCAATTGCAAACTGGCCGAGCTCGCCGGGGCTGAAACTCACCCCGCTGTCCGCACAAGGACTAGACACTACTTAAGCTCCACTGAAGACCTACAGGGGATACAAGAGATGCTTACGGCTTGTGCTGGCCCCTGCATGCCTGATTTCTGAGGCGCTCACAAGGTATCTGATGTGTCCTTCCATTGGGAGCTGGACAACGCCCTCTGGATAGCGTCTCTGAGCAACTTGCAGGGCACTGTCATTGACACCAAGGTTTATATCCATTCTGATCTGGCTAGGTGACCAGATGTCCTGTTTTTAAAGGGACAGTGCCATTTTGGGGGACTTTTTCTTATATAGGCGCCTATTACCCCTCACCCCTTGTCCCGTTTTTTCCACAGTTGCTACCTGGTCACCCTAGATCTGGCAGTGTTTTCACACCCACTTTATGCTGGCGTACATGACTGCATGAGGTGTGGGGCAACAGAGAATCATGTTTAAAGGCAACCTGATGTCACAATAAAAATATAAAGTTTAATGTAAATGACTAACTGAGTGCTTTTCCCAACAGGGAGCATGAGCGCATGAAATATTCAACAACAAAAAGCAAACACTGCATAATAGACTCTCGGTGATGCAGACATATCCCCTGACTAAATCTACTGACTTCAACCTGGCTGGGCCGTACCTTCTCCAGGTTTCCCTTTGCTAAATTAATAGGATGCGCCTTTGCCTGGTTTCATGGAGCCACCTGGCCTCCTTCACTTTTGTATTGCAAGCACATTTATAACAGAGATGATCAGACTGAAATTCCTGCACACCTACAGGGCAGCAAGATTTTGGATTGGGGTTAATTCATTTAGCAATGTTAAGGCTTCTCGCTAAACCCTCTTTACGCTGTGTAATCTCCTTCTCATACTTACACACCCCGCCCCCCCGATAGATAGCTTTCTATGCAGTCCCCCATAACATGGTCTGCAAGTGCCATTCCCACCAGGAGATCGGCCTATCCCAAACCAGGTGTCAGGGTGAGCTGGCCCTTTAAGAAGGCGGGATCTCAGCCTCACCTGTTCCAGGTGCAGCCCGCCTCCCCAGCTGAACAGAAAGCATGCAGGGGCCATGTGATGGGAGCATGCGATTCAAAACCAGGCCCACTGGGAGTCTAAGTGCACTGGGGGAAGAGAACCAAAGACCCCAGGGATAGAGGTGATAGGTTTGATTTATGCTGTGTGGTTTTTAACTGGAGAAATAAAACTCACCCCTGAAGAGAAGGGACAGAAATCCTGTGCTGCTGGCAATGTTACTCAGTGCACTGGCTAGTGTGTGAGGACAGTGGCTTAGAGCAAGCCGATTATTATTTGAAAGCGGAAGGATACATGGTGCTTGGAAATTGTATTGAAGACAAAAGGGCCCAGACTTTTCCACACTGACTCGAGATTTCGGGTGCCCAGCCTGTGATAACTGAAGGAGACCCAAGTTTCAGCCCTTTCTGAAAATCACCCGAGGAGGCTCAAGTTGTGGGGCCTAAACATTTAGGCACCAAAAATCATTAGTGCCTTCTGAAATCTTTCCCAAGTTCCCTGACCCACAGCGCTCATCTACTATAGACAGAGGAGATCAACCCTATGGAGCAGGAGACATGGTTGCTAGCGGTTCTGGAGGGGCTTGTCAAAAGGACTGTTTTAGAAACAGGAGGAATAGGAGGTGGATTCACTAGTTGGAAATATTGGACCCAGTTCTGCACTAAGTCACACCCATTTGATGCGGCTGTATCTCTACTGACAAATTAGCATAGCAGAGAGGAGAATCGGGCCCTGAAAATGTGCCTGCTGAACGTCTGCAAATTCTTGGCAAGACAAGGGGGAAGTGGGGGGGAAATGCATCCTGGAATGTTATTCGCCTCCCGCCCTGAAGCACTCAATGCTCCATCCAGATACTGCACTTGCAGACAAGGGCCTGCTCCTTCCGGACAGGAGACTCTCTCAAGAACAATGCACACGCCCAATAAATGCAATATATTTTCATAGCCTCACTGCAGAGTAACAGTCTGAAGAGACAGAAGGGATGAGTAATCTGATAGCAGGCTGGGAAGAGCTCCCAGAAAGTCAGGAAAGAGACAACGTGAACCAGCCACAAAATTAATCTACAAGTGCAGTGCAGTGTTCAATAGCGACAGAGAAAATGCTGGAGACATTAATAGGAGGAGGGAGTCAATCTTACAGGGCCTTTCATCTGCCAGGCTCATGACATGCATCCTTTACTCACTGGCACATTCACCTGGCTTCCCAAACTTTACCAGGCTGCCCTGATGTTTCTGAGGTGCTGAGCACCTCCAACTTCAGCACCTCTGGAAAAAATCAGACCCAAATGTGTCAATGCTGAGCAACTAAAATGCGAGGTACCTGTGACACTTTCTCTGGCTGTCCAGGCCTGTGAGCCACCTTGCTCCCCTCCTGCCAGAGGAAGATTTGCTGGTGCTTACCTGGGCCCAGGTCCCTGACACCCCCAGTCTGTTAGCTACCCCCCCCCCCAGTCAATGCCAGCCCTCAGTATGCTTTGCAGGTTAACGGTAGGGCAGCCCAATCCCCGAACCCTTGTGACATGGAGCCCTGGCACTGCCTGCTCTCAGCCACACCTCATTTGCGCTCTCTCAGGGGAGAGTGTACACACTAGCTTGTTTGAGTCAATAGAGGGTATCGCAGCGTTGCCAACTCTTGTGATCATTATTGTTTTCCTTAAAGCCCCAGCTCCTGGAGTCAAGCGGAGATGTGATGATTTCAACCTTCATTCTTAAAGAAAAAGTAAGTTTCCAGGCCTCGTGGCTGTGGAGAAAGCTTCAAAATGTGACATCAGTCCATCCTAAAGGCTCAAAAAGCAGAAGGCAAATAAAATAATCTATTATTTGCACGTAATCTCATGATTTTTGGTGAGCCTAACTCGTGATTTTTGAGCATCTGGGTTTGGCAATAGGGGGTATGTCCACACAGCAAAAAGAGACCCTTGACAGCAAATCAGAGCCCTCATCACCTGACTTGGGCTGGCAGGATGTAGATGTTTGGGTTCGGGCTACAGCCAAGGCTCTGAAACCTGGGGTATGGGAGGCAGGGTCTCAGAACCCAGGCTCCAGCCTGGGCCCAAACATCAACACTGCTATTTTTAGCCCCCCAGCGGGAGCCCCACATCAAACTCGCTGCCATGAAGTTTGGTTTTTGCTGTATAGACATACCCTTAAGATCAGTTCCTAGCAAATATCACAGCACTGAGTTATATTTGTAGCTAATACAATAATGTTTATTATCAAAGGCTAAGGTTTCAGAGATAGTAAGGAAGGATAATAATGAAAACAGAAAGGTTAAATATAAAACAAAATCATAAACATGCTGTCTAGAGATTACATTTAATTTAAAAGGCTAAAGTCCTGTCTAAAGCAGTCTCATCTCACCCAAAGACTTCTTGCAATGTGTCCAATCCAGGCTGGCTAGAATCCCATTTTCACGACTGTAATCGCACTGCTTGATTACTTCCTCAGGTGCAGGATAAAGATATGTCCTTTTGCTTTCTCCTTATTACTCCCAAAACTCATGATCCCCAGAGTCAGGATGCCCCCTTCCCCCCAGTGTTTATTCCCTGATGTGCTGACTTCATGTTGAAGTCACAGCCTCTTGCTGATTTTGTATGCAAAAACGGCTTCCATTGTGTTGGCTTACAATACTTATTTTACATGTGACCTGAGTCAGACAGGTGAATATACATCCTGTGTCTGGCAGAAACTTGTTTGCCAACCCTGGCGTGATTCAGATTTTAGGAACGTATTCTATATAAACATTTTACATATTATCTGTACGTACCTTTCACACCTATATTAACGATCAGCGCAAACCTCGCTTTCATTTAAGATCTTATATTACAGAGGGTGCTTTGTCAGGCCTGTTAGATGTTACTGTTGTAGAGCGGTCATGGTGGATAATCAGCTGAACATGAGCTCCCAGTGGGGTGCTGTGGCTAAAAGAGCTAATGCAGTCCTGGGATACATAAACGGGGGATCTTGAGCAGGAGTAGAAAAGTTATATTACCTCTATATTTGGCACTGGTGCGACCGGTGCTGGAATACTATGTCCAGTTCCAGTGCCCACAATTCAGGAAGGATGTTGATAAATTGGAGAGAGTTCAGAGAAGAGCCCGAGAATGATTAAAGGCTTAGAAAACATCTGTCTAGTGATAGAGTTAAGTAGCTCAATCTATTTAGCATAACAAAGAGAAGGTTAAGGGATGAGTTGATTATAATCTATCAGTATCCACATAGGGAACAAATATTTAAAAATGGGCTCATCAGTTTCACAGAGAGAGGTCTAACACGATCCAATGGCTGGAAGTTGAAGCTAGATAAATTCAGCCTGTAAATTTTTAATGGTGAGGGTAATTAACCATTAGAACAAGTTACCAAGGTTTGTGATGGATTCTCCATTGCTGACCATTTTTTAAATCAAGACTGGATGTTTTCCTAAAAGATCTGCTCTAGGAATTATTTTGGGGTATTTCTATGGCCTGAGTTATCCAGGAGGTCAGACTAGATGATCACAATGGTCCCGTCTGGCCTCAGAAGCTATGAATCTCACCTCTCTCTCACACACACACACTTTATTTTAATTACATAATCCCCTTTTTATCACGCTCCTTGTCCTTGACTTTTCAGTTTGTACCATTCCCCTCTTCTTGCCTTGGCCTCCTCTCATGGCTGCTTCACACACAACAGTGTTAATGGCAGTGGGAAAAGTTCTCTCTTCTCTTCAAACACTCCTCTTCTTGCCTGCACAGCCACGCTATTTATTGTAATTATTGGCCTGGTGCAGTTCACCAGAAGCTGAAGCCACACAAATTCAAACTAGAAATAAGAGGCACGTTTTTAACATGGAGGGTAATGAAGCACTGGAACATCTTACCTAGGGACATGGTAGATTTTCTGTCACTTGGAGTCTTTAAATCAAGATTGGGTACGTCTAAATGATACACGCTAGCTCAACCACAAGCTATGGGCTGGATGCAGGAATTACTGAGCAAAGTTATCTGGCCTGGGTTACCCAGGTCAGATTTGATGATCATAATGGTCACCTTCTGGCCTTGGAAATCAATAAATCTATTAAATGGGGCATACACATTGCTCATGGGGTTATAGAATAGAGACACCCAGCAACCGCTCCTGCCCTAAGCAGCTTAGTATCTAAAAGCACAGAAGAGTGAGAGGCATATAGCGGAGCATGGTCATGGCTTTGCAGGACAGGTGGGTTTTTGCAGTAGGGATTTGACAGACAGTCTAGCAATCTGCAGCACGGAATGAACCAGAACCTTTATGCACCAAAATAAGAGTCCTCTACTACTTGAGTAACGAGAAACTCTATTAGCTGGCAGCAGAAGTAAGCTCTTATCTTCTAGATGCACCATCCACCGGTTATCTATTACAAGCTCATCCCTGCATTATATGAGTGCTGGCCCTTTAAGATTCAGCTCTCTACCCTGAAAGATAATTGAATTCAAGCATCATAGTAATCTGTGTTGTCGGAGTCCTATTGGTTGCCATGCACTCCATTCCCCAGGGGAAGGAGGCCAGGGCAAGAGTCACCTGCAATGCATTTTCTAGTCCTCTCGTAGCAATAGGGTTTCCATTTGCACAGGCATATTTCCCATTCCAATGGCAAGGAGTGCAGCAGCTGTAGAAAACAGCCTCTGACTTTTTATGGCCGCATCAGGTACACAGACTTAGATGTTACATGGAGATGCTGACTTTCCCTTTAAATATTTTTGTTGCACCAGTGCCTGGCTGCAATTCTCTACCTTTTACTGATTGCATCCTCTGGGGTCGGAGAGGTTATTTGGCTTTTGTGTGCTAAGAATTTCCCGACACTGACAGTTTTCACCTTCCCTTCTGTCTGAAGCACCCAGGGCAATTTATACCACTTTGCTTTTTGCTTCAAAAGCCCTGAACTTTTTTTACTGGTGTCAGTTTCAAACTGCAAAATGTTCCAAGTCATGTGACCCTGCCAAGTCCCTAGCTTGTTACAGACAGGTCAAAGCTTTGCATTGTCAAGCCAAAGTGCCTGAACGACCTATAGCTGACAAGAACAGGGAACAGGGAGTCAAACCAAATGGAAACAACAATCCATGAGCAAGGCTGACCTGAAGCCATAGCACCGGGCTCTGAAAAGAGAGGAAAACATCCCAAAGGAAATCCCAAATCTCTCTCAGTAAGGGGCTCCAGATGCCAATTATTAAGTGGACTCTAAGCGTATGTCTACACTGCAATTGGAAGAGTGACTGCAGCTTGGGCAGGCACATCCAAACTACCTTTAATCTAGCAGTGGTACAGACCCCGACGCAGCCTAGGGACACAAGTAGGTACCCAGGGTTTCAGGTGGGCTTGTACAGTGCAGACTGAGGGCCATGCCACCGTGACTTCACTGCTACTTTAGTTGTGCTAGCTAGATTAAAGCTAGCATAGGTCTGCCTGCCAGCCAGTAATCACACCTCTGACCGCAGTGTGGAGATGCCCATAACCTTAGTCTCTAGTCTGTTTCTGTATTCACCTGCTGTCTCTTGGCTTATGCTTGGACTCTGCTATTCAAGGCAGGAACAATCGGTTATGTGCGCGTGTACCGTGCCCAGCGCAAGGTAGGCATGATCGCCATTACTGATAAATAAAATAACACTACATAAAACTAAACACTACATTGTAATAACGAAACATACACAGTAATAGATTAACAAGTGTTAAGGTCAGAAGGGACCATTACAATCAACTAGTCTGACCTCCTGCATCATACGGGTGAGAGAATTTAACCCAGTAATTCCTGCAACAAGCCCATAACTTCTGTTTGAGTTAGGGCTGCACTTCTGGAAAGAGACATCCCATCTTGGCTGAAAGACTTTAGCGAAGGACACTCCTCTGCATCCCTAGATACTTACTTACCTTCACTGTTACAAAGCTGTGCATTGGGCTTGTCCACAGTTACAACGCTGCGGCTGTGCCGCTGCAACGCTTAGAGAACACGCTACCTACGCCGATGGGAAGGGGTCACTATGTGAACGGGAGAACCTGTTACACCTTTTCTGCTTGTTTAAAGAGCTCGCTGCGATGAGAAATCTCTTCGCCATGCAGGTTCTCATAGACCACGATCAAGTCACCACTTAACATTCTCTTAGGTTAAAACTCATTGTTCTACCTATTGTATTTATACAGGGCCCCTTCTTGTCCTATCTGAGCACTTCACACTCTTTGAGGCATTTGTCCTCGCAAGACCCCAGTGAAGTAGAGAGGTATTATTACAACGGAGAACTGAGGCATGGAGAAGGGAAGCGACTTGCTCAAGGTCACGCAGGAAGTCTGTGGCAGAATCAGGACTTGAACCCAAGTCTTCCAATGCCTAGGCTGATGGGTTAACCCTGGGCCATCCTTCCTCTCCAGCCTGATAAAGCTGTATGTATTGTTCAATAAACAATAAGACTCATTCGCTGAAGGAATAAAAGCGCACAAAGAGAAAGCAAGAGGGAAAAGGAGTTCTCCTTGTTCTCACAAGAAACAGCAAATGTGTTGCTCTGCTGTGGAATTTCTCCTTTCAATATAAGAGATACTGAACTAATCTAAACAAGGGACGCAAGACATACAATCACCGAGCCGTGCCCTCCCCACAGCATGCAATGCGCTTGTTTCACTTTTTTCACCCTGAGAAATACAAGTTGCACGATTTCCAGGTTATCTCCACTGATGTATTTTGATAAATACGACTCCATTTCCCGACAGGAAAGCAATTCTGCTATCGGCTACTGCATCACGTTTATTTCTGAAAGCGCCTTCTGAGCACACAGCTCTAGTCAGAAAGTTCAAATAGTAAAGAGACATCTTAGCATGAGCTGGCCAAATCCTTGAGTTTTTCCCATCAGCAAGAGCTTAGCTGTCATCCCAGCAATAGACAGCTCAGGAAGATAGAGAGCTCCCACTATTAAGGAAAATCAGGTAGCAGAAGATAAACTTTGAGGCGCCTGCCCCGAGCTATAGCTAGAAAGTATCATGGGTGCCCAGGAAAGATTGAAGGCCTGGTGCTGTTCTCACTTTCATTGCTTTTACGCCCATGCAACTGCATTGACTGGAGTGGCATCGCTCCTGACTCAGGGCAAGTCTACGCTACAAACCTGCATCGGTGCAGCTGTGCCACTGTAGCGCTTCTGGTGAAGATGCTAGTCTAAGCTGACCAGAGAGAGCTCTCCCGTCGGCTTAACTCCACCTCCACAAGGAGGTGGTAGCTGTGTCAGTGGGAGAAGCTCTCAGCTGACATAACTCCCAGTGTAGACAGCCCTAATGTCGGTATAACTGCATCATGCAGGAGTGTGTATTTTTCACACCCCTGAGCGATGCAGTTATACCGAAGTGAGTGTGTAGTGTAGACCTGGCCTCAGGGCTGATTTAAACCAGTGCAGCTTAAATCCGTTTAGTTTAACTGAAACGTGTGTGTGCATGCTCTTATATCAGTTTAAAACTGGTTATATTGGTTTAGTTTGCACACACCCGGTTTTTATACTGGTTTAATTATTTTGATTATATAGGGATGTGATTTTTCTATGAAAGTAGTAAAAACCAGTAAAACACCTAGTGTAGATGCAGTTATATTGGTATAAAGGCGCCTTATACGGATATAACTTAGGCTATGTCTGCACGAGCGAGTTTACAGCGGCACAGCTGTACCGATGCAGCTGAGCCACTGTATGATCTCTTGTGTAGCTGCTCTATGCCGACGGGAGAGAGCTCTTCCACCGACATAGCACTGTGCACATTACTGCGTATGCCGGCGAAACTTGTCACTCCCGGGGGGCGGAATATTCACATCCCTGAGCGACACGTTTTGCCGACATAAGTGGTAGGGTAGACATGGCCTTATTCCCCTCCCTACAGGATATATGGCCTTGTCTACACACCAAAGTTGTTCCACTTTAAACTATACCAGTGTAGTTCTATCAGTATAGCTATTCCTATACGGATGGTGAATAAATTATATTAGTATAAAGCTTCATACTGGGAT
Source organism: Terrapene triunguis (assembly GCF_002925995.2). NCBI lineage: Eukaryota > Metazoa > Chordata > Testudines > Emydidae > Terrapene > Terrapene triunguis. Next base: position 388,613 of record NW_020665000.1, read on the forward strand.
AACTGAATCCACACTAGTAGTTGTATCAGTAGAACTATTTCAGCAAAAATAAAATAAACCCACAGCCCAATATAATGAAAATAGTTATATTGTTATGGAAACGGTGTGTAGAGCAGGCATACGGCACCTTTACACTGATAGAACTGTGTCCACACTAGGGCGTTCGCTAAGCACTACAAATTTTGTGCCTCAACAAGGCCTAAATTTACAATAAGCACAGGTGTAAAATGATCTAAGAGTGTCCACATACAAAGCTGCACTGATTTAATCTAACACAGCTAGTTATATCAGTGTGACTGTGTGTGTGGCCCAGGCCTTGGAACTGATTTAAGCTAAACTGAAATAAGGAGTGTCCACACAAGGGGTTTGCACCTGTTTAATTAAATTAGTTTGGTGCAATTAAACTGGTGCAAATTTGCTTGTAGAGAAGGCCTTAAATTAGCATAACTCAAATCTCCATAAAGGGCTTATCTACACTTGAAAGTGAATTCTGATTAAGTTAGGGTGTGAATTTAAAGTGCAGTCACTATTCCTGAATAACTCCATGTGTGGTTACTTTTATTCCAGTTTGGAACACAGCACAATTTACTCCAGAATCAGTGTGTCCACACATGGAGTTATGTGCAGACAAGCCCTCAGGGTGGTCTTATGCTGCTGACGCATCCCTCCCAAGCCCCCAACCTGCAATGCAGGGTGTGGAGTGGGCCAGGCTGGGGCCCCTCTATTTAATAAGAAGCAGACTACCAATGCCCAGGATAACATGCTGGGAAGATTTTCAAATCATCTGGAATCAAAGGATATTGCAGTTGTCCCCTAGCCCACGTCCTCTGCTGTCACTGGGGATTTTCATCTCCAGACATGGCCCCAGGAAAGCAAATTCCTTCAAAATGCCCTTATAGTCCAGCCCCAGTTTCCCCTTGGGATAGTTTTGACCTTTGTTTTACTGGTGCACATCCTAGCAGATGCCTCTCTGCTTTTCTCGTTGAGGAATCTATTTATAAATCAACCCATATGGACATAAAGACTAATGAGCATTTGCCTGGCTTCTCTTCCTTCACTTACAAGGCCAAGGTACTGGCCTAATGCTTATCGTCATTACAGTCATAGGTAGAGGGCTCAGCTGAGATCTGGGTGCTGCAAAGAGACAAGACACAGTCCAAGCAGACCCGGAATGGTGTTCTTTCTGTGGCACGGATCAGGAACTGAGGTGGGCTCTTCTAAAGCACTCAGCATTGGTCTAATTTAAATTCCCAGTGACTCGACCAGTAGCAGAGCTAGAATAATGCTGAGTGCTTCTGAAAACCTCATTCTAAGAAACTCACCCAGGTCCTACAGGTGAGTTTAAATAGACATTGCCCAAAGAGAAAAGTTACGCCACTTACCTCTACCCATCTCATTAGAGCTGTACACCCCTCAAAATGAGGATGCATTTACACTGGTTTTTAGCAGTACAGCTGTTTCTGTACAGGAAGAGAAATGCGGCACCTATAGACCAATATTACTGTGTTCCCCACTAGGAGCTGTACTGGTCGAGCTGTATCTGCAAGAAATCACACCCCTAATTGAAATAGTTGCACTGAAGCAAAAACTGTGCATAGACCAAGGTTTACAGGAATAAGTTATAGCACTATTTGAAATCCACCTGTGCTGCCCTTAATTCTTGGCTGCCTTCCTCACTCTGCTACTTTCCCCAGTGGTTGAGTTCAAACTTTGTCTTAATCTTTGCCTTTGCTAAGGTAATGCTAATAAATTGGCCTCTCCTAGATGAGGTGGATCCAGTTCATTAAACCGCATGTTAATCTCCCTCGTTCCCCCAATGAGACACACCATATTTTAGTTATAACGATAGGGTTCTGAAATACCCAATTATTAAAGTCCCACAATCCCAGCCTTGTCATTTCTACAAAACTGCTACAGGAGCAGGATGAAGGAGCCAGCACATTGTATTCTGATTCTGTACAATTCATAATTCCAATTCCCCTCCCCACCCCTATGTGGGGCAATGCAAATGTGAAAATACAAAAATTCTCTCTCTGCAGCCTGGGCTGTGAGCTGAGTCTCACTGAAGGTACAAAACCTGGAGTCAACCTGTGTTTTTTAAGCCATGTATCTCAGAGTCCTGCTGGTCCCAAATTTGAGATGTGGAGACCCTGGATCAGTCAAGAAAAGACGGAGCTTGCCTCTAACGTTTAATAAATCCATGACGGGGCATGGTCTAGTAATTAGACACAGATGTACCATGAGAACTCCTAGATTCTATTCCCAGTTCTAAGAGGGGAGTGTGTGTTAGTGGTTAGAGCAGAGACTGGGCGCCAGGATTCCTGGTTTCTATCCCCAGCGATTGGAGCAGGCTGGCTGAGAGTCAGCACTTCAAAGAGAAAGCCAAGAGCAGATGCAAGTCAGACGACCCAAGCAGGCCTGCTGGGGAACTCACATTCTAGACAGGATACTGTGCAGCCTGGAAAAACTCTAGCCACGAGAGAGAGTCACATGGGTCTCCACCCCAGAGAGATGATGCTGAGGAGCCAGGATCCGACGGTGGGTGCCGTTGCTGGATCACAGAAGGGAAATACAGGTGCAGTTGCCCTGAGCTGTGACAGAGGTGATACGTCCCTACCTCATAAGGGTGTTGTGAGGAAATACATTAAAGACTGAAGTATCAGAGGGGTAGCCGTGTTAGTCTGAGTCTGTAAAAAGCAACAGAGGGTCCTGTGGCACCTTTGTTATATATGCCATCATGTGCCAGCAATGCCCCTCTGCTATGTACATTGGCCAAACTGGACAGTCACTACGCAAGAGGATAAATGGACACAAGTCAGATATCAGGAATGGCAATATACAAAAACCCTGTAGGAGAACACTTTAACCTCCCTGGCCACACAATAGCAGATGTTAAGGTAGCCATCTTACAGCAAAAAAACTTCAGGACCAGACTCCAAAGAGAAACTGCTGAGCTCCAGTTCATTTGCAAATTTGACACCATCAGATCAGGATTAAACAAAGACTGTGAATGGCTCCAACTACAGAAGCAGTTTCTCCTCCCTTGGTGTTCACACCTCTACTGCTAGCAGAGCACCTCACCCTCCCTGATTGAACTAACCTCGTTATCTCCACACTGATTTATACCTGCCTCTGGAGATTTCCATTACTTGCATCTGAAGAAGTGAGGTTCTTACCCACGAAAGCTTATGCTCCCAATACTTCTGTTAGTCTTAAAGGTGCCACAGGACCCTCTGTTGCTTATTAAAGACTGAAGTACTGTGATAATTGGGGGGCTGTCTGAGTACCTGAAATAGATGTAGATCAGTGGGAGTTGTGTGTCTCTAGCCATTCATAGAATATCAGGGTTGGAAGAGCCCTCAGGAGGTCATCTAGTCCAACCCCCTGCTCAAAGCAGGACCAACACCAACTAAATCATCCCAGCCAGGGCTTTGTCAAGCCAGGCCTTAAAAACCTCTAAGGATGGATTTCATTTCACTTTGACAAACCCTGAGCTTTAATATTAGCAGCGCAGGTGGTTCTTGCCCTCACGACAGAGAAACTCAGACATGGAGCGAATTTCCAGACAAACAGGGAGGCCACTGGTGACAAACTGTTGAGGCTGAGGAATAATGCCGTGTAAACAATACAGATAAGAACAAGAACCATGTTACCCAGTCCCTAGCCTTGACCGCAAATTACTGTAGAGGCTGGCAACTTCTGATTTGATCAGCTGAGCAAGCAAAGATACACTCTCCTATTAGTGGAATCTAATAAACAACAGAGAAAACTCCCCTGCTCCAAGATACCCCATTAACTATTTTGTTCTGTACTACACGTTTATTTAATAACAGCAGCATTTTCCACAGAAACTGCATCCCGAGAGCTTCCTGGGACAGACTAACAGAACCCCAAAGAGGGTAAGTTGAAGGTGAGAATCTATTTGGCTTTCAGTGGAGGAAAGATGGACTCTGAGCTGTGCTTTGGAGAGGAGGCCACCCCTGGTGGAACAAAGTGGGGGGGGGGTTGAGAGGAGCTGGCTTCCAGAGGTAACACTCTTCTGCCATCCCAGCTGAGAGATCCAGGCTCTCAGCACGCGCTGTGAGGTGGGCTGAAAGCAAGTCCTTGGGGATATTTTAAAGGGCTCTGCACCTGCACCTGCTCCCAGTACAGGGGGCAGATCAGGGGCATGGCCGGAGAGCTCTGCACTGTGGCTAGTCACCGTTCCATGAGCCACTGGGGGCCACACGGGGCCCAGAATCAGGCATGTTTCCAAGGGGGGCTGAGCACCGCCTCTTCCCAGTCAGGTTTGGAGTCACGGAGAATCAGGCCCCTGGAGGGCAAGAATCCAGCTTGATCCAAAGAACTGGCTCTGTAATAATTCACTCTCCGCACCTTGGCCCAACTGCTGAGCTGTATCAAGGGGCAGCTCCCCCCAGTCCGGATCCTAGACCACATTAAGCAGGAATCTCCTCCACTTCTTGGAAAGAATGACAGGCTGAATCACACCTGTCGCATTGCCCCTCCAGCTCCCCTAGAAGCAAAAGGGGTCAGTGCAACATCCTCCCAGCCCCACCCAGCTGGTGCCTGCAACACAGACTTGCTTTCATGTCAGCAGAGCAATGTCTGCTGTATCTTGGATGACAGCATTGCTCAGTTGCATCAAAGTGGGGCCGTGCATTTAAACTCTCAAGTGGGTATCATGGCCGAGTCTCTGCCGCACGAGAGATTTGGCGTGGTGTTTGAGAGTGGGACCAGAGGTATTTTCACACTAGCGCCTGGCAAGGAGGGGTGTGCAAGGAATGAGCTAAGGCCAGAGGTGTTTATTATAGGAGGATGGTGAAGCCCCCCTTGAGCGGTGTATTGCACATACAAATAGTGAGAGAATCTGTGCTCCAAAGAGCTCACCATCTGCATAAACCAAGTTTGAAGGGAAACTGAGGCATGGAGAGGGGACGGGACGTGCCCAAGCTCATACAGCAGGTCACAGCCAGAAAGAGAATTCAGGTCTCCCAGCCCAGTGCCCCAACCACTGCATTATGCTGCCTTTAGTTTTTCTGCACACTTAGCTGCCAGAATCCCCTGGGGGAAGAAACTCATTCTACCAAGTTTCAGCCTTAGAGGAGACTTAATTTTTAAATTAAAACAACTTTAATTTAAAAAATAATAAAATAAAATAAAATCCCATGCAGTAACTCAGCCATAGTACGATATAATTGCTACTGTTATCTTGGCCATTATTAATGGGCATTTTCCTGCTTCCCCCAGAATCCACTTTAGGAGGAGGGGGGATGCATGACGTTCAAGTCTGTAGCAGATGCAATAAAATTAAACCCAGAGTATGGGAAAGTGAGAAGAGAAGACTCTGAAATAAGATTACACAGATAATTCTGTTAAAATTGTCCCTCTCATATCCAGACAGGGCTTGATGGGCAGCTTGAAGAATGACTTAATTATGATTTTAAACCTGTGCAGAATCAGACACTCACCGTGCTGCTCCACTTACTAATGCTGGTAACAGAGAAGAAAGGGACAAAGGTTCTATAGAGTTTCTACTGCATTTCAGGGGAGACAAGTATACACATATACACATATATATATATACACACATATACACATATATATATATACACACATATATATATATACACACACACACACACACACACGGGAAATTTCTGATAGCAGATGGCTCTTTAAATCTAGCAGACAAAGGCAGAATGAAGTCCAATGGCTGGAAACTGAAGCTAGATAAATTTAGTGTTTGTGTACATAGGGAAGTTAGTACAGATTATGGTATGCTATGAATTTCAAGTGGAATAGCGATTCCTGGTTAACACCATGTGGAGGGATGCTCTTATTCCGGAATAAGAGTGTTTTACTCTGAATTAGTTTAAGGCCTAATCTACACTAAAAAAAAGTTAAGCGACGTAGCTGGGTCGACCAAGGGGTGTGAAAAATCCACACCCCTGAGCAATGTAGTTAAAACAGCCTAAGCCCCAGTGTAGACATCACTAGGTTGACAGAAGAACTTTTCCATCGACCTAGCTACTGCCTCTCAGGGAGGAGGATTACGTACGCTGATGGGAGAAGCCCTCCCGTTGGTGTAGGTAGCGTCTACAGTGGTGTAGCTGCAGCTGTGCCACTGAAACTTTTCAAGTGTGGACAAGTGCTAAGGCACTTTTATTCTGGAATGAGTGTCCACATAGGGAGCCAATCAGGAATAGCTATTCCAGAATAACTCTCCATAGGGTACATCTACACTTACCGGAGGGTCCGGCGGCAGGCAATCGGTTTTCTGGGATCGACTTATCGCGTCTAGTGAAGACGCGATAAAATCGATCCCTGATCGCTCTGCCGTCGACTCCGGAAATCCACCACGGCAAGAGGCGGCAGCGGAGTCGACGGCAGCGGTCGACTTTCCCCCGTCCTCACAGCCACGTAAGTTGACCTAAAATACGCAACTTCAGCTACGGTATTCACATAGCTGAAGTTGCGTATCTTAGGTCGGACCCCCGCTGTAGTGTAGACCTAGCCTTAGGCTAGAAGTCAGGAACAAGATTTTGACAGTGAGGTGACTAACCCTTGGAACAGATTACCTAGGATGGGGTAGTTTCTCCATCATGTGGAGAGTGAAAATCAAGACTGGATTTTTTTTTAGAAGCTGATATGTTCTAGCTCAATACCAAGATATGGGCTTGATGCAGGAAAAGACAGTTACCTTTTCCGTAACTGGTGTTCTTCGAGATGTGTTGCTCATGTCCATTCCATATTAGGTACGTGTACTCACCACGTGCACCGGTGCCGGAAGTTTGTCCCTCAGCAGTATCCGTAGGGGACCGGCTCTGGCGGCCCCTGGAGTGGCGCCCACATGGCATGGTATAAGGGGCGCTGCCGGCTTCCCCCCACCCTCGGTTCCTTCTTGCTGGAAACTCTGACAGTGGGGAAAGGAGGGCAGGCCAATGCTCAAACCACTAACCCTAACATAGGCCTGCTAAACCCAGGGTTGTGAGTTCAATCCTTGCAGGGGCCACCTAGAGATCTGGGGCAAAATCAGTACTTGGTCCTGCTAGTGAAGGCAGGGGGCTGGACTCAATGACCTTTCAAGGTCCCTTCCAGTTCTAGGAGATAAATAAATACATTAATGGAGATATCCTATTTATTTAAGTAAGGGGCTAGACTTCGGGTTGTGGTTGGCCCCTGCAGCGGGTGCAAGCCAAAGGGCTGCCGTGACCCCCGGAAGGGGGGTGAGAAAGAAGTCGTGGGCACGGTTGGAGGACACTGCCGAGCGGGGGAGCAATGCGGGTCCGAAACAGCGGAGTAGGGCTGACAACGGGCAAGACACCACCCGCAGAAGGCGCTCCAGACCTGGACTGAGCTAATTCCCCGAGCAACCAGCAGGAGGAGCCGCGGTGGTTAAACGTCTGCGTGCCATTACAGAGTCACTTCCTCTCTCTAGATGTATTTCCCCTCCCACCATTTACCTTGTGTCTGTTTCGACTGTAAGCTCTTTGCAGTGGTGAGGGGCTGGCTCTTGCGCTGTGTTTGTATAGTGCATTAGTCCACTGGGGCCCAGACCTAGCCCTGCCACCACTGGAGCCAATGGAAACTTTGCTGCTGGAAATCCAGTCTGAGAAAACCCTTGAAGACAGAAAACTCTGCTAAGAAAGAGCGAATCCTCAGTGCCGTGCAAGAAACCCAAAGAGGCCGATCACGGAATATTGCACGCCTATGGGAAACGTAGAAAGGAAGAATGGTCCAGTGGGTAGGGCACTGAACCGGGACGAGGGAAATGGGGGTTCAACGCTTAGTTCTGCCAGTGCCCTTGGGCAAGTCCCTTCCCCTGCCTGTGCCCATGTCCCCTTCCACCCCGTTCGACTCAATAAAACTGGAAGCTCTGTGGGTCACTCGGTCTCTGCAGCACCCTGCACAATTAGGTCCTTTCCCCCCCCCCAACCGGGGCCGGGGCGGGCCCCGCCCCATTCCCCCCCCCCCCGCATCTCAGTCAGGACCTCTATGTGCTACTGCAACATACACAAGAATAATTAGTTTCTTCCTTCTCCATCAATTAGAGACCTGCTCAAGCCCTGAATCATCAAGATTCAGAGCTGTGGACTCTGGGGGCTCTCACCCACTGGACACAGACGCTAAGCACCCACATGTTGAGTATTCGCTCTCCGTTTCTTTACGGATGGATTTTCTAGAATGACGTACTAATGCATCTTTGCACGGTGGAAGGTGGTGTATGTTTATAGCAATATCCTCACTGATTTTCCCCAGAGAGGGGGCTGACAGGCGGCACTCCCGTGATGGATCTGCCCACTTCAGCGGAATCGCCATCACCAGACTTATTATCACTCTTTCTGCTCTTTGTTATTCCACAGTTTGAATGATTTGACCAATTCACCCAGGAAGGAAACGAATAGCATAAAGACTGAGGTTTCAATTTCACCTCCAGGAGGGCTGGCAGGCTGTCACTGCCCTGGAGAGAGAATGGGGTTTCCTCACCACAAATGCTGCCTATTTGTATGTATAATAGGGAGGGACAAAGATCACTTAAGAGGCAGTCAGGAGAGGCAATTGGATAAACTCCTCCAGTGGGGGAGAGGCAGACCGAGGACAAGGGCTGCCAGGAAGCAGCAGACACATGATTGTTCTAAATGGCAGGCGGGAAAGGGAAAAGGGAGTCATAAAGTGATCCAAGAGACACATTGGAGGGAATTCAGGACTTGGTGCTGGAGCGGTTCCTAGGTCTTTTGCGGGCCCCCTGCCCAGGGAGGAATTTGACTCTGTGGCACCTGGCTGCATTTTGCACAGCTTCCAAATGGGGCCATTTAAAATGCCAAATTCCCACTGAAGACCTGGGAGCTTCAGAGGCAGGGAGAAGAGAGAGCCAGAACCGGCCACCCAAGCACCCAGGCTGGCACAGCTCACATTCAGCTGAAGGCGTTAATAGCGAAAGACAGCTCAAAAGTCTCTTACAATGGCCAGGTTCACACTGCGCTCAACTCGCCCTGCCCCTCGGACGATTATTTACACCAGTGCCTACGGGGGGGAAATGCTGCCGAATCCGAAGGGCAGCATTGTGCCCTGGTGACGATGACTGCACGAGGTGCAGGGCACTGGAGAATAAGGCCTATCGCCAGGGCCGGCTCCAGGCACCAAGCACCCAAGCTGGTGCTTGGGGCGGCACCTGGAGGGGGGCGGCGCGGCGCTCTGGCCGCCGGGGGGTGGAGAGAGCCGAGCCCCAGCTGGGGCTCGCTGCCCTGCCCCCGGCGCTCTGGCCGCCGGGGGGGAGCCGAGCCCCCGCCGGGGCTCGCTGCCCTCCCCCCGGGGCTCTGGCCGCCGCGGGGGGGAGCCGAGTCCCCCCCGGCGCTCTGGCCGCCCTCCCCCCGGCCGCCGGCTCCGGGGGCGCGGCCGGAGGCTCTTTCGCCTGGGGCGGCGAAAAAGCCAGAGCTGGCCCTGCCTATCGCTCCTAAATGACTGTTTAGGAGGAACTGAGGCGCCATGTGAAATATTTAGCTCCTGCAACTGGAGCATGAAAATGACCCTATGGCCTTATTTCCCTCCTACTGCTGGAACAGGGCACCAAGTAGAAAGGGCTGTGTCCAATTTCCCCACCAAGGGACCTACCTCAAGTGAATTAGAGAGACAGCCAGGTATTAGCGTCTCGTCCATTTATACTTATACAAGCCCGGTAGGATTTTACATGTTAGGAGCATTAGCCTTGATCTACGATTGCTTCCCACGACTCATGTGTCTTTGAAGGGACTCCAGGGGCTCCCGCAATGTCTTTAATGAGCCCATTTTGCTGGCTGACTAGAAGGAAGGTTCAGAGTCCAGAGCCCTGTAATTACATGAAAGCCAAGCTGGTCCCATCTGTCCTGCAGCCTCCCAGGTCTCTGGATTTTAGATTTCTTTAGTTAAAAGAGAGAGATTTAAGATAAAATGATTCTTTTGTGCTTCCTGAGCTCTCTCCGCACAATGAAGAGTCCCCATTGTGCTGTCTTGGGCTGAAGGCTGCATGGTCTTCGATTGCTTTCAAACAATGACTAGGAGGAAAAATATATTTTTCTCCCTCGGTTCCCTTTCTCTTGAGCTGCCTTCAGCTCCCTCATCACCCCTTTTTATACCACCTGGGAAGAGCAGAGGCCACTCAATTAATCCAGGCTTCTGCCGCCAACAAAACGTACCTAGTATTTATTGACCATTCTTAGTCATTTTTGCAAAGAAAACTATGAAATCCGGTGACTGTAGGATTATTTTGTAAAGGTTGTGGCAGTACAAGAGAGTTCTGTATGGATTGGCTGTGTAGCCCTATATGGTTCCATGGGGTTACAACAGATCCTGAGGACAAATGCATCTCCCTTAACACAGTGGTTCTCAACCAGGGATATGCGTACCCCGGGGGGGGGGTACACAGAGGTCTTCCGGGGGGTACATAAACTTATCTACATATTTGCCTAGTTTTACAACAGGCTACATAAAAAACCCTAGCAAAGTCAGTACAAACTAAAATTTCATACAAACAATGACCTGTTTATACTGCTCTATATACTATCCACTGAAATGTAACTGTAATATTTATATTCCAATTGATTTATTTTATAATCATATGGTAACAATGAGAAAGTCAGCAGTTTTTCAGTAACAGTGTGCAGTGACACTTTTGTATTTTTAGGTCTGATTTTGTAAGCAAGTAGTTTAAGTGAGGTGAAACTTGGGGATGTGCAAGACAAATCAGACTCCTGAAAGGGGCACAATAGTCTGGAAAGGTTGAGAACCACTGCCTTAACATTTGCACTCAACTCTCCTCATTTTACTCCCTTTCATTATGGGACCCATACTCCGAGCTTCTGGGATTTTTGACCTCTCTCTTTGCCCCCTGGGAATAGATCTCCCCACCCCATTTACTCGAATATGCCTAACCACCACCACCACCACCACCAGTAGTAATAACATCACGGCCTGAAGCTGCATCCGAAAACAGGGCCCTATTGCGCTAGGCCGTGGGCAAATATAGGGACCCAGTCGCTGCCCCTGACAGCTGGCAGTCTAAACAGACAAGGGGTGGAAAGGGAAGACAGAGGCACAGAGAAGGGAAATGACTGCCAAAAGTCATGCAGCAGGGAACAGAACCCAGGTGTCCTGACTCACTACACCACTCTCTCCCCTGGACCACAGCCCAAGATCACATAGTTAGAATAGAATCCAGGCTAGCCAGCTCCCAGCTCCTAAAGGCCAGACCACACTCTCCGGCCTGCTGCTAGCTCCCTGGGGGAAGTCTGGGTCCTTAGGCCCCCAACGTGACACATCCAAACTGCACCACCTCCTCATAGGAGGCTCTGGCATATTCAAAAGCAGGCCAGAGTGTCTTTTCAGCTGTGGGACGGATACGATTCCTCTTTCATACTGACAAACATGGCAGGTCAGTTTCAAGTAGGGCTGTCGATTAATCACAGTTAACTCACACGATTAACTCAAAAAATTAATAGTGATTAAAACCGCAATAAATCGCACTTAATTTTTTTAACCGCACTGCTAAACAATAGAATACCAGTTGAAATTTATTAAATACTTTTGATGTTTTTCTATATTTTCAAATATATTGATTTCAATTACAACACAGGATACAAAGTGTACAGTGCTCACTTTATATTATTTTTATTACAGTGCAAATATTTGTAAGTGATAAACAAAATAAAAAGTATTTTTCAATTCACCTCATATAAGTACTGTAGTGCCCCTTCATGCTTCGACCACCATTCCAGAGGACATGCTTCCACACTGACAACGCTCGTTAAAAAAATAATGTATTAATGAAATCTCTGAATGAACTCCTTGGGAGAGAGTTGTATGTCTTCTGCTCTGTGTTACCCACATTCAGCCATATATTTCATGTTATAGCAGTCTCAGATGACGACGCAGCACATGTTCGTATCAAGAACACTTTCACTGCAGATTTGACAACATGCAAAGAAGGTACCAATGTGAGATTTCTAAAGATAGCTACAGCACTCGACCCAAGGCTTAAGAATCGGAAGTGCCTTCCAAAATCTGAGAGGGACGAGGTGTGGAGCATGCTTTCAGAAGTCTTAGAAGTGCAACACTCCAATGTAGAAACTACGAATCCAAACCGCAAAGGAAAAAAAAAGTCAACCTTCTGCTGGTGGCATCTGACTCAGATGACAAAAATGAAAATGCACTGGTCTGCACTGCTTTGGATCGTTGTCAAGCAGAACCAATCATCAGCATGGACGCATGTTCTCTGGAATGGTGGTTGAAGCATGAAGGGACACATGAATATTTAGTGCGTCTGGCATGTAAATATTTTGTGACACCAGCTACAACAATGCCATGTGAACGCCTGTTCTCACTTTCAGGTGACAATGTAAGCAAGAAGTGGGCAGCATTATCTTGTGTAAATATAAACAAACTCGTTTGTCTGAGCGATTGGCTGAACAAGAAGTAGGACTGAGTGGACTTGTAGGCTCTGGAGTTTTACATTGTTTTGTTTTTGAATGCAGTTATTTTTGTACATAATTCTACATTTGTAAGTTCAACCTTCATGACAAAGACTGCACTACACTACTTGTATTAGGTGAATTGAAAAATACAATTTATTTTGTTTTTTTCAGCACAAATATTTGTAATAAAAATAAATACAAAGAGAGCACTGTACACTTTGTATTGTGTTGTAATTGAAATATATTTGAAAATGTAGAAAACATCCAAAATTCTTAAATAGTATTTTTTTTTTAATCGTGCGATTGAATGCGATTAATTTTTTTTAAAATCGCTTGACAGCCCTAGTTTCAAGTCAAAAAACCATCAGAAACTTGGGCCTGGCTGGGTCTCCATTGCCCTGCCCCCAGTGCAGCTCTCTGCACCTGTGAAAAGCAGGCTGCTACTCTTAGTTTGCATGCCTGCTTTGCACAGGTGAAAATGACTGCAAATTACAAGGTACAGGGCAAGGAAGGTACTGGCCCCGCTGACTCCAAGACCCCTTTTATCTCTGCCATATGTTTCCAGCTGACACCCACAGACTAACCAGTAGAGGGCAGCGTCTACCTGAACTTGCACCGGACAGTCCTACTGTATATGTACATTAAGCATGTGCAAATTCCCTTTAAAAAAAACCCTGAAAACCAGATATTTAAGGAAAGGCTGATATTGTTTGGGCAAGGGGAGAAAATTGTGCATTGCAAACATTGTAGGGGAAGGCACAAGGTCTGTAGCACAACACAGTGTGGCCACTTAAACAGCTGCAACAGCTCTGCACACAAGAGGCAATTCGCCCTCCCCCACCCCGATCAACCTGTAATTAATCACCGCATTGAGTCTCACCTGTTGGGAAATTCATTGCTAGTCCTCATCCTTATATACAGTTCCCATCCAGAATCATTCGTTGTCTCAGCCACTCACTGGGTGAAGCGTTCCAGCTACCATAGCCATTTCCTCTGTTGAGTGTAACTGCGTGTGTCCTGATTTGCATCATGCTGTATTCATTTCCCTCTTGTGCCTCTAGGACACGAGGCTGTTAATTTTTCTAGCAAGAACCAGCCTACGTACAAGTACAGAGTTACACAAACAACAGTCAGGAGAACATAGAAACAAGTGATTTATTGTCATTTGAATTAGGGCAGCACCAGTGTAGATTGGGGCCCTGTTATGCCAGACGCCGCATGGACCCAGAATGAGACAGTCCCTGCCGCAAAGAGCTCCCAGTCTAACTAGTCAGGACAGACAAAGGAAGCGTTACCATCCCCGTTTCGGGGACATTAGCTCACCGAGCCTGGCCTCCCGTATAATCCACACAGGTCACAATAAATGACCCAGAGAGCTGAAGTGACTTGTCCAAGGTCACACAGGGAGTCTGGGGAAGAGCCGGGTAATGAACCCACATCTCCTGAGGTCTTTGCTCAAATACTTGTGCTGCAGGGACCTTTCCCTGGTGTAACAGAAAGTCCAGTGTCCGTACATCTGGTTAGCGGCCCTAACTCTTGGCCCCATGATTCTTGTAATGAGCAGCACCTCCCAGGGCTTCTACCTAGAGGTCCAGTCCCTCCCCTTGTGTCTTGGTCTGTCAAAGGAGCTTGCTCCAATCCTGTGTCTTCCAAGTATCTTCCTCCCAACCCGGACTTTCTCCTCTCCCTGCAGGAACCTTCCTGTTCCCCACAGGTTACCTACTACCAGGAGTTCTTCTTGCTCTTCCTGCAGCCCCTTAAACTTCAGTCTGAAACCTGCTCAGGCTTTACCATCACTTCCTCATGGGCTTCCTCCAGGCTCAGGACAACCAGCCTCCAGCCCCAGGCTTCACCACCCCTGGCTCTGGCTCAAGACCTCCCAGGCTGCTCCGTCTTTACCCCCAGAGAGAAAACTCTCAGCTACCTCTCACATGGGTCTCCTACTCCCTGGCTTCCCCCCCCCCACAGCTCTGTACGCCTCCCTTTCTGAAGGCCCAGCACCTGCCCGGCTGGGTTTGATCACCAGTTATGCCTAGTGCCCCTCCATGTATCACCCAATGGCCTAACTGGGCGGAGGCTCCTGTTAACCCACGGTTAACCATCCCAGTCAGCAAGTTCACAAACCACATTGGTAAACGGGGGCTGATCCTGGGCAAAGGGACCCCGCTATGGAAGATGTGAACCTCTGCTGTGGGGAACTAGCCCTGAATTCAGCAAAATGCCGGTGGCTAGATCCCCGGCTGGTGTAGGGATTTGTGCCAGATTATACCCGCTTGAGGCTCTGGCCCCACCAAGACTGGGAATGCACTGAGCACAGTATCCACGAGTGGTCAGAGCCCCTGCTAGGCTGGGGTGATGCAAACAACGGAGTCTAGTCAAACCAGAAATGGACACGTCAAAGAAATGAGCCTGTCCCCTTTTCTCTCTCCCCCTCCATCAGCAGCAGCTAGTTACCCTGAGCCCAGGCAGAGTAAATATGCCCCTCGGTAAAATCTACAGAAGACAAAGCTTTGTCTGACCATTGTCTGCAGTGTTTGGATCTCATTACCCATCATCTGAGATCCTAAGCATCTAACTCATTTTCCTTTAATTCCCAGATTTGTAAGAGCCATCTGCAGCCAGCAGATTATTTTTCATTATGCATCATTAGTTCCGGTATTTACAGAAGAGGCAAAATGACAATGAGGATCATTGCTTAAAAAACATCCAAATCTTTTACAGGGGGCGAATGCGCTGTTTGCTCCAGGGATATTGCAATAATTGAAATGTGACAGGTCTGGAAACAGGAATTGAACTGTGCATGGAGAGAGTATGCAGGAATCGCCAAACGGGATCAACTCATCTAGCCCACACTCCTTTCTCCAGCAGGGCTCGCAGCCGGCTGCTCACATGGAAAGTGGAAGAACCCTTACATGGGGCAGCCATAGGATAAAGCTTTTACCCAGTTCCCATTAGCGAGTGGTTGCCAGGTGTAGCAAAAAAATCTCCATCTCTCCTTTATTCAGTATAGCGCCAAGAGGTTGGCTGAGACCGTGCTAGGCACTGCTCCTACCTGTAGCCAGAGATCGTTCTTGCCCCTCGGACCATACTGACAAAGGACACATCAGTACACCTCCGCACCATGTTACAGATGGGAAACTGAAGCACAGGTAGATCACATGACTTGCCCAAGGTCGCACACTGAGGAGCCGGGGATTTACATAAGAATGGCCCTACTGGGTTAGACCAAAGGTCCATCTAGCTCAGTATCCTGTCTTCCAACAGTGGCCAGTGCCAGGTGCCCCAGAGGGAATGAACAGAACAGATAATCATCAAGTGATCCATCCCCTGTCGCTCATTCCCAGCTTCTGGCAAACAGAGGCTAGGGACACTGTTCCTGCCCATCCTGGCTAATAGCCATTGATGGACCTATCCTCCATGAATTTATCTAATTCTTTTTTTAACCCTGTTATGGTCTTGGCCTTCACAACATCCTCTGGCAAGGAGTTCCACAGGTTGACTGTGGATTGTGTGAAGAAATACTTCCTTTTATTTCTTTTAAACCTGCTGCCTATTAATTTCATTTGCTGACCCCTAGTTCTTGTGTTATGAGAAGTAGTAAACAACACTTCTTGATCTACTTTCTCTACACCAGTCATGATTTTATAGACCTCAATCATATCTTCCCTTAGCCATCTCTTTTCTAAGCTGAAAAGTCCCAGTCTTATTAATCTTTCCTCATATGGAAGCCGTTCTATGCCCTTAATTTTTGTTGCCCTTTTCTGAACCTTTTCCAATTCCGATATATCTTTTTTGAGATGGGGCGATCACATCTGCACACAGTATTCAAGATGTGGGCTGGATTTAACCCAGATCTCCTGAGTTCCATGCAATTCTTTAAACGCACCATCATCCTTGTCTTCCTCTGTGGTACCTGTCACCTGGACCCATCTCCTTTGGCAGTGACCTATGCAAAATTCTTAAACTGCCTCTCCTTGCTGGGCTTCTAACTCCCTCAGGGTTTGTCTACATGGAGTCCTGCACTGGTTTAACTAAAGGGGAGAATTTAAACCAAATGAGTTCAGCTGGTACAAATCTCCATGTGGACACTGATTTCGGTTCTGGCTTAGTTTAATAATAAACAAAACAAACAGCATCTAGTTTTATACAGCACTTTTCACCAGTAGATATTGAAGCATTTTACAAAGGTGGTAAGAATGATTATCCCCATTTTACAGTTTGTGCCTCAGTTTCCCTGAGTGGGGAAGTGACTTCCTCAAGGACACCCAGCAGGCTAGTGGCTGAGCAGGGAATAGAAGTCAGGTCTTCTGAATCCCAACCCGGTGCTCTATATCCATTGAACAGTAGCCTCCCAAGTTAATTAGGAACAGGTTGAAGCTAAACCAAAATAAGTCATCCTTAACTAATACCCCCAGCCTTCCTAGGGGAGGGTCTCCGGCTGGTGTTACACAGGAGGTCAGATTGCTTCCTTCAGGCCTGAAAATTAATGGAAACTGACGTAGACGTGTCCAGATGAGCATCTGCACTAGCTTAACTGTGACAGTGTACATGTGTAGACACGGCCTTGGAGTCCAGCCTCTCCTCTGCACCTGGAGGTGCTAAAAGAAGGGTCTATTCCTGCCAGGGCGTTCTGGTCAGCGCCTGGCAATCACGCCCCAGGGAAGGGCGAGAACTGCGGCACTCCATGCTGCAGGTGAAGCAGTTTCTGCTTGGAAGGGGTTGGGAACACAGGTATGAGTGAAACGTCTCTTAGAAGTTTCCAACCATCCCCCACCGACGAGCTGCTTCCACGTATGCTGTAAACTGGCCTCTGCCCAGCTCCACTCATTAAGCAACAGCTACCGCTGCCATAAATCAAGGGGCTGGCAGCTTGTTTAATGCAGGACCTGAGCTGTGCTTCGAGGGCATGTTCCCCGAATAGCGTCAGTTTCCAAAGTACTGTGCAGGCTGCTTGCTGAGATTCCGTGTCACGGGGAGGTGCTGAGCCTAGGCCTTACAAGACACCCACGGGAGCTTTCTATGCAAACGTCAAAGCAAAACTCCACTCAAACCCTCCAGACATCGCACAGCCACAAGCTGCACCTGGCAAAGCCACAAACTGGCCTCCTGGTTTATGAAAAAACTCCGATGGCTGGGTTCTCCCACTGGCCTGCACCTTCTATAGTCATCTGCCCCAGTGCAAAATGCTGCTCTTCGGACCTAGGAGCACGCTGCACCGGTGCCCTTCTCCTGATGCAAGTGACAAGCACGAAGCAATGGTGAATCAGACCCGCGGTGCCTGCATGTGTGGGTGAGATGATGGTGCAGGCAGGCAGGCAGGAGGAACTGGGGAACCTTTAGGGGAAGGAGTGGCCTATAAAGGAGGGATGCCCTGTAGCGCAGAGGGGAGGACACATGACATTAATGGAGAGGCCAAGAGATTTGGTTCCTTACTGGGGGCGTGACATTTCCCACTCCATGTCCTGAGAGAATGGATCGCGAGCACATCCTCTCACCTGTCATTGCACTGGGAGCTTTCAGGTAGGGGGATACAAGAAGGAAGCATGGGCATGTGGCTAAAGACCTGGGCTTGGGACTCAGAGATGCTTGGCTCCACTCCCTGCCCTGCCACAGCTGCATGGCATGAAAGGGCAAGTTACGTAGGCCAGTGGTTCTCAACCAGGGGTCTGGGGCCCACTCGGGGGGGCCACAAGCAGGTTTCAGGGGGGCATTAGACTTGCTGGACCCCAGGGCAGAAAGCCGAAGCCCCACTGCCTGGGCCTGAAGCCGAAGCCTGAGCAACTTAGCTTCACAGGGCCGCCTGTAGCGTGGGGCCCTGGGAAATTGCACTGCTTGCTACCCCGTAACTTCGGCCCTGGCTTTTATATGCAGAAACACAGTTGTGGCACAGATGAGCTGTGGAATTTTAATAGCATGTTGGGGAGAGTGGGGGGGTACGCTCAGAAAAAAAAAAAAAAAAAAAGAGAGGTTGAGAACCCCTGACATAGGCCACGATTGTCCAAAGTGACTAATGCAGGGGTTCTCAAACTAGGGGTTGGGACCCCTCAGGGGGTCGTGAGGTGATTACATGGGGGGGGGGGTCGAGAGCTGTCAGCCTCCACCCCAAACCCCGCTTTGCCTCCAGCATTTATAATGGTGTTAAATATATAAAAAAGTGTTTTTAATTTATAAGTGGGGTCGCGCTCAGAGGCTTGCTATGTGAAAGGGGTCACCAGGACAAAAGTTTGAGAAACACTGGACTAATGGTTTTGGGTGCCCAACATGAGACACCGTACAGGGGGCCTGATTTTCAGAGGGCAGGTGCAGAGTCCTAGAAGAGGCTTCACGCTGGGTTCCCGAAACCATGTTGCTGGATGATCTTGTCCTTAGTCTCTGAGCCTCTGTTCCCAGTCTGTACAATGGGGTTAGCTACACTTCCTTTGCCTGCCTTGTCGATTCAGACTGCAAGCTTTTGGGGGGCAAGGGGCTGCTGTAGTACAAATACAAAATAATCATTTGATACAACACCCCAAAGTTTCTGGGGTCACTTGGGAGTGATTTGTAGGTGTTGTTTAATGCCAGATAAACAGCTGTGTTCCCCCTTCAATGTTCAACACTTGCTGAGAAAGCACACACAACATAAGCCGTTGATGTGGCAAGATTTTCCGCACACACTCTTAGCATCTTGCACAGCCTCTCCTACCCAGCGCACATCAGCACACCCATCTCTTTACAGTCAGGCAGCCCTGCGTTTTCTCAGCGCACAGGCAAGCTGTTTGGATGTGCTGATGTATTTGTTTCCAAAAGGTTGCAAGGAATCAAGGATGGCTCAAAAGCACCTGGAGCACTGCTGACCTTTGGCATTTTCTGCTTGGTCAGCGTTCTCTACCCCCCAAGAGGCTCCCAGGCTCAGCACGCCCCATTCAGACAAGAAAAGATGAAACACCAGAGTCGGTGTCTTTTAACGGCTTCTGGTAATGATGCTGTGCCAGAGCGCAGGCAGATAAATTTATCAGTGTGGGTCAGCAGGAGCTACCTTCAATTCCTCTCCATTATGAATAAGCCCAACAAGCAAACCAGGGCCAAACAGAAAGTGGGAGCATTTCATATTTAATTAAAAATACAATTCACTGGGTAAATAGCAACAGAGCAGGAGGGGGAGCAAATGGTACTGGGGGGAACCATGTAGCAGGATATACCTACCTCTCTCCTGCCAGCGAAATATGGCCTGCAATGTTGAGTACACGGGCAGAGCGAATGGATCTAATAGTTCCACGTGTCTCTTGCTGACAGATGTAGATGGAGCTTAACGCCCACTTGGGGACCCTTAAATCCACGTCAGCAAACGGCACCTGGTACTTCCCGCGCTAGCGAGAGAGACACCGAGGCCATGGGCGGCAGCACATATCCAGAGCTAGCATCACCTCGGGGCATTCTGCCATCGGATTGCAAGGATGGGATTCCACGCGCAGCAGCCAGCACCAGGCCTCGCCCCCCCCGCCCCCCGCACACGGGCCAGCGCAATGGTGAAATGGGCCCAGCAACGTAATCACCAGAGCAGAGATTACGTCTGGTCTGAGCGGACCCGGGGTAGGTATTTGTCACTCCATCTAAGGACCACACGTATCCTCACAACACCCCTGGGAGGTTATCCATACTTTGCAGATAGGGAAAGGCCAAGAGCCTTACATGTATTTAAGCACTTAACTCCCATGGACTTCTTAAATCTGGGCCCAAATCTTGGGGATCTGGACCCGTGTGCCTTGCTCAAATCACGCAGGAAGTCTGTGGCCGAGCAGGGACTTGTGCTCAGGTGACTGCATGCGAGAACGGAAGGGGCAGGTGAAGCTAACAGAAGGATTTGTAGGATGGGAAGTCCAGACCTTCCTGGGCCAGGAGAACAGGAAATGTGACCCTCCCGGGTGATGGTAGAGGAGCAATCCCCCTCCATGCGCCTCAGAATACACACAGAGGACACTCGCGATGGCTTCACTGGGTATTTCCAATACACATTTTTGTGGAGCCAGCAGAATCCCTTTTAAATCACCCTCCCCACTCAACCCCAACACAGCAGCGTTGTTAAAAAATCCAGCTCATGGCAGCACTGTGCAGTCGGAGTCAATGCAGCAGCCCAAGCCACAGGCTGTTGGGGCTCTGTCATTCCTGGCAGTTTTTTATTAACGACACACAGCATCTATCAGTCCCCCGATGCGGAGCGTGAAGTGCCTCCAAGCACCCCACAGAGAGAGAGAGGGGAGATCCATTCCAAAGGGGCCTGCGTGCCTCCAGCCCTATGTCCAATCCCAAGAACAGGGGATCCACATTAGCAAGCAGCAGACAGTCCCTCCTGCATTAGCGCTAGAGAGGCGCACCAGCACAAATCAAGGGCACATCTGGGGCTGCTCTGTTCTGCAGCCAGCCGGGCAACTGGAGAGCCAGCCTTGGGGAGCGTGTGCATTTCAGTGCGACCGAACCGGCGTGGCATTCATCCCCGTGCACAGGGGCCAGCATGAGGCCGAGGCCTTGCTGCAGTGCTCACACCAGCCCTTGTGGGAGCAGTGCAGGGACACCGTGCCTAGGAGCTGTGGGTTGTGCAGGGATAAGCTTGACTGACGGGGCTCAGCTGCTCCTCAAAGACAGCTCTCAGCATCTCCCCCCCCCCCATTCAAACCACACTTCCACACACAAACATTATTTTGCAGACAGATCAGAGCAGCATAGTGCAGTGCAGAGGGGGAAGCGGAAGATGAAGGGAATGCAATTCCAGACAATGAGAAGGAAAAAATAACCCGAGGAACTGGTCCCAGTCCCCTGTGGGACAGCATAACCCTGAACGTTGCTGTTCTCTCCCCCTGCTGTTACATGTGTTGGGCGGGATGCTGATTTACAGCAGCTGAGGATCTGGCCCATTGCACAAGATCCCAAGGCAGCACCTGGGGCCTGCCGCTAAATGTGCCCGCATTCTGGAGCCCCTTCCCAGCTGGGCAAGAGGTTTGCAAATGGCAAATATAAACGAAATAGAAAGCAGGGCAAGCTCACATGTGATGCAAGACGGTGTGACTGCATTCATAAGAGCGCAGCGGTACCCTGTTAGCCCAGGCGTGAATTCAGCCGCGCACAGCAATCAGTGACCTAGCAGAGACCAGGCCAATCCCTGCCTCTTGCTAAGAGATGGACCCTGTGCAGATCTGTGCGTGTGTTTGTGGCGGTGGGGAGGGTGTCTTATTAAATGGTCTCACCCATACTTATGCCAGACTCTTGCCCTAGCCTGGGCCTGAATTTTTTAGCGTGTTGCATGTAAAGACACACACAATCCCTCTCTGGTCAGCAGAGCCAGGAGGCCTTGAATCTGGCAGCCAGCTCTTCCTGCACCACTGGGTGCAGCCGATACAGGCATTTCTCTCTGTCCCTTTAACAGCAACGAATGTTTATTTCTTCCCAGAAAATCACTCGCAAAACCGATAGGAATCAGATGCCGGGATGGGACGTAAAAGGTCAGACAATATTATAAAGGGATAAAAAAACCTGCCTGGGCGGAAAGATTCACTCTGGCTTTTACTGTGGTTTTGGTTCCTCCTCCAGCAACATCCCCGCCCCTGTTGCTTTGCATCTCCTGCTGGTTCTGCCTGTAAAGCACAGCTCCCATCCTCTGCAATGACCACGCTACCTGCATGTCTCACTCACTGCCTTCGCACTGGACGTGGCAATTCACCCAGTGCAAAGAAATGGTTACGACGACCATCTGTGAGTAATCCTGAGACCACGCTGAACTTCTGCAAACACGTCTCTGACCGTAACCTTGGCCTGCCCCCCACCCCATCTGTCTGCTTAGTCCCCCATGGGGTACTGTCAGAATTACAGACTGAGTTCTCTAGGGCAAGGGTAACAATGCCTAGAACAATGGAGCTTTACTCTTGAGCCAGGTGCTACCGCAATTATTATGGGTATTGCAGGACCAGATGGGAGCCCCCACTCACAGACCAGGGCATCACGGCACTAGGTGCTGGACACCCACATGCCCCCAAAAGTTTACAGACTAAGGGTTTGTCTACACATGAAATTACTCTGGAATAAAGGTAGGGTGTGTGAATTTAAAGTGAATTAGCTATTCATGAGGACACTCTTATTCCAAAATAAAAGTGCCTTACTCTGAATTAGCTTAATCCACTTCCAAAGAGGATTAAGATAAATTTGGACTAAGGCATTCTGAGGGCTGGTCCACACTAACCCCCCAGTTTGAACTAAGATACGCAACTTCAGCTACGTGAATAACGTAGCTGAAGTTTAAGTACCTTAGTTCGAACTACAAGGTACTTACCGCGGGTCCACACGCGGCAGGCAGGCTCCCCCGTCGACTCCGCTTACTCCTCTCGCGGAGCAGGAGTACCGGTGTCGACGGCGAGCACGTCCGGGATCGATTTATCGCGTCTAGACAAGACGCGATAAATCGATCCCAGAAGATCGATTGCTTACCGCCGAACCCGGAGGTAAGTATAGACGTACCCTGATTCTGGAATAAGAGTACCCACACATGGAGTTACTCAGGAGTAGCTATTCCAGGATAACTCCCCATGTAGACAAGCCCTCAATGCCAGCCAGCAGCAGCAAGGCCATTGCCAACAGGGAAAGATCTGGTGCCCTGCCCCCAACAAAGTGATTTAAACCTGACTTGGGTGGTCAGCTAATCAGGGAGAAAAGGGGTCTTTAGTCTCTATGGCAGGGGAAGGTGGCTGCCTCAAACATTAAACACACTTGCCGTCCCAAAAGCGAGATTGAACAACTTATTTCTCACAGGTCACTGAAGAGCTCTCACAGAGCAGCGACTTCTGGCCATCACTGACTTGCCCTGTGTGAAGCCACTCCAGCATCAAAAGGCTCCATAGCCCACTGCTAATCCCGAGTCGTTCAAATGAAACATGTCTGCCAATGCCATACAAGCCCTGTTTGTTAGTCTGTGGCAAAGCATCCTGTAGGTTAACAAAGAGCAGCGGATGGAGCTGCGGCTAACAAAGAATGATAAAGTTATTACTTGCATGCACCCTTGTGAAAGGAACACAAACAGAGCCGAAGCAACAGCTCACTCAGGGAATGGAGAATTCACAGGGCAAGGCTTCCATTTAAGTTTTCAATTTAGAGTTTAATTCCCTCCCCATATACAGGAGCAGCAAATAATTGGCAGCAGTGGGGAATTTGCTTACAGCAACAAACTGCAGTGTGATTTTCCTTTAAATATCTTATTAAAAGGGATGATAGAAAAAGCGTCTGAGTCAATCTCAAGCCTGCCTGCACTTGGGCCCCTTTCACATATTCAGTGGGGAATGAAGTTCTGTGAGGAAGTGGGTAATTCTTTGCTCTTGCAGATAGATTACTTACACACACGGCTTGATTCTCCACATGACTCATCGTTTTACACTAGTGCAGAATGAGTGTCAATGCTACCAGTTATGATTCGGTAGCATTTACTGCCTCTTTGCAGAGATGTATGTGATGATGCAAGGAGCAGAGCAATGCAGAATTAGGCCTATGCAATAATTTGGCTCAAAAACGCCTCTCTTCAGAGGTTTTGGCTTTATTACCACCACTAAGGGTGTCTACGCTGCAATTGGAGGAGTGCCGCTCACGTAGGCTGTAATCTAGCTAGCATGGCTAAAAATAGCAGTGCAGACAGTGCGTTGGCCTGTACAATCCCACTGGGGATCATGACTACGTACTCATGGGGCTAACCTGCACTATGGTCTGTGCTGCCGTGTTTTCACTGTTATTTTTAATGCACTAGCTAGATTGAAATTAGGGCAGGTATGCCTACCTGAGCTGCAATGACACCTCCAACGGCAGTGCAGACATCCCCTAGGAATCCTCTCACAGCAGCCACGGCTGTCTGCTCCAAATGCAGAGTGTGTGTGTCTCGCTCCAGGAGAAGAGGCAGAAATGTATTATTGAGAATTCTCTCCGATAAGTTTAGTTTTGTGAGCAGACTGCAGAACTCTTAGATTTATCCATAATTAGCGGTAATGACTTGTGAGTTCCTTCAAAGGAATAGTTTCTGGTTAGCAGCTCAGTCAGATGGCAAACATCCCAGTTTGTAACTTTTTTTTTTAAACTCACCCACTCAAGGATCAGAAACAACTCACCTGACTGGTGGAGGGATCGCCCACAAACTTGTTTGCTTTCTGTGTCTATCTTAATCTCCCGTATTTGGGCCTCTCGTGCTTCTTGAAAATCATCAGTCCATTAAGAAACGGTCCATAACTGAATGGCATTATTGACTGACTGAATGGTTTTATTGATTTGCAGAGGGCCTGTCACTATCGCGTGAAAGCAGAGGATGCTTAAACAAATACTGTCTGCTTCTGAACTCCCCATGACACGTGGCTACACGACAGGTCCTGGAATAGCAGGCCATTCCCGCAGCGAGCCTGCACTGCGCTCATTCGGGGCTTGTCACAGCACAGGCGGGGCTAGAACGAGGGGCTGGTGGAAATATGCAAAGCCCAATTCCCAGGGCTCTTCATGCCTCATGTTTCCTTCTGGCGCTTCCCCCACCCACCATGTCCCAGATACTCTTGGAGTTAAAGCCTTGCGCCTCCCTCATTTCTGGCAGCCAGCGGAAGGCCTTCTGCTGTCAAGTCAGAGCCAGCTCCATGTGGCTGCCTGTTCCGTGCTGGCTTGTTTATCCTTGCTTGTCTTCCCAGTTCCTGCCTGCCAGAGCTTCTTCCATGTTAATGGCCTTTTCCTTATACACTCCTACCTGCAGCCAGGGGAAGCCATCTCATCTCTGGTTATCTGTTGGACAAAAGCCGTAAGAGGCCCCAATCACGTTCCAGGCCCCCTTGACTGGGGTGCTGCACGGACACATAAAACACAGTAACAGACAGTCCCTGCCACAGTGTGCTTACAGTCTAAATAGACAAGACAGAAAGAAAGAGAGGCACTGGGAGGGGAAGTCACCCAAGCAGGTCAGGGATAGAGCCAGGCCCAGAACCCAGGTGTCCTGACACACTATCCTGATGGATCACACTGCTACGCCTCTTCCAATACTTCACCCTTCCTGAGGTAGGGAGGCTGGGCCGTTGGCCGAGTCCCAGGACAGGAACACAGAGAAATTCCCAGCTCAGCCACAGACTCCACGTCTAGATTTCTGAGCCTCAGTTCCCCAGTAGAATGGCCTGGGCGTAGGTGGCCTGGCCAGGAGCATCTGCCGGGCGCAGGCTGATGGCGGGAATCCAACGCATTGCCAAGGTGAGGCAGAGCCAGGGCCAGGGTCCACAGAAAGATGGGGGGGGGAGAAGAGCAGGACTGTAGCAACAGCAAACAGGAGTCTGTGCTGTTGTTCAGCTGGCTCCCTGGACCCATTTCCTGTAGGTGTGGACCAATCCCGAGGCCACAGGACTCTGTTACTGTGGCCCCGCTGGGTACTTCCTGCCTTGCCTGACCCTCCAGTAGTTGTCAGGTGCTACTTGGCCCGCCAGTGGCAATGTGGAGTGTCGGTCACCCTGGGTCCAGCAACGTTGTGTTCTAGGCCTGCGGATCCTTGCACCCATCTGTAGACAAGCATAATAAATCTTGTCTATTTAGACTGCAAGCTCTTTGGGGCAGGGAACGTGTCTCCGTGTGCCTGTCCAGCGCCTGGCACAATGGAGCCCTGATCTCAGCTGGGGCCTGGAGCAGCTACTATAAAATAATTAACAATCCCTTTAACAACTGGGGACCGTGAGGCAGAGGGGCTGAAGCTTTGCTTTCCAGAGATGCTGAGGACCCACAACCTCAGCTGAAGCCAATGGGATCCGCAGAGCTCAGCAGTTCGGATGCATCAAGACCCCTCGGTGGATTTTCCTAATGCCAGAGAGAAACTGGGTCAGAACTCAGAAGCTCCTGGCTCCCAGTCCTATATGCAGACCCCTATGCAAGATCTCCGGATTGTTCGGATTAAAAATAATCTGGTTTATTCTGAATCTGTCTGTTTAAAACTTCCATTTTGATAACCAGTGGTGCTGACCCTTGAAATCAGCCTATGGCAGGAGGAGTTCAGGCCGATTCACAGCTATAGCAGGCACCACGCAGCACCTTGTACTGTGCCAAGCAGCAAAGGAGGGGCGCTGCACAGAATGCTGCCTCATCCCTCCATTCGGCGCGAGGAGAGGCAGAGAAACATTTATCACAGTAGTGCCTAAATTTGCTAGCGGTAAGCACCCTGCATGCAGGAAAGCAAATTCCGCATGTTTCTCAGCCACTTCAGCACAGCAAATCGGCACTGGGCTGAGGGAGTTGTCCAGCATGATAAGCAGCTCAAGGGCTGAGAAGGGAACTCAATACAGATGCCAAGTGAATGCCGCAGGGAGTGGAACAAACTTTTTTGCCACCTGATTTTTTTCCCTGCCTGACAAAGATTCCCATGAAGATCTCTTTAATTGGCTCCTCACACACGGGCGACAGTCAGGAAGACCTGCCCTGGTTACTGCTCTGCTGTTTGGCTATCACTCAGCAAACAAGAGCTCCCCTCAGGTGTGACACACCCAGCTCCCCTGCCCTTTTAAAAATCACTTGCACTGCTAGGAGTGCCAGCTGGGCTGTCAGCCTGCAGGCAGAGTGTCTTGGCTTTGGGAGGCTGAGATTTTCAGAAATGATTAGTGATCTTGAGTGCTCAACTTCAGACCCCTCGGCGGAAGGGGGGGCTGATTTTCAGAAGAGTAGTGCTCAGCCCTGCTGGCAAACCAGGCTCTTTTCAAGGTCTCTCAACTTGGGCCTTCAAGAACTGATTCACCCCCAAATCACTTGTTGCCTTTGAAAGTTCTGACATAAACATATATTAATAAATAATAATACTACCCCACCACCACAAGCGCAGGAATACAGCGCTGGATGTTCTGCACAGAGCACAAAGACGGAGTTCGCATTCTACGTACAGAACAGGAGACACCAGATGGAGACAGACGGGAGAGTATAAGGGAACAAGGAGACCACGCTGCTCCGTTGACAGGCCGTGGGCTCAGCCCACCAGCAGCCTAACCGTGCTCACGTTCGCTAAAGAACGTGGATAGACGGACCCTTTCTGGATGGAGCTACACCCACCCAAACACAGCCCAGGAGAGAATGTGTGGAAGCCCCAGCTCCCGCACTGGAAACTTCTGCCAAATGCTGTGCGGTGCTAAATGAGTGTTGTGCCCCCGCGTGGCCAAAGGTGGATTCTCTTCCATGGGTGCTGTCAGTGCCAAGTCAGGCTCTTCAGTTGCAAAAGGAGATTCGTTGAAACCAAATAACTACCCTCTACCACTCCCGGATGAGATCACAGACCTTTGTGCTCTCTGGATTCTTCTGGTCCAGCACTGAGCCTCTGACCCATGAAATGGTTACAGTCCCCCAGCCAAAGGGAAAGACCCCGTAGGGAGCTATTTCAGTGATGCTCACAGACAGAGGCCAACGTCACTGCTCCAGCTAGGAGCCAAGACAAGCCAGTTTGCCCTTCTGCCCAAAGTAGTCAGTCCGCACGTGCGCGCATGCGTACACACACACACACACACACACCGGCCTGTCATCATGTCACTCCACTGCCTCAATGAGGAGCTACAGCCCAGTTCTGCCAGCTGTACTGAATTGCACCTGTCAGGGCTACAACTGAATGGTGTCGTACCAGATTGCCTGCTCCAGGAAGAAAATTCACCCCAGTGCAGAGAGCTGCCTTACAGAAGTCCCCAAAGGCATCACTTAAGCTGAAGCACACGCCCAGGCCTTGTGCTCAGCCTCTGAATAGGGGTGAATTCACCACAAAGGCCATGCTGGGTTGTTGGGGTTTTTTTAATTTCCATTAGATGTCATAGGAACTCTTCTAAATAGCCTCCCTTTCTCTGCTCTCCTGCTACCCCCTAGCCGTCATTCCCAACCCATGCCAACTGCACAGGTACGTCACTGTGAAATCCTGCGGGCTACTGGCTGGAGCTTCTACCTTGCAGCTGAGGCTTCCATTGGGTTTTGCTGGCTAAAAGCCCGCTGGCTACGTCTAATTTAAAGTAAAGTTCCCCCCCCACACACACCACTCTTCCTTCTCTTCATCTTCAGAAGCAGCCAGGACTGGTGATTTCTCAGCTGCCAGCTCCGTTAGGACAGGAGTACCTCAGACTGCTGTATTCCTAAACACTTCTCGCAGTGTAATTATAGCATATGCATTTCCCTGCCCTCTATCAGTTCCTTCCGATTTACCAGCTTCTAATGGCAGCTCTGTCTCTGGAGCCTCCTCAATAATACTAATATTTATTTATTTAGCTGACATTTATCCCAGTCCCCTTTCATCATCCTTCAAGGATATCACAGCTCTTGGCCAAACCGACAGACATGTCATTATAAACATAGGGTCCATATTTGAGATATGCTGTGCATAACTTAAATATATATACACACACACACACACACACACACACACACACACACAGCTATGCAGGAGACTACATTGCAGCCCTGCTCTAGGGCACAGTATTATGTCTACATTACAACCTATAACCCTATTTTTCAGTCTGTGCATCTCTGGCTAGACTGCAGCAGCCACCTCTCCAGTGGAATGATAATGCAGAGAGGGAGAATGCAATGAGTAGAGTTCAAATCTGGCCAGGGGGCCAGGACTAAGTCTGGTTCCCAAGAAAAACCTGCAGGGGGGTATTTAGAATCCACAAGTTTTCAGGACCTTGGTTTTACATTTCATCCGACGGAGGGCGTCTCCAGCAGGATGACCATATTGGTCCCTTCTGACCTTAAAGTCTATGAGTCTATGAGTCTATGAGAAAGGATGGTCCAGTGACTGGGGTGCCTACCTGTGTCTTGGAAAACCCAAGTTTAATTGCCTGCTCTGCCATAGATTTCCTCTGTCATCTTAGACAAGTAATTCAGCCTCAGTGTTGTGTGTACACAATAGGGATAAACAGGCCTGCTCTGGCTCCGAGGGGGGTTGCGAGAATAAATACCTTCAAAACTGCGAGGTGCTCCGATGCTACCATGACAGGGGCCAAAGAAGCTCCTGAGATGGACAGACAGTCCCGTGGCAGGGCAGTAAAGACACAAGCCCTGGAAGAGTGCCACCTTCTGAATCACTAATCACACTTGGTACAAGCGCTCAGTTCCTGACTTCTGAATGCTGAGCCTGCTTAGCTTAGGAGACCTGACGGGATCCCTAGCTGAGGAGCAGAGCTGCGAATGCTCGCTCCAGGGACTATGCGATAAAAGCAATGCAGAGACACAAGTAGTTCTCAGCAGCTTTCAGGATTGTTAAGGCCCCATCTCCCTAATGCAGGGCATAATAGAAATCAAGTCCCATTACACAGGGCACAGCACATGCACACTGCCTGCCCCAAAGAGCTGACAATCTAAGCAGACAGAGTGGGAACCGAGGCACTGAGAGGGGAAGGGACCTGCACCAGGCCACAGCAGAGCCAGGAACAGACCCTCAGGTCTCCTGAGCCCCTACCCACTAGACCATGCTGCCCCCGCCTTTCAAGAGTTCAAGAAGAGACGAAACCTCTTCACAGGCTCAGCTATTTTAAAATGGTAACAAAGTTTGTGCCGTTGGATCCCCGTCACCTCCACGGGCAGCAGGAGGTGGTCTTCGAAAGCTCCCCACACTGGTGTCAGCGCTCCCTTGAATTCCCAAGAACACAAACAATATTTTTCTTGATTCTGAGAAAGCTTTTGCTCAGATTCATCCCTCCGAGCCCCAGATTCTTCGCCAACCCTGGAAACCACTCTGAGCATTGGCTGCTGATGCCCGCTCCTTAGGAATACAGACAAGGGGAGGGGGAATGTAATTTGGTGTTCAGATGCCACTTTAAATGTGGATGAAACTGCAATTATGATTCACGCTTCTCTTTCAAACTGGCCTTTGAATCTGTAATAACCTGCCAGCTTTCAAAATGAAATCCTGGAATCTTTTTTGATACAGAGTAACATTTCATTATTTTACTAAAGGGGTTTTAATTTCTTATAATAATTGCTCCACCAAATCAGCCAAGAATTTTTTTTTGGGTAACCTGAGTCAATGGAAAATTGCTTTCATCTAATTTAATTACAGCTGCAGAATAATGCATTAAAGATGTACTCCCTTTGTGTTTACTCTTACATTCAAGGGCTGGAATTAATTAGTTCTTAACTTTGAAAAATATCTGCAGCTTGCCTGTAAACAGCACAAACACTTCAGCAATCGCCTAGTAGGGACTTGACCAACTCCAGGTTTTTTCCCACCTTTGTTGCAAGGAAGCAAGATAGAATCTTCAAATTATTCTGCCTCAAAAGTAGTTAGATAAACATGGGTATTTCATTAGCACAGAGTGGTAGAGATTCCCCTCTCTAGTCCACTGAGCAACGGACAAAGCGCTGTCTGTGGAGCAGAAGGGATGCCGGATAATCTGTGGATTCTGGGAGACGCCTGTAATTGCAGGCATACGCTCTCTCGCGCGCGCTCTCTCTCTGAGAATAATCTCATGATATTAAAAAATAAAATTAAAAATCCTCCAAACCTACCAGCACAACAACAACAAAAACAGATGTGGAAGTTCCCAGGGAAACTTAAGCATGATGCTCTACGCAGTCTCCTCAGATAACTTTAGGAACTGAAAGGAACGGTGGACTCCATTCCTGCACTCAGGAGGTCACCTAGGCCCCCCTGCATGCTGAGGCAGGACCAAGTACCATGCCCAACTGGCATTTTCCTAACCTGCTCTTAAAAACTTCCCGATACGCACAGCGCCTAGCACAGTGGGGCCTCTAGCAATAAAGGGAACTTGCTCTCTGGCTCATTATGCCCTACTGCATTCAGGAAGAATTAAAATGTCTGACATCTGGGTCGTTGATGAAAACAAATCCATAGATTTATAGATTCTGAGGCCTTAAGGGATCGTTGTGGTCATCGCCTAGTCTGACCTGCTTAACATCACAGGCCAGAGAGCTGCCCCAAACAATTCCTAGAGCAGGTCTCTTAGAAAAACATCCCATCTGGATTTAAAAATGGTCATTGATGGAAAATCCACCCCGACCCTGGGTAAGTTGTTCCAATGGTTGATGCATCGAATGCGACACATAGTAAACAAACAAACCAACCCCTTGAGAAATGTTTGCTGTAAAATAAGTTACTATGCAAAACGCCATTGACAAAATTCTCTCTTCAGAACTATTCCCTGGCCGTTAACCCAGGCGCTGGACTGACAGCCTGCAAATTCTCAGGGTGATAAAAACAAAGCCAGTTCCAAACTAGGAGGGGTCGGGGGGAGGGGGGGAGAGCAGCACGTGAAACCTTCTAGCCAATAGACAGCCAGGCCAGCCAAAGCAAATATTTTTAGGTTTTAGCCTGCAGCGAGGTTTTACAGCCAACTGACAGAGATCCAAGATGGGGTTCTCTCCGCATTTCCAGGATAGACTAAGTAGTAGTTATCAGGACGGAGGGAGCAGCTATGCTAGGAAGAGCCAGTGAGGAGTCACCTTGGAGCACGGTGCCTGACCTTCTGCACGAGCTGTGTGAGAAGCTTTCCCTGGCACATTCGTGAAATGCAGAGGTGGTGGGGGGAGTTAGAAAGCGTGCAAGCAAGACTCCTTCGCAGTATCTCTGAGCTGAATGAGGCTCTCTCACTCGAACGATCCAGACGCTCTTACCATGTGGAGCGGCTGCAGTTTATACAATCTGGGCCCTGAAATACCCACCCTAATTACTGAACCCCTTTGGGTTAGAGCTCAATTTCAGGGCACATGCAGCCATATGTGCTCTATAATTCCAGGGAAAGGACAAGCTTTTCTCCCTTCCATTTCCACAGGGCAAGTCAATATTTAGAGTTCCAGGGTCTGATTTGACATTACTCTGTTCCCGGGATTGGGGCACAGACAGAGGAGGAAGATTACTTCATTGCTCCCTAATCCTCGGTGTTAGCTAGAGCAGCCTCAGGACTGCTCTAACTTATGCTCCACATCACCTGGGAAACAGAATAGCCAGACAATGGTGTGTGCCCCACACTCACCCCCAGTCCACCACTAGGCTGGGAGCAGGGCCAGTGTCAGCTCCATGCTGGCACAAGGGGCCATTCTCACCCGCTGCTGTCAGTGTGGCCTGTAGAGGCCTCACTGACACTGGCAATGAGGCCCGGAGATTGAGCTCTGGTGGCTGCAGGAGGCGGTGAAACTTGTACCGGGGTCAGTGCCTCGGCCAAGTCAGCACTGGCGCGAGTATCTTACTGCGCCTGGTATCAGAGAGCGGGACAAAGAGGTAACAAGCCAGTAGCCAGAAAAGGTATTAGCTAAAACAGACATTGATTGTCTTAACCATCGCCCGGGGAAATGGAAACAAACACAAACAGGCTCTCGCTGCCCGGGGGACGCTGCTCATCAGCTGGCTGGGCCTGAGACAACTGCAGGACACATGAAAAGTACAGCTCTCTGGCTCCCACAGACTCCCTCATTCCCAGGAGGCCCTGCTATCACTACCTTGACACCTACGTGCAGGAAGGCAGACAGACCCGAGAACCACCTCTCCTTCCCCCAGCATCTGCTGTTGGCTGCGCACTGGGGAGGAACCAGTTTTCTGGGACGTCATCGCCTGGCACCGTATCAGGCAACGGGGACCAGCTGGCTGACTTCATGCTGCCAGGGACCACCACCTGCCATGAGCCTGGAAACACGCCTGGGAAAATGCCTATGGAGGAGGAGGAGCGGCTCTGGCTTGTGGGGAGAGAGGCATGGCCATTATAGACTGAGCCAGGTTCCCCATTGGCCTGCTCCTGGTGCCCTCAGTGACAGCAGTGCAGAGTGCAAACACTGTCCCATCGGAACGGAAGCATTTCACAGCCACCTTGCACTGGCATGTGGCCTGGGGCAGCGTAGTCACAGGGCCCTTGGTATCCCTGGCTCTCCCTGGACAAAATAGGGATGTTTGGGTGTCCAAACTGAGACATCTTAATAGGGCCCAGTAACAGGGTCTTGCCTTATCCACCATTGGACCTGTGCTGTTCAGTGATGGCTTAAGCAGCAGCACCGAAGGTCCTTCCAAGAACTCTGCTTTCTTTCGTGTCTGGATCCAGCTGGCTGTGAACAATCAGAGTTCCACAACACCTCACCCAGACTCTGTCTGGGAACCTCAATATTTAAAGGCACAGTCCACAATGCTACAGGACCCTGCTGCTGCCTCAGTTTCCCCCACTCTGGTCCTCAATGATTTAGACCATCACCACCCCACACAGCCAGTCCAAAGCAAAGAATAAAAGCTTGCTACAGCTGTTGCCTACAGCAGTGGTTCTCAACCAAGGGTACACGTACCCCTGGGGGTATGCAGAGATCTTCCAGGTGGTACATCAACTCATCTAGATATTTTCCTAGTTTTACAACAGGCGACATAAAAAGCCCTAGCGAAGTCAGTACACACGAAAATTTCATACAGACAATGACTGGTTTATACTGCTCTATATACTATACACTGAAAAGTAAGTGCAATATTTATATTCCAATTGATTTACTGTATAATTATATGGTAAAAAGGAGAAAGTATTTGTATTGTTAGGTCAGATTTTGTAAGCAGGTAGTTTTTAAGTGAGGTGAAATTTGGGGTACGCAAGGCAAATCAGACTCCTGAAAGGGGTACAGTAGTCTGGAAAGGTTGAGAGCAGTACTTCCTTAGGTCAAACGCTAGAGGCTTGGTTTTTTAGCATTGCAGGTCCTGGGTTCAAATTCCAACAATAACCCCAAAAGGGGACCATTGTATCTACAGTCCATAGACCACCCACTGCACTGCTATTAAAACAGATGTGACACCCCATCAGATTCCGTATTACCAGGTGAAAACCAAATGGACAGATCCTTCTGGCAGACTGGCGTCTGCCCCCTCCCCCAGCGGTCTGGATGCCAAAAAAAGAAATAAATCAATAATGCCTCATTGATCCCGCCAGATGGCCGGTCTGCAGCCATTTATCATGGAGCAATAAGGGCCCTAAACGGGTACATTAGCCAGGAAAACTGTTTTGTGCTTTTGTTCAGATTTTAAAGCAACCTTTTTCACAATTCATCCTTCCAGCAGGCAGAACCCGACTGCCTGAGCCAGAGAAGGTTTTGCTGCCCTGTGTGATCTGAGACACTCTTCTGCTGGCTGGAAACTGTGCAGTCTCTGTCTGCGAGGTGAACCCCAGAGAACAACACTGGTAACCAACAGACTTAATGGAACGATCTCCATCCACAGCTAAATTCTGCGTGGGGTTTTTCCTCCCAGACTCCAACCAGAAAGTCAACAAGGTCGCCTGACATGAGCGACGGTGGTAATGAAACACGGGCGGGCTTAGGAAAGCGGCCCATGCAAAAACCTGTGGTTCCTGTACTGAGCGGTCTGCTGAAAACCCACCCTTTTTAAAACAAGGTTGTGTTCCCAGGGCCTGATTATCCACTCAGGCTTCACGATCACCTCTTGTGACACCCCACTCCTGGGTAGGTCAGCAGCAGCAGCAGGGACCGAATGTGGGCCTTCTGGATTTGAGTCCCCAGCTTCGTTAGCCACGGCCAGAGCAGGCTCACTCCTCTGCTGTCTGGCCCAGACACATGTAGGGTAGGACGGAGTGCCACACACAAAACCAACCCTTGCCCACAAAGAGTTTTCCTTGCAACAAATCAAATCAAAAAATGTTCTCAAAAAATTTCCACCCATCTCTACTCAGAAGGAGTGTCTCTCTTTCCCAACGGCGCACTCGATACACTTCCTATGAAAACTAAATAAGGATAAGAAAGATTTCCTGTGTCACCTCCCCACTTCCCTTCAGATTCTGCCATTCCCAAAGCTTTGGACGTGTCCATTAACTGTGCTGGGTAATGAAAGGAGCTCAGATTAAATTGGTTTATATCACAGGAAGGGCCATGGAGATGAATTATTAGAGCTGGGGGAAAGCCCTGTGATGAAAGAAGAACTGAATCAAACCTCCACTTCAAGCTTTCAGTGAACTTTTTTAGGGGGAGTTGTGAAAAAGTTTGGTGTTTGTTAATTTTTGCCTTAGTACTTAAATATAAATAAATATATATATATATATATATATACACACACACACACACACACACACACACAGGTGCCTCTATATTGGAGAAGGTGGAAGTGCTCCAGCTTGGGACAGTTAGAACAGAGCTGGACTGAGAGCATTCACTTACACAGCAGGGAAGAATAATCCCCATCCAGTGCTGGGTGAGGGTCTCTGGCAGGTGTCTGTGGTCAGACTCAAGGATTATAATGGTCCCTTGTGGCCTTACGATTCTATGGGCAACAGCTTTAAAAGTGACACCGTATTTTGAGATGATTTTCAGAGGGCGGATGCTCAGGGTGCACTCCACAAAAATCACTCATTGCTTTTAAAAGCCGGATAGACGGGAAGGACCAATCCTGCATTCGCTCCACCCAATGTGTTCACAAGCCTGCGTGCACTTCCGACCAACACCTGTAATTGAACCGTGACCTCCAGAACGAAAAGCATGAGTCACCACAGAGTGAGCTAAAGACGCATCTCATTCACGGATTGGGCACAGAGCAGCACACACACGGACTAGTGGGTTCGTGTCTATTAAGGACAGATGGGACCTTAGATCATCTAATGTGACTTCTTGTCTCTCATGGGCCAGAGAATTTCACCCACTGAGCCCAATAACTTGTGCTTGGCTAACATCTCTCTTCCAGAAAGGCATCCAGGCTGGATCTGAAGACTTCAGGAGATGAAGCATCCACCACTTCCCTTGGGAGTTTGTTCCAATGCTTAACCACCCTCGCTGTTAAGTATTTATGCCTTCTCTCTCATTGGAATTTGTCTAGGTTTAACTTCCTGCCATTGTTCCTTCTTGTGCTTTTCCCTGCTAGAGTAAGGAGTCCTTTAGGACCGTGTATTTGCTCCCCATGAAAGTCCTTATACGCCATAATCAAGTCACCTCTCCATCTTCCTTTCTGATATGATACATAGTCGGACGTCTTTCTGACTCTCAGTGGAAGGTGTTTTTCTAGCCCTTGACTCATTTTTGTGGCTCTTTTCTGAGCCATCTCACGTTTTTCAGCATCCTTTAAAAACCATGGACAACAGAACCGTATGCCATATTCTAGTACTGGTCTCACCAATGTTATACCCGGAGGTCAAAACCATCACCTCCCTACTCCTGTTCACTACTCCCCTGCACTATGGCTTTTGGGTTATTACCCTTTTATGATTTCTAGCTGCAGCACTGCGGGGTCTAAAAGTGAATGGTGCATTGCATGTAATTGGCGGGTGGGGGGAAGACAAGCCAACCCCTGAAAGCTGTTTTCAGTTGACAATTAGTGCCTAACAGCTTTTAATATCGTCTCCCTCACCTTAGCACACACCACGAACATGAAACACAGTCGTACATTATTGCTTAATTACTTGGAAATGTCTATAGACACTTTCTATTAACTCGCTCTGTGTGATTTACCCAAAGGCAATGGGGTTTGAGAGGAAGACAAGACGCTTCCTTTTTCCAATTAAATCCATCTTTTATTCCCCATAGCAAATCCTGGAGAACTCTGTAATTAGAATCCTGCTGCCATGTGGCCAGATCCTACCTCTGGTAACCTATCAGAAGGGGAAAGGCAGGGTCTGTTCTGTGCATCCATTTTACGCTCCATCATAAGGGGGCTGCTAGACCCTGCTTTTCTCTTTGCCAACAATCTGCAGATAAAACAGCAGCAAAGCAGGGGGCTTATTGCAATGGAGCCATGCACTCAGCATCTCATTCATCTAATCAAAAGAGAAAACAACACAGCAAATGACATGTCTTTTTTGTTATTGCTTAAATAGCACTTCGCAAACTAAAGTATTCCAATAAATTAACAGTCCCAAAGGCTACATTCCCAGAAACAGCTCAGCAATACCAAAAGGTACCCATTGGGTTCATTGTTTTAAAGGAATTGGGAGGTAACCTCTCTTCTCCCTACCAATAGGATATTGTTGAGGATGCCTGTAATTGTTGCATTAGAAACATGGCTGATTCCACTCAGTTTCATATTCTATAGCCACACCAAACAGTCTGAATTGTGAAATTATCTCTAAGCTACAATTTTCCCCTTGTCAGTCCCTTGTGACAGTCTGAGGTACCAAAAAAAAATACTCAAAGCTGATTAGTGTTTGCAAAAGAATATTTCATCCAGGAAAAAGGAATCTAGAAATGATTAGCACTAATCACCCACAGCAGCTAAAAGAGGGATGACAATGTAGCCATTTAGAACAGGAATTTTCATAACAGAGGTGTCATGTGGGTCTAAAATAATTCAGCAGAACTGGCCAGGGGTTTCTGTCAGCCCGTGATTAATATGCATATGGCTCTGAATTGCACCACACTTGATCAAATGAAAACGGAGCCAGAGGGCTCAATTCACCACTAACCCTGCAACTTGTGAGCTTGTTTACACTAGTGCAAAGAGAGTGTAAAACACGGACATTATGGTCTGGTGGGTTTTTGGGGGGGAGGGGGTGTATTGTGTTAGCAGCTCAGAGCTCCAGTCATGGGCCAGGGGCTTGTTGTTCTAGGTGCTGCACAAGCAAGTTTGGTAGCTTCTTACGGCCCACTTTGTTCTAGTGCAAATGACTGACCAAGGGGCAGGGCAAAGGAGAATCAGGACTTGCCTGTCTAATGCCCTACAGGAGCACATACAGCGAAAGAGGGGTGTCCTGCGCACTTTTAAGTAGAGTTGGGCAGTATTTTTCAACCAAAACTTTTTTCTCCCCTGGAAAAGAAGCCAGATCCTGTGACACCGAAACATTGCACAATACTGTATAGCGATCTCTGGGATCCCCATCCAGCACCCTCTGGCTCCCCCCCCACCCCCGCCCCCTTGATGGGAGGGATGCTGCCCTCTTTGCACTTGATAGAGGGTTTGTTCCAGAGACGGGCGACTGCAGTTGCTCCCCCGTCTGACAGATTAAGCTACCCCACAGCCTGGTGTCACTGCTGCTGTGCTGGCCTCCCAGCTGGCCAGCTATCTGCATCATTGTCACTTTGATAGTGAAACCCACCTCCAGGAATATCGTATTACTACAGCCACGTTCTCTGCTCTGTGGTGGGTTATCCTATTGGCCATCCAGCTAGTCTGTGTGTCCCCGAAGGACTGACAGATCAGAAACTCTGGGCCAAATTCCCTGCTGCAGTCACTTGTATCTGTGCACAGTGGGTGTGAAACGCTACCAAGACAAAATGGCTGCATTTTATAGCCATTTTTAATTGGTGTGGGACCCGGACTCAAATGCGTGCTTGAGCACATGCTTAAAGTTAAGCCCCATTTACTTCAGTAGGACTTAAGCATGCGCTTAAGTACCTTCTTGAATATGGATGCTGCCCAGAAGCAGGGACAAAATTTGTCCAGAATGTGCAGGGCAACACACTCCTATATAAGGAGGATGGTAGATGAACTCGTACAGAACAGAATCAGGTGCTCTACTAAGGTTGGATTTTATGCCCTGGGAGCTAGATTCAGCCTTCACAGCAGAAGGGGCCAGCAAAGTGTGTGTGATGAATTAATTAATTCACTGTGATCAATGGCTGTGTGTTCGGCAGGCTGGGATGCTGGTCACTAAAGATTGATCTGTGCATGTGGCTGGGGTGGGAGAAGCATTTTGTACAGCATCTCAGAACCGAGATATGCAAAAAACAATAATTGTAAGACATGTGGCATGAATAAAAGAATAAACCCAAAGTACTTCTTCTGGGGGACAGATGTGGGATGGGGGGGTGGGGAATATAAAGGAAACCTCAGAATGTGACCCTAGGCTCAGTCAGAGCAACGTGGGGCTGTTTGTAATGGGAGAAAAATAGTAAGAACCTTCACACAATCCCCTTCCTTCATTATTAGATCTCAAGCCTAAATGTTCTGAATGTCTGCACAGGTTTGTTCTCACCCACTTCTTCATAATGCCATTGTGCTCTGGCCAGGACTAGAAGCACCCAGAAGTTTCATGGAGGGTGGAAGGGAGTTTTTGCAGCGTTTCCATCTGGGACCTGTGAGGGGAGCTGGCCAAAGTCTCCCACAAGGACTTGTTCTCACCAAATTTCCAGCTCAGTTTTGTAGACTTGGGAGGTCAGACAGTGCAGAACGAGAAACAAGAGTTCAGAATCGTCTCAAGCTCACTCATCACCGATTAGCAGGTTCAGCAGGTAACTGAGCACATGCTTAAGTTTAGGCACAACTAGTCTCACTGATTCAAAGAGAACTACTCATGAGCTTAATGTTAACCACATGCTTAAGTACATGGCTTGCGACATGTCCTAAGTAGAGCCAATTTGACATAGTTTGTAGGCTTCCGAGTGGTGCTGGCAGCTGGGAAGGGGTGGAGGGATTAGGGTTAAAGTGACGTGTTAGGATTTATGAGACCTGGGTTCAAGTTCTAGCAGTCCAGACTTGACACTTGGGCAAGTGCTATGGCCCCGATCCTGCAGCGTGTGATTTCCAGGGGATTTCAGCCATTATTCAGGTGCATTAATCTCTCGGCGGCTCTGTTCTTCCATCTGTGAAGTGAGGAAAATAAACCGCCCCACCCCACCTCCTGAACAGAGGACTGTACGCAAGGCTCAGATGCTATGCTGACTAGGAGCACAGAAATAGACGGGCTCCTTCCAGCTAGCACAGATGTGTATCTGGACAGAAGGCTGGTCATAAAGCAGCCAGGGCTTCTTGTTAGGATGTGCAATAGGAGGAGGAACACACCAGTTTGTGAATTCATACTGGATGACACCCACTGCCACTCGGAGCCCTGATCCCTGGATGTGAAGGCATGGCTGTCGCAGAATCTATTTCCCCTAGCCCCGATCGATATGTATCGGTAGCTTGCCTTGTTATTTCCCAATTCCTGCCCTGCCGAGCAGAGTTGCATTAAGAAAGGAATTTATCTCTGCCAGGCTCTCCGTGGGGCCACCTTTTTCTTACAGTTTAATTTGAGTCTGTTCCTCCAATAAGGCATGGTGTCAGGCAAGGCCGGCTCATCCAACTTCCATTCCAGCTGCTACCGCTCAATATCTACTTATCTGAATAATCCCGGCTAAGCAGCGGCAGCCTGGTAGGAAGCATCCAGCTAACAATGCTTCAAGTGTGCCGATCGAGAATCGTTGAGAGAGAAGTGTGGCTAATGGGCATTGACGCAAGGGGAAGAGATAACCTCATGGCTGGATCGGGAAGAGCTTGTTGCCCCTGGAGAATGAAAGTCTGCAAAAGGAAGAACCCCACTCCTCATTCCAATTATGTGTTGTGGTAGGGCCTGACACCGCACTGCAACAAGTACTATACAGCCTCACTGACAGACTGGGGCCCCTGCTGTGCCAGGTGCTGCATAGACAGAGACAGCCCCCGCCCTGGACACCTCACATTCCAAACAAACAAA
Organism: Terrapene triunguis; assembly: GCF_002925995.2. Classification (NCBI taxonomy): domain Eukaryota; kingdom Metazoa; phylum Chordata; order Testudines; family Emydidae; genus Terrapene; species Terrapene triunguis. Next base: position 429,390 of record NW_020665000.1, read on the forward strand.
GCGTGGCAGAAAGGAAGGATTATTACCCCTGTGTTACAGAGAAAGAGAGCACTCCATTCGGCAAGCCAGCCCTATCCGCCCACGCCTACGTTGGAGTCAGCGGGGCCACAGAGTTTAAGGGATGTGATTCCCAGCTCTCACGGCGCTCGCACATGTATAAATAGCAGCGTAGCGCAGCTCACCTGGGCCAGGTACGCACCCACAGGGTTCAGGTGGGTTTGCTCTCGGCCCAGCCAAGCTGTGCCACGGCCCATGCTGCACTGCTATTTACAGCGCTCTCAGAGTGCGTGAGCCTAAGTGACTTGGCCGAGGCAGCTTTAGACGTTTGGGGCAGAGATAGAGCGATGTTTGGTCCCTGTCAAGTGCCAAGCCAGCATCTTAACCACAAGGTCATCCTAGCCTTGTGTTTGCTGTGGGATGAGAATGTCCGATTACAGATGGTGCCCCCGCCCCCATGTTAACTCTCACGGCCTGCGTTTTAGCATGAAGACGCCCGCAGAATTACTGCTTTGGAGACAATACTAGACACAGCTCCTGCAGCCATTGCTTAGCCATTGGGGGTGGAAGCAGGTCTCTAGTTTAGCAGGCTGGTGTTGGTGAAGGACTCGGTGGTGGCTGGAGATGGAGGCAGATGCTCTCTGAGACACTGCCAGGACTAATGAGAGGGCACGTAATTAACCCACCTTCTAGCGAGTGGGCTAAGAGGAAGAGAGCTGCTGAAGGACAAAACTAATTGCTCGGAGATCAAGCAGAAAGGAGCCAGGATGGGAACATGTTAAATGCACTCGAGATGAAGGTGAGTGGAGCGTGCCCTCAAGAGCCCAGAAGCCGAGGGTTTGATGAGAGAACCTCAGATAAGACACTGAACATGCCCCGGGGGAAAGAGCTCCAAGCGGAGGAGACTAATTGCGTGACGGGAGCAGGGGAGCCAGGACACTCTTTACTGGGGTCAATGAACATGAAATCACTCATGAGTGGAAGGCAGCAGAGCCCACCCTAGGAGCCACAGCCCAGGAGAGCCTGGAAAATGACTTGCACCCCCTTCAGCAGCAGCCTTGTAGTCCCCGCCCTCCCCCCAGCATCCACACCTCCAAGGAGCCAGGCCCCGCAGTGCCCTGACTGGAGCTGGTCTGAAATTTCCCCACTCGACGTGTATCAGAAAAGGCTCATTCGTCAAACCCAAACGTTATTTGCAGAAACGAACTGTTTCAATGTCACTGAGGAGGTTTCTCAGGACCAGGTGGAATTTACGACCAAAGCAGGTGAGCCCAGCCCAGAACAGCCAACAGCCCGGTAGCGAGGGCGCTCACGTGGCCCATGGGCACCAAGGGTTAAGTCTAGCCTTTGAATGAGGCAGAGAGGGGACTTGAACCGGAGTCTCCTATATCCCTCACCATTAGGTTATTTGTTATTCTGGGCTGTCGTGTCCTGTGTGCTCCCCCCTCCCTCCGCCCCCTAACAAAAGCAGCCTTAATTTTGTTTATCACCCTAGAAATAAATGTAGAAGCCTTGGTTGCACAAAGCAGAATTTGTATTTGCGCCCAGCCCTAGCCCTCACTTGTGACGCCTACTGCCCCAGGGAGCCAAGTCCCATGGTGCCGTCACCACTGGCATAGAAGCCAGGGGCAAAACATCCCAAGGCACCGAGGTTCTGACTGTTTGAGAGAGGTAATTAGAGCACCAAAGGGATCTTTGATTCCATGCCGAGGGGCAGTTCTCACCCAAAGAACCTGCACAAGGAAGGATTCAAGTTCAAGCTATGCCTATAAGATACCTTTGCAGGAAGACAGGTCCACCTCAGGATGTTACTCAGGATGGGGCTGAGGTCTGGGGAAAGAGTCAGCAGCTTTGAGACATTTCAAAAGCAAACCATCCTCGTTCTGCTCACACGGTCACTGAGCCACAGACTTTGCTGCCTGAAGACAGCGTTGAAGGCGGAGATAAAGCAGACGTTGGAGCAAGTACTGCCTCAAGCTGGGGAGAGGATCTAGGAGCCATGCACATGGGAGACCACGTTGGGTAAAATGTTGATTTGTGTCAGACGAGAGAGTTGGAAACACTCCGGTAACTTCACAGCAGCCAACTCCAGAGGCTTGGGGATTTTCTGCCTTTTGGGAGCGAGAGTCAGGTAGATGACAGATTAACAATGCTAAAAGAGAGCAGAGATTTCAGAGTAAATTCAAAAGAAAGACAGTGAGTGGGTTTCTGAGGAATATTAAGGGTCTGGTTCTCCATTACCCTGCACCATGTGCAATCCTTTACATCAGTGCAAAACACTTCCAGATAGAATGGAAACATACTGCACCAACTTTCCACTGACATCAGGGGGAATTGGCTTAGTGTCACTGAAGTCGGTCACGCTTTCAGAAACAATGTGTGGCTGGCTCATTATGACTGGTCACGTGGTAACTTATTCTAGTTCAGAAAAGCCCCCACAGTCCCCAGTGCTGCAAGCTACTGTCTGGGTGCATCCTGTGTCTACATGGAGCCTATTCATTTTGCCATGGCTCCATGGGGGTGCATGGATCTGCTCAGCCCTGCCTTGCAACAAAAGTTACTGTTGGTTGGCAAACATAGGCAGGGTGTGTGGGAGAGTCTGAAATCCCATTGAAGTAAGCAGTAACTGTTAGCAAACAGCTAACTCCCCAGAGTTGGGGAGTGTGTGTGTAGACCAGGCCTCAGTTATTGCCACCAAAGTCACACCAGTTTAAGGAAAGGTGCAATTTTAATCTAAATTTATTTAACCTGGTGCAAACCCTCAGTAGAAACCTGTCTTACAGCAGTTTCACTTATGGGTAAGTGTACACGTGCAAGCTAAACGGACAGAATTTTGAACCAACGTAAGTATGTACATACAGGAATTTGTACTTGTTTGCACTGGTTTAAAACCAGATTTAGTTAAATTCTTTATTTAGACAAGCCCTGGATTGGGCGGAGCGGTGCATTTGAAACTAGACGCAGGCCCCTGACTCTCCCAAGTACTGTACGGTTTCCAAAAGTGGCATTTCATATCATGACCCCCAGGAGTCGTTTCTGTACTAGGAGGTGGGGGTTTAGGGTTTTATTCTGCAGCCATTTCCTACACACCACATAAGTGGAGGAATATAGGTGCTGGAATGAGGGGTGCTGTCGCACCCCCAGGCTTGAAGTGGTTTCCAACACGTACAGTGTTTACAGTTTGATTCAATGGCTCTCAGCACTCTCACTGTACATATTGTTCCAGCCCCTTTGCAGGAGAAGATCCCATTTCTAGCTGCACAGGCTCTTTAGCCACTCCCGCCTGATCTCCCAAGATGAATGGGTATCGTTGCTGTGAGCAATCAATGAAGGTGCAGAAGAAGAGATTGAGGCAGGTACAGTAGGAGGTCGGCAGCTTCAATCAAAGCAAATTAAGTGAGAATGGATCTTTTCATTACCTGATTGACACACAGAGTGACGCAGCGCTCTGGCGAATTGATTTTGTTTCAGTGGAAGGAGCAGTAGGTGAAGTGGCAGAAGGGGCCCATCCATCCAGATGAAGATTGAGCACCGTGGGCAGCTTTTTTTCCATTCTGATTACAGGCTGCCCTCAGAGCCCGGCACCCGGAATGGAATGGTCTGACGTGAAATTCACACTCTACAGATTGCTGTAATTTTATAATCACATTTCTGTCTGTTCTAGGCCCAGGGGCTGCATCCTGCAGACAGCCATGCCCAGCGTGCAAGTGTGCACAGTGCACCACCACTCCAGCTTTGATGAGGGGGCACACCGCACTCCCACAGAACCTCCCTCCTTGGAGCTTCTGAGTGTGCAAACAGGGATAATTGGATGATTGCCATAATCCTATAAAAATCTGGCAAAGCGGCAAGTAAAGAAGCAATTGAGAAATTATTTATTGCTGGGGTCACATCTAGAAGCTATTTCCTTCAATTATAGTGATTTACTTTCTTGTTAGCACCTTTCGAAAGGATCCCAAGGCATTTAGCAAACTTCTGCTGAATGTATTAGATGGCCTCCCAAAAAAACAAAAACAAAAAACACACACCACAACACAAAGCCCTATTTGACTGCAACATTGCATGCACCTTGGTCCCTACATGGCCCTCACAATTGACCAAGCATCTCTTGCTCATCTGGATTCTGATTTCAGCTCAGCCACTGGCCTGCTGGGTGACTTTGGGCCTTTCTTGCTCTGTGCCTCAGTTTCCCCATCTGTAAACTGGGGATAAAGACGCTGCCCTCTTTTGTAAAGCACTGAGCTCTACTCATGAAAAGCACTACACAAGAGCCAGGTGAGGCTCATTAATATAAAAGAATCGATCTTCACAGCACCCTTGTGAGGTTTGTGAGCATCACAATTCCCATTTTACAGCTGGGAAACTGAAGTCCATTGTGGTAGGTGCCGTACAAACAGAACAAGAAGACTGAACTCCTGGTGGCAGAGACCATCCAGCCTTTTTGCTGGCAGAGGCCATGGACTGAAGAAGCAAATGGAACTAACTTCTCCCCGCTTCCTAGATAGGGTCCTGCCAGCACAAGGTGGACACGCATTTACAGAGGTGGCGGGATGGGTGTGTTTATGGAGAAGGACTGAATTTGGTCTACCCAAACACTGAATCGGTCTTATGGAGTTCAGACTGGGTGGAAAAAAACCACACACACACACACACACACACACACACACACACACTTTTTCTAATGGATTAAAAACAGGTGGTCTATCAAAACTGCAGTTTATAGAGGCAAGTTTTGCATTTCTCTGCTGGGAGCAGAAAACATGGCTCATCAAGGTGAAATGCTGTAGAGGGTTTCATGATCACACATGAGCAGTTTGGACAATCAGCTAGAAAATTAAACAATTAAAAGTTGACCAAGTACCAGGCTTGGATTAAATTGCATGACGTAATTTTCAAGGTAGCCCCAAGGGAATTAGAAGGTCCTGGCAGAGAGAGTTTGACATTGCATTAAGTCCAGAGAAGTTTAAAGGAGCCTAAGGCAGCTCCCACAAATAAGACAGAAACCAAGGACCAGGCAATGGCCTGCTAGAGTCACCAAGGCCTAACCTTTCAGCTCCCTCATGCAGGGCCAGGTTTTGCAAGCGAGTGAAGCTCCCATCATGGGATCCCGCAGCTCCCATTGTGACACCCATGGTAAGATTTTTCACAAGAGTTCAGCTTCTGAAAACCATTCCCATATTTTTGGATTCCCCACCCCTGGGGATGCAATGCCTTTCTGAACATTCTGCCACTCATGTGTAAACTCCTCCAGCCATCCCCAGACAGGCTCCCAGAGTCCACGCCCACCCCCGGACATGTCTCCACTCCAAGACATGTGTGTTTTTACCTTGAGATCAGTGTAAAATCCCGGTGGAGACAAGTCCGAGGCAGTCTTTACAATCACAGTAAGGAGCGGAGCTGAGCCCCAGGTGGGGGTACAATTGTTGGCCACGACTAACTACACGGAGGTAAAAACTACTTGTGCCTCCGCTCCAGTAGGATGTAACTGTGTTAGCTCTCACGTGCAGCGAAGACAAGGCTGCAGCGTGACTGGTATGGGGAGGAAGGGATAGAAAACAGGGAAGCTAGTCTAGGTACCTATATGGATTCCGCTACAGTAGTGTCCTCACTATCCGTATTTATCCTCACACATGCGTTGTGATGAAGTCCAGTGCCATCAGCCCCATTTTACAGAACATAAGAACGGCCGTACTGGGTCAGACCAAAGGTCCATCTAGCCCAGTGCCCTGTCTTCCGCCAGTGGCCCCAGAGAGAATGAACAGAACCAGTAATCATCAAGTGATCCATTCCCAGTCGCCCGATCCCAGATGGAAAACTGAGGCAGAAAAAGACAAAGGGCACGTGCACAGCGTCCCACGATTCGGACTACAGGGCTCCGAACAGCAGCACACACCAAAGTGCTGCACTGTCACTCCCCCACGTGGACATGAACTTAAGAGTCCCCAGTTCACACAAATAGAGCCCTATTTGAAGAGGACTATATTAGGACGACATTTAAGTTTGTGCCCACAGCATCCATATGGGGGAGTCACAGTGACACCACTTCGGTGTGTGCTGCTCCTCACACCGCCAGAGTCCAAACTGGTAGGCAGTGCAGACATGCCCCAAGTCATGCAGGAATTCTGTGGCTGAGCTGGGAATTGGACAGTTCTAGGCTACACCCGGCCAGCCTCCCACAGCACGTTTGGCCTTTCCTTAGAGAGGACGCCCCACATACCAGCTAAGAGAAGACTTGAGGCACACACACACACACAACTACGGGGAGATGTCAGCTCTGCCAAGATTTCAGGGTGCTGAAAGGGCCTTAGTTGGAGAACGGTCAAGCAGATCCCTGGACAAAGACACCGGCAGCACAGTGTTTTTGACGGGCCCTTCATAAACAGGCTTTGTTGCCTAGTTTCCCCAGCACAGAGAGATCACGACCCTGACAGACATGTCTGGACAAAGTCAGCACAGGCACCGTCATTACACAAGATAATAAAGCAAGCAGCAAACCCGCCTGCTCCTTTTAATCAGGCTTATTGTCGCTACAAAGGGGAAAAGCCCTGAGCCCTCAACTTCCCTCCAGTGCGAAGTGTGCATCCCTTTAGCTCCAGTTTCATCTGGATGATTCGCAGCCATGTCTGCGCCAACAAGCTGCTCCAGGGAACAAGGAAGCCACATTAAATTAAAGTGATGTGGAGGGAGAGAATTTAACTTCCGAAAGAGCATCTCCTTCAAGGGTGACATTGAAACCATTCACAGCCCATGAGGGACAGCCCTGGGTTGTGGCCTCTATGGATTTTCCATGCCTGCTGCTGGCATTATAGGCCTGGCCGCACCGGCAGAGCACAATATGCCCAAGGACCTAGGAGGACGAGTTTAAAGAGCCAGGGTCCTTGAATTGCCAACGCTGACAGGTTGCCTGACATATGGTGTTTTCAGGCTGACGGCTGAGTGTCCACACAGATGAAGGCTGAAGTCACCCAACTGAATTAAGAGCCTTTGTGGCCATTTGCGGGATTCTGCCATAGCTGAAGGATTTTGTTTGCTGTTAAATAGCATTAACTGTATAAAGCCTCTTCTAAACTCTTGTGCACTCCGGACTTTCCCAGCTTGTTCCTGATCTGTCTCATTGAGAGCTCAAGAAAACCAGGCTCCTTAAAGTTACCACAAGTCAGGAACTCAGAACTGCTGGCTGCTCTTCAAAATCATGGCCTGTGTGTCACACTCTGAGCATCATTCGCTCCCCTGGTTGGGAGAAAGTTTGATTTTCAACTGACCGTGCCAAGGCTGCTGTATGACAGGGGGCCACTTCTGGTTCACCTGTTCCTCTCTTTCAGCTGCTGCCTCCTCATCTCTGTCTCTCTTACTGCTGCTGCCTTCACGGCTGCAGCCAGTCCTGTTGGTTTTTTTGGTTTTTTTTTTTTTTAAATGCAGTGACACGGGGGAGTCAAAGGCACCCCTTGGAGACTAGCCTACTCTCAGTTGCCCTGTACCTTGTGCATAAATTTACCCCAGTGCTTAGTGGGTGTAAGATGCTGCTAAGTCAGAACGGATGCATTTCACACCCATTTTGCACTGGTGCCAATGACTGCACAAGGTGCAAGGCCCGGGGAGAATCTACTTCATGGTCTATAGGCTTTGAATACTGGTGGCAGAGAGAGGGCTAATGCGGTCTCCCTGAGCTTAAGCAGTTCCCCACAAGCCCCACCTCCCTGGCAACCTGCATGCAGGTTGCAAATGCTTTCCCTTCAGAGAGCGAGCGCGAGAGCGAGTCAAGACGGACTGGCTGAGCCTCGTTTTCATTTGCCTGTTCCCAGGAGTCTCTCCGCAAGAAAGGGGGAGCAAAAGCAGAATGACTTTCATTTAAGAGTAGCATAAAAGGAGAGTTCTTTGTTCCCAGCAAAGCAAACACCACTTCGTTTTCACTAAGTAAAATTCATGTAGGCTTTTTATTGGGCCTATTTAAAACCTCTAAGTCATATTTATGAAAGCAAGCAGATCTCTTAAAAACAATTTAGAACGACTACTTAATGTTTCCCCCTTGGAAAAAACATTCAGAGGATGCTCCATGGGTCTTTAGATGGCATTTCATTTAGCTCCTGAGAACTGGCCCCCCCATGCAAGATTCATAGCAAATTGCGAGGTAGAAAAGCGACTCTACAAAATCCCATCTTTGTTCAGTCTATGCTCCAGCTCAAACCCAACCCTCAATACATTTCTGAAGTTTCCTCAAGAAGTTTAACTCAGTTCTCGTTCTAGTCACACTCAAACAAAGTACGGACACCCTGGTTGCCTGCTCTGGTGGAATCCCTGTAGGAAACATCACATCGACTGCACTTAGAGAATCAAGTTTTGCATTTGTCCAAGCAAAAAAGTCACAAAAAACAACAACAAAAAAGCCACACAACAGCACATGGGCAAAAGCTGTTAGAAATATTAAGAATTTTCTGTGATGCTTTCATTTCAGGTGGCAGTTTGTCACACTCTTTTGCAGGGCAGATTAAAAGTCAACATTTAACTGCCACCTACAACCATAAAGTTATATCACTACCTCTTCTGCTCTGCCCTGTAAGTCATTGCCTCTCTAAATGTTCTCCCCAGGAGAATATTTATTTGGAATGAAAAGCAAACAGTACGTATTTCTCAGGGCTTTTACAGCATTAATTAACAGTCCACATTTAAGCAGTAGAATTATGTATAAGGGCATCTATTCTTCCTTTGGTACATGCAAGCAAACTCCAGTAGCATCGGAGGGAGTCAGGCATTTCTAGATAAATTCCATAGTGGATAGTGTATATGGAATGTAACAGATTGCCCTACGTAGCATACACTTGTTCAAACAGCTTGCCTCAGAGTGTGGTATAGAAAATCGTTTATTAATGCATTCTTACTCCTTATCAGGGCTGCAGAATGACACCGCCTATAAATAGCACCAAAACCCATTTGTCTGGCTTGGCAGATCTCTCTAAAGCATCTATTGATTGGCAAAAGATTCTTGGTGTCTAGGCTCCTGAACTGCATGAACACGCTTCCCTCCTAATCATCTTGAAACTTCCAAATCTTTGTGGGCCAGGACTGCCCACAGACAGCTCAGCTTCGGGCCTTCTCCCTGATGGGAATATTGGAATCTAGGGGCTTTTCAGTTCTTTGTAGCACTTTCCATCAGCAATTCTCAAAAGCCTTTGCAGGGGAGGCAAGTACCATTAGCTCCATTTCCCAAGGGGAAAAAGCAGAGACAGAGAAAGGGGGACAGGATGTGCCCAGGAATAGAACCCACGGCTCCTAAGTCCCAAGCCATGTGTACCAGGGCTTGAGTTATCGGTTTTTCTGAACACTCAACAGTCATCTACACCAGTGCAAGGTGAGTGTGAAATGCTACCAGCTCAGAATGGGGGAGTCTCACACCCACTCTGCACTGGCAGAAACTGCACAAGGTGCAGGGCAAGGCAGAATCAAGCCTGAGAGTTCAAATCATTCTTAAGTGGTGGCTAGGTCCTGCACAGGGGTGAGTTTCCATGCAGAGTAAGCAGAAGTCCTCTTTCCAAGGCCCTGCTTTCCCGCCTAAACCCATATTTCGGGGGAGAGAGAAGAAACCTCTAAGGTCTGATGTACACAGTTTTGGTACCAATTTAACTATTTTGGACATTTCTAGGTACCCACTCTATAGTGTCTGATTTTGTATTCCAGCCTCCATGTCAACGGAAGAAAGTTTATTTAACACTTTGCATTTACCCTAAATATTCTGACTTAGAGGTATTAAGCCTCATCTTATCTTCCCAACCTTGGCAACTAGGTATCATGTATTCATGGGGAGATGCATGTTTTATTTGCATTATGGTAGCACTAAGACACACCTCCCTTTATGGAACATGGTCTTATCTGACCATTAAGTCATTATGTGCTACCTCTAAAATTAAATATTACCCTGCTACCTATCACCCTTGTAGGAGGGAAGGATGCTTTCCTGCATGGCAGGAATCACTGGCTGAAATAGTTAAAAAAAATAAATAAGAAAAACCCCACCAACCCCAAGTGCTGGAAAAAAATAATCATGAGACAGGCACCAAAATATCAGACTGGTTTAAAAAAATTTTTTTTTAAATTAAGGTTCTTTTTATTTGCTGCCTGGCTTTGGAACCTTTAGAGAGCAGGTCGGTCCTATTTTAAAGATTTTCTTGGGAACCACAAAGGCTAGACATTTGCTTTTTTCTATAAGCTGAGACATTCTCAAAGCACGATTCGACGAGTTGGGACTTCAAAAGTAAACGCCCTCCATGAGAGTTGTGACCAAAAAACCCCCACCACACAGGCAAAAGTTGGCTCTGCTGCTTTCTATGGGCTGTGTGACGCAGGAAGTTGGACTCTGTGATTACCAAGGCCTCTTCTGGTTTTTTGTTTGCTTGTTTTAAGTCTATTAGTATGTGAAAAAACCAGACTCCTGCAAAGAGTCAAGGGAAAGGGAACGACTTGTGCATAGTGCTGGAACTACCTCAGCACAGAAGTGTTTTACAGGCTAGTTGCAGTGAAGAGCTTCCCACCGGATGGAAGACGTTACAGCAGCTTTGCATTTGCATTGAGAAATCCCTGTTGTGAAGGCAGTTGGTCAGAGATATAGGCCAAATAGAGTTCTCGGGTTCTTACTGAGGCTGAGTTTTTCCCCCCCACAAGAGCTCTTAAACTGGGACCAGGATAAAAGATCTGGGCTTCTCTGTGACAGGTTAAGGTTGTCTCAGTTAGGAGCCATACGGCTGCGGTTGCAGCTATTCCAGGTTTTTAGGTTGTATGTTAAGCAAGGAAAGGCAATAGATGTCTGCTGCTAGACCACATTTCATGTGTGTGCTCCCTGGAGCTGCACACCTCTGAGCCTTCTTTCTAATCTGTCTAAGTCAGGGGCTACAGAATCCAGACGTCTGCTAGAGAAGCAGAGAGAACTGTGCCTCGGAGCGCATCTTACACCCAGACTGATGCTGGGTGGCAGAGCTTTGTGGAGCTGGTAGGATGTTTTCACACAGGACCTGAATCACTCTTAGATATGACAGCTTCACGTCTCAGAAGAAAAGATGCAAATGAAGAGGGCACAGGTGATCCAAATGTAGGGAGGATCTGATAGCCCAGTGCCAGCATGCTGGGCTGTTGGGTTACCACTTATTACCTAAAAGAGATAGCAGAGGAAATACCAGTGTAACTTCTCTACTCTGTGGGTTTTGTAGCCAAGTTGACAAAACAATGCAGCCTGGCTCCTAACTGCACTTCTGTTTTATACTTCTAGATGAAAGCCAGCCGGGACCTGAAAACAGCTGGCATTTTTAAAGCTTGCCCATTGGAAATAAGGAAACAAGCTGGCCAGAGCTTATTTAACATTTTGCATTTGCCCTAACCTGTGTCTTACAGATGTTGAACCTCACCCATGGCAAGGCAGGCAACAGTTAGAAACTTCAACTGAGATCAGGGCACCACCACCAAGTTGGGTACAGCCCTGAATAATTTACAATCTAGGCAAACAAATGAAGAATTATTCTCCCCAGGTTACAGACGGGGGACTGAAGAACAGAAAGAAGTAGTGACTTGTCCACAGGAACTCTGTGGTAGAGTTAAGAATTGAACTCATTTCTCCTGGGTTGGATTCTCTTTTGTTCTGCACCACAGGCAATCATTTACACCAATGCAAACTGCTACTCCATCACAAGAGCAGTATTTTGCACTAGTGCAAGTGACCATACGTGTGGCACAATGTAGAATCTGACCTTGAATGCCACTCTAGTTCCTGGGAGCTGCATCACCCCTTGTAGAGTCATTGGGAAATGAGAATCTGGAGCATGCAGGAATAGGTCATGGAGATGCACTGAAACTTCAAGGCCAAATTCGCAGCAAGACAATGTGGGGAGAGGTTTTGCTTGCTCACCATTTTAGGATAGACAACCCCCTCACTGCAGCAGAAAACTTAAGGAAGCAAGTGCAGTGAAGCTGTACAAACTGTTCACCAGTAATGAGTAAGGGTTCTTCTCACAATCGCCCTGGGAGGGTGCATTGTGTATCTCACTCAGTAGAACTGACAACAGCTAAATTCTCAGTGGGTTAAATTTTGTATTGAAAGTTTCCACTCAAAATTACAACTAAAATAGCTCAGGATGGCAAGAAGAAACAGTAAATGCATGAGGTAAAATAAGTATCCTGAAATAGCTGCATATCCCAGTCCCACAACTCTCCAGCAATCAATGCTCCAGTGCAAAAACAAAGGACACTAGCAGAGAAGGAGCAAAGCTTGTGCTGCTTTAGTAGTTACTCGTCAGCGGCAGTCTTTATTACTTCAGCAAGTAATAAAAATCAAGAAAATTAGCAGCTGAACTGATTAAGAAACAGCTAATTATACTGTGTGGAGAAGAGAACAGGAATTTCCATAAAATTTTTAAAGCATGAATAATTTTATTGAAAATTATAAAAAAAACCTCTTGAAAGTCACTTTATGCCCAGGGATTGCAGTGCACTTTACAAATATTAATTAAGCTTTCGCAACCCCCGAAAGGTAGGTACTATTAGCTCCATTTTACATCTAGGAATCCACACAGCAAGTCAGAGACAAGGTCAAGAATAGAAAGCAGAAACTGACTCCCAGTTCCCCCTGCTCCATCCACCCACCGCCTCTCACAGCTGGGAATAGAATCCAGCCTGCCCACTATCTTGCTCCAGTCACCGTTGCTAAATCTGCTCCATACAGAGCCAATCTGTGCAGATGCCATGCATTGCCCCAGGAATTATAGGGTGACCAGATGTCCCGATTTTATAGGGACAGTCCTGATTTTTGGGTCTTTCTTATATAGGCTCCTATTCCCCCCCACCCCCAGTCCTGATTTTTCACACTTGCTGTCTGGTCACCCTAAGGAATTATGTCTGTCTCAAGCCTGTGGAACTCCGAACCACAGGGTCTCACGGAGGCCAAGAGCTTAGCAGGATACAACCCCCCCGCCCAAAAAAAAATAAATAAATAAAATAAAACCACAAAAAACAAACAAACCACCCTGGACATTTTTACTGATAGCAGAAGCTTTTGCCTTTGACAAAGGAAAAGTTATCACTGTATTACAGCAGTGCCAGTTCCCCAAGCACAGGCCCCATTACACTGGGCTATGCTTTGGTACAGGGCCCGCGACAGAGCTTGCAAATGTAATCGGACAAGATCAAGGGTGAAAGGGGAAGAAATTGCCCAAGGTCACACAGCAGGTCGGCAATGGAGACAATGACAGGACCCAGATCTCCCAATTCCAAATCCAGTGTCCTACCCAACACCCCATGCTGCTTCCCATTCAACCCTGGGTCCCTATGTTTCTAGGCATCAGCTGACCCCTAACTGAGAGGGGTTAGTTCAGCTAATTCCAGAATTGCACATGGCAGGCCCAGGGTTTCTTGCACCTTCCTCTGAAGCATCTGGTGCTGGCCACTGTCGGAGACGGGACACTGGGCTACAGGGACCTGAGGTCTGACTGAGTCTGGCAATTCCTATTTCCCTAAATAAAAGTGCTATGCAAATGCTACAACAATGAAAAATTTAAAGGAGTCCGATTTTGCCAGCATGCAAACTCTGCATGCTCTGTACAGGCCACTTCCAGCATGCAGTGGGCACAGGCATGTTCTTAAACAAAAAAAAAATGTGTCTGGGAATTTGGAGTTTTAAAGATAAGTCCTGGACAGGTGGCTGGTTTATAGGCCAGAAATAAAGTCGTGCCTTTCTCTCAGCAGAGCTGGGCCGATAATCTATCTCCTACCTGAAAAAGCATTGATAACAGCAGAGATCATCAATTTATTATCCCTTATTGCTCCTTTTTAATCTACCCTGACATGGTCACTTCTGTGGGTGGCGTGCAGTGAGCAGCTGCTCTCCTACACCTCCTACTGCACTTTGCTCTCTTGCTGTACTGCAGGATAACCCGGCTCTGCTTTTTGGCCAAAAGAGCTTCCTCAGATGACATTTCTGCCTAACCAAGTGACATCTGCTTAGAAATGAAGCTACGTAAACTTTGCAGGTGCAAAGGAGCCGGAGTCTGAGTTGCCTCCACACCAGCTACGGACTGTGCAGTAATTACACTTTTATATCAGATGATAATTTATTCTCCAGGAGCTCTGAGCCAAAGCCTTTTTATTACTGTCTCGTACTGGTGGCTTTAAACCGCAGGGGGAATAGCCTTAAAACCCTGCATTTATTCATGTTACAGTAACAGTTCTAGACTGAATGACTTTATTTATCCTCCTCCCCAACCCCCCACACCTCTAGTTTTAATCACTTTTTTTTAAAAGACTATTTCATTTCCCCTGTCCATTAATTGGAACCTGCAATGTGCTTTAATTAAGAGATAAAATCAGCTAGAGAGCCAGCCCTGACAGGATAATGGCCTGCAAAGTCAGAGAGGCATTGACAGGAAATGAGTAGGAGGGAAGATACAAAGGTTGGCCGATAGTGGGGTGGCCTCGGAGGGTCGTGTGACAACCTTTCCCTGTTATTTCATTGATTAATATGGGCTCAGCACCATCACTTAACACCCTGGGGTAAGCAGCAGTCTCACTGTAACCCACACACCTCCTGGGTGTGGTGCTCTGTCCCATTGAGTGGCATGGAGACCACTTAGAGATTAATGAGTCCACTCTACAGCCTTCACTAAGAGCCATATGGCTTTCAGCTCATGCAGTAGAGCAGTGGTCTCCAACCTTTTTAGGCACAAGATCACTTGTTGAATTTAAGATCAACCCAAGATCTACCCCGCTCCTTCCCTGATGCCCCACCCCAGTCACTCCATTCCCCCCCCCTCAGTCACTCGCTCTCCCCCACCCTCACTCACTGGGCTGGGGCAGGGTGTTGGGGTGCAGGAGGAGGTGCAGGCTGCAAGCTCTGGGAGGGAGTTTGGGTGCAGGAGGGGGCTCAGGGCTGGGGCAGGAGTTTGGGTGGCAGCAGGGAGTGCACGAGGTGCAGGCTCCGGTTGGGAGGCGCTTACCACAGGCGGCTCCCGGTTGGCACAGTGCAGCAGGGCTAAGGCAGGCTCCCTGCCTGCTCTGGCCCCACGCTGCTCCTGGAAGCGGCTGGCACATCCCTGCAGCCCCGGGGGGAGGGGCCAGGCGGCTCCGCACACTGTCACTGTTCCCGTCCCCCAGAGCTGACTCCGCAGCTCCCATTGGCCCGAGGCCGCAGAGACATGCTTCAGAGGTCCCAGGTTCAATCCTGCCTGCCCCATCCGCCGACAACCGGGGTCTGACGGTGTTACAAGTGGGGACTTGTCCAGGATTTCAACTGGGAAGTCTCTGAAGCTTGGGACATGCTTCCTCAGCTAGGGGAAGTATGTAACCCACATACCTCCTGGGTGTGGTGTTCTGTCCCCTTTAGTGGTGCCAAGACCACTTAGAGAGACACATTAATGAGTCTGCTCTACAGCCTTAGCTAAGGGCCACATGGCTTTTAGCTCATGCTGTAGGGGCTCATGCTCTAAACTCCAGAGGCCCCAGGTTCAATCCCGCCCGCCGATAATGGTGTTACATCATCATCACTAGCACTTCTACTGCATTGACACTAGGGCTTTTGCTGGTACAGAAATGTTAAAGAACAAAAACAACCCACACCCTTAACTGACAGCGCTAGTCCAGCAACAGTTTCTAGCGCGGACCTGGCCAATTGCACCGCGCGGCCACACAGCTTAGCTGCCCCTAACTCAGATATCAATGATATTAGTAAGTTTAGGAGCAGATTTCCTTGCCCAGTTCGACAAAGAAAGAATCTGAGGATAAATAAGCCTACACACCATAGACTTCCGTTTCACACCCTCCCTGATTTAGTGTTAACACACTCACGCTCTCTCTCAGCTAGGGGTGTGATGCCCCTGCTCATGTTCACATACTCATGTGAGTTGCCAAGCTAGCAGGAGCCTGAGCAGCAGGGCGGCTGCTGTAGCACAGGTAGTCACAGTGGAAGCACGGCTTACCTGGGCCAGGCACATACCCACCGGTTACAGGAGGGTTGGTACTTGACACAGCTAAGCCATGCCTCAGCGCCACTACCTGTGTACCGTGCCTCACTGCTATTCGTACTCACGCTAGCATGTGTGTGTGTGTGTGTGTGAGGGGGGGAAATCATACCTCTGACTTGCAGCAGACAGACAGCCACATGCTCCCCAACCCACCCAAACCCCTTTTGCTGTGACAACAAAGTTTCCCCATCATCCCAGGCAGATTATACCAGTGTCCTTACCATTCGCAAGCCTGCGGCACTCAAACTAAAACCGAAGAGTCTCTCCTTCGCTGGCTGCATTTCAGCAACCTCCTCCTATTCAGCAAAGCACTCATGCACATGCCTCTATCAGTACTTATCTGCGCTCCCCCCACCCCAGTCATTGCTGTATCTGAGCTCCTCACAGTATTCCAGTGTATTTATCCTCACCAGTGGTGTGCAGGAAGAAACACTATTATCCTCATACAATAGATGGGACCTGAGGCAAGAGAGACTAAGTGACTTCCCCAAGGGCACATGGGAAGCCTCTTGCAGAGCACGAAATTGAACATGGGTTTTCCCAAGGCCTCAGCCAGTGCCCAAACCACTGGACCCTCCTTCCTTAAGCATGTTCCTTAAGAACTTTGCTGAATTGCGGCTCCTAACCCACATCGGCTCCTTCAGGGCCTCTGTCCCTGACCTTCTCCTTCACAGCCACTCTGCTGTCCCATGCAGAAGCGCCTGGGCAAGCCCAAGCAGGGCTGAAGGGGACTTTAGTGAAGACTACAGGCCCCTACAGGCAGCAGAGGGGTGATTTTGCAACCACATGAGTTTGGTTTTGTTTAGAACAGATTTTCAGTATTCTCATTTTAATCTGGATTTGTACAAGGCACAGAAAAAAAAAAAACTATTAAAAAACCTACTGGAAATTTGTACAAGCATTTAAATTAATTTGTTGGAGTTGTTACTTCTAAATGCTTCAAGCATGATTTGAGTTCTGAATAATTGCCCAGAAAACTTGCCAGAATTCTCTGAAGGGGCTAGAAATTTAAAACAAAAATATATTAGCTGCAAAATTAATTGGTCTCAACCCAGTTTCCCCACACACGCACTACAACACTCAGGCAGCCTAGCAGAAAGAAGCGAGTGTTAGCGAAGAGCTGCCGATAGCTATTGAGAAGGCAATAGTGAGGAAATGGATAAATACTGGTCATTAGAAGGCGCAATTAGAGGTCAGTTATGCCCCAACAAGTCTCAGAATGCTTTAGGCAATTAGTGACAGGAAAGCAGGTACATCCAGCCAAGAGCAATTCCACAATTGGGCCCAATTCTCAGATCCACCAGAGGTCCCTTAGGCCACTCTAGCAGTGTAAAGGGCACCTAAAGTGGACGGAAATGGCCCCCTGAGAATTGCCCCTATGCAGGGGTCTCCCCTGCCAGTGTAGAGTTGGCCTGCGTATCCTGCTTTCACCCTGGGGCACATGGTGGATCAGGGGTGGAGCAAGAATGCCATGCGCCATGGGTATTCTCTGCTCCCATGGGGCTATGGAGAACAAAGTGTTAGAGCAGCCTTGAGGCAGCTGCAGTTTACACTGGGGGCCAGGCCTCAGAATATGGTGAGCACAACGGGGTCTCCTCTCCCACCTGCAAGCAAAGCGACTGATAATCCTGAAGAAGATGACAGACCTTTAGGAGACTTCCCTGCTGAGAAATCTGTAAGTATCTTCCTGGGGAACAGATATTTAATAATGGGCTCTTCAATCTAGCAGAGAAAGGTCTAACAAATCAATGGCTAGAAGATGAAGCTAGACAAATTCAGACTGGAAAGGTGTAAATTTTTAACTGAGTAATTAACCATTGAGGCATTTTATCAAGAGTCAAGGTGGATAAGAGTGGTCGCCCCTGCAACCTGAGCACAACATGCTGAGCATTTTTGAAGACCTGGCCCTCTGCATGGCAGTCTCTTGTGAGGAAACCAGCCCTGTTCTTTTGAAAGTTCTGCCTTGACCACAAGAGGGTTCCCCAGCTCAGCCCTTTAGAGAGGATGATGAAGTCCACTTCGCACATTACCGCAGG
Source organism: Terrapene triunguis (assembly GCF_002925995.2). Taxonomy (NCBI): domain Eukaryota; kingdom Metazoa; phylum Chordata; order Testudines; family Emydidae; genus Terrapene; species Terrapene triunguis. Next base: position 447,412 of record NW_020665000.1, read on the forward strand.
GGGAGGGAGGGCAGCACTCTCTGATGCAGCCCCTCTTCCAGGAGGTAATGGAGAGAATTCGATCAACACTGCTATTCTAATATCTTTCTAAGTGCAGGTCAGAAGCATTGACTGACTTATGACTCCGCACTGACCCTGGGAAATGTCACCGCAATACACACTTAGCTGTTAAATATATTTATGTCAGAATCAATAACTGTCTTGATCTATATCTTCCATCCACCAAAGAATGTTGGTTTTTTTTTTGAAAGCCTGAACATTTGTATATTAAACCTGGGCCAGAAGCTCAGCTGTCGTAAATGCCACCAAAAAGTAAATAGATGCTAATTTGCAGCAGCCAAGGATCTAGCCCCATGTTTTCATAAGGGGCCAATTCTAGTCTCAGGTTTTATACGCGTGTTACTCTACAGAGTTATTCCCAGTTTACACCAAATGTAAGCGAGAACAGGATCAAGGCCAAAGTCTTATATAAGCCATCCGCAAAACAGTCAGTTGCCAAATTCATTCAGGGCTAAACACACCCCCACACCCACCCACACATATCCTTGAACTCCACTCGGTGGTAAGTGGCAAAAGAAATAACAGCAAAACCAAGCTCTATGAATCCCACGATATACCCACCAAACCCAGAATTTGTCTAGACATTTGAGCTAAACACATGCAGGGAAAGCCTGTCGAGCTCTCCGGTAGTGGCTCAAGAGCACACGTACCGCTCTCAGGGCAGACTGTTAGGAAACAGGGCAAACACCCCAAATTAGCTGTGAGTTCTATACTTAGGGCAGGTCTTCACTACAGGGGGGGTCGATTTAAGATATGCAAATTCAGCTACGCGAATAGCGTAGCTGAATTCGACGTATCGCAGCCGACTTACCCCGCTGTAAGGACGGTGGCAAAATCAACCTCCGCGGCTTCCCGTCGACGGCACTTACTCCCACCTCCGCTGGTGGAGTAAGAGCGTCGATTCGGGGATCGATTGTCGCGTCCCGACGAGACGCGATAATTCGATCCCCGAGAGGTCGATTTCTACCCGCCAATTCAGGCGGGTAGTGTAGACCTAGCCTTAGATCTCAACAACCAATTATCAAGTGTAAACACCTCAGGTGCTATAAGAGCCTAAACATCGAGTCACAGACAGTCTCCTTGGATACGCCAATCTGTCTGGTCACCTAAGCAAGCCTCCCTTTGTGATAGATGGTCCCTTACGCCAAGCATCACAGCAATATTCAGGTCAATCCCTGTCCCAGAGAGCCAGTCACTTACCCTAGGCCAATTGCACTTAGATCTCATATCGAAGACAATGCTTGTAGCCAGTCTTATAATAAATCTTTAGACAGTTTGTTATATTGGAAAAGGAAATGACAGAGTTATTTACAAGGTTAAAGCAGGTAAACATAGATACACACAAATGAGCTCCAATCTTAAGTTTCAAAAAGGAATAGAAGTTTCTATAGTAAGCCAGCTCTGTATGTCCTTTGGGGCTAACCCAGGCTACGCTCAGGGGATCTGTTGCTTATGCCTAGCAATGCATGCCCCCCCGAGTCCCAGCAGCAATGAGATCCAGTTCCTTCTTGCCAGGGGTTTTTTATTCCCTTTCCCTCTTCTGCTCTGAGCTACAAATTCAGTTGATAGAGCAATTCACTTGCAAGACTCATCTTCATGTGTGTGTGTGGGGGGGGGGGGGGGAAATAAGCAAAGTCTTTTGTCCTCTTTAATATTCCACTCTAATCTGTCTGGTATCTACAGGCCTTCCTTGTCAGGCAGGACATGACACCTTCCACTGGAGACCAGCATTTCACACCAGTTGATTGCTCTCTCCAGACTGGAGAGAGCAGAGTTACAGACGCTTACAGTGCAAACGCTCAAATATTACCTTACAATATGGAATACAGATGTTATAATGCAGGCAGCAACTCAAGCATTCAATACAGTCTAAACACATTCTTATACCTATTTTAACACTATTAAAGCACAGAGCTGAGCCAGACTCATTTCAGCTACGTATCTGTCAGTATTCAATTGAGGCAAGGGGACCCTTGGCATGAGCTGGCACCTGGTCTGCCTGTGTCACAGAGACTGAATCCTGAATTCCCCATCCAAGCTCCAAAGTTCAGCTCGGTACATTCTGCAAGGCCTTCTGACCACAAAGGCTTTTGTGCAGAACATGTTTACTCTGGTCTCTTAACAGACAATGTTAACTTCAAAATTATCAAGTCAGATTCCATGGACTCAAGGTGCCAGCATGTCCATGAATATGGTTCAAGGATATTTTATCTTTGCCCATTAGCAGTAAGGTTTTTCAACTCAAAGAAAGAAAAATCTGTCTGCCGCAAGGCAGCACGTCTGTTCAGAATTCATTCTTCCCAGAGCCAGATGCTGTCACCTCCTTTTTCAGGGATGAGGAAATGCTGCACTCCAGAAGAGACCCTTCTTTTGAATCACTTGCTAAAACAAGCCCCACAGGTTGAAAATGCGTTTACAAAGAGGTAGAATATTTACCATAAATTGAATTTTCACTAAAACAGACAGAGAAAGAAGAGGTTGCCAGGGTCTTGGGTACTTGTGCCTACAGAGGAATGTTGAGCATCTGGCATTATTTTCCACACCTCTCCATACACAATATCTGCTTGACAGCTACAGAATTAAACATCGTGGGGACCTTCTGAGTCCTATCCCCAGCTTTAGGTGGGGAGTAGGGTCTTCTAGTGGTTGGAGAAGGGAAGGCTGGGAGTCAGGACTCCCGGGTTCTATTCCCGGCTCTGGGAACAAGCCTGGCCTAGTGTCTGAGCCCCTCTACACTGCCCCCATCTTGGGCACAGGCTGGACTAGAAGGGGGTAGAATCACTTGCATGGGGCAACAGGGAACAAAGAAAGGACTGTACAGCGGCATCCCTTAGCCATTATTCTGTGGCGACTACGGCCCATGCTCCAGGGGCCGGGCAGGCTCCACGGATACAAGCCCTCAGCCTTAACGCCGCTTATGGTTGACGAATGGCCCCATGTTTCAGCATGATATAAAGTGACACCCAGACAGGAGCAGTTCGGAACAAGGTAAGAATTTTAGCATCCAGGCCTCTCTGTTGCTCCCCCTCTGAGCTCACCCCCACCCTGTGCCAGGAGTTCCTGCCGGGACAGGGAATAGCATTGCCAGCAGCACAGTCCCTTCCCTGCATGACCCAGAGACGCTGTCTAGCTTGATACACCGGGAGTTAACTCTGCAGCTAATACCCTAAAAAGGCAAATCCAGGGCAGAGATTATTCCAATACTCCAGAGAAGAGCTTAGCCCACAGCGTTTGTTAACATGATGAAGTTATGTCAGATAAGCCCTTTTGTACATGGTGTGTCTCTCATCATAAATGGTCTATTTTTAACGCCTCAATTTACATGGTGCATCCCCCACCCCTCCTCCCCCCGGAGCCAAATGACTATGCACTGCAGTAGCAGCACCACTGTGTCCATCACAGCGCCTTTAAACCAAGGATCCCAACGTTAATTAAGCCTTGCTGCCAAAGGTAACAGAAGGGGGGACAGAACCCAGGAGCCCTGACCTCAGCCTCGCCCTCTCCCCACTTTAACAATTAGACCCCACTCCCCTCCCCCAGCAGAGGATAAAACCCAGGAGTTCTGACTCCCAGACCCCCTGCTCTGAATATTAGATCATACTGCCCCTCCTCCATTCCACTTCTTACTACTTCCTCTTCATTCCCTTTCTTTAAATAGAAGCCATAAAATTCTGGCCCAACTGAAGCCAGAAAAGCAGTGTCTCTTCTCCACTAATTCTAGCCTCCCTTGCTTGAGCCACAGCCTGGTGACTCCCGGACTCACCAGAGCAGAGAATTACTCAGGCTTAGCACTTTACAGCAGGAAATGATAGGCTGGGGAGATGGCGCGGGAACATTACTCAAAGCAAATGGTATTCCCTTGCTCACCAAGAGCTGCAATGTCAGAGACTGTTATTCCAAGTCTCTCCCATGCCGCTCACTTTGCTAATCGAGATTTATGGAAATAGGAGAAGTGGGTGGGAGGAGAACGCACCAGGTGTTAAATCCCAACATGCCAGCAGCAAAGTCCATTTGAACTGGAGATAGCGCAAGGAGTTATGAAAGGCAGAGACAGACTTGCCGACACCCGGTAGGAGAGAATCTACATATGTGCAATTTAGAATTCAAGTTAGGACCATAGAAATTGCTAGACTGGATCAGACTCAAGGCCCATCTAGTCCATTATCTAGTAGTTAGAGACTTGAGCTCTGAAGCATGAGGTTTGATATTCCCTTCCAGAATTTTTGTCATTAACAACAATTTTGGATATTCTATTATCCACACAGCTGTCCAATCACTTTTTGACTCTTACTAAATTCTCAGCCTCAGTAACATCCTGTGGCAGAGAGTTCCACAGACCAGTTGTGCCTTTTATCCGTTGTGGATTTGCCACCTTTCTGTTTCAATGAACATTCTCTTGTTCTTGTGTAGTAAAACTGGGAGAATAGAAGCTCTCAATCGGCCTTCTCTGTGCCGGTCTGTATTTTATATGTGTCTATCATGCTCTCTCTCTCCCTGGTAAACAATCCCTGTCTCTTTGTACCAGTTTTTTTCTAGACGCTGGGTTTTTCTAGTCTCTCTTCTCTGTAGCCTCACTAGAATTGTATTTGTTTCCCTGTGCTCCTCTTAGCCAGCTGGTGCATCTGTCTGTTGTTTCATAGAATTTAAGGCCAGAAGGGAGCATTAGACCATCTAGTCTAACCTCCTGTATGTCTCAGGCCTTATATTTCATCCCAGTACCACTGCACTGAGCCTAATAACTTGTGTTTGGGCAAGCATATAGTTCAGAAAGACAAACAGATGGAGCGCCTTCCACTTCCTTTGCTAGTGTGTCCCAATGGTTCATCACATTCACTTGTTTTATGCCTTATTTCCAACTGAATGTGTCTGGCTTCAGCTTCTAGCCATTGGTTCTTGTTATACCTTTCTCTGGTAACTTAAAGATCCCTTCAGCGCTAGGACTGGGGTCCTTATATACTACCATAGAACAAATTATAGTGATAGAATGCCCATTCTGTAGCCCTGCCATGAGTGCAGGCGACTGGACTAGAAGACATCTTGAGGTCCCTTCCAGTCCTACACGTCTATTACTTGGGGCATATTTTGAGGCCTTAAAATGATGCCTAGGCCTCGTGCTGGCCCCCGGTACAAGAGATGAAGTTCACCCAGGATTAAATTTCAACAAGGTGACGCAAAGGTTTCAGACCCTGGGACTGGCCAGTCAGAGTCTTTACTATGCATATTAGAGTAGGACTCCTGGCCCGGTGCCTTAACAAGACCACCCTCATCTGTCACAGGGGTCACTGATTCCGTGATTTTACGAAACCTCCAGGATTTCTTGAAAATTCCAATAATTCAGCCCTGGGCGGTGAGCTCAGGCTTCGGCTTCAGCCCTAGGTGGCGGGGCTCAGGCTTCGGCTTTAATAAATCCATGATGTATTGTTTACTGCTCATGTCCTTTCCGTGACTTTTAATAAAATTACCCACGCCAAGAATCATAGCCTTAGCTATGCTCACATACACTAACCTCATTCCTAAAAAGGGCTTCCTTTCCTCATTAGTCACTGAGTCTAAAAGTTTGGGGAAATCCTAGCAATCAGCTAAGAAGCCAGAAAGCAAAAATGAAAGAGGTGAGCAGAGTCACCAAGCGTCTGGAGAGGCCAGAAAGAAATAGATCACCTAGTCTAACTAAAAATATCCCTTTCAGGTCTCACTCCATCATGATGCAGCAAAGGCCACAATTTCTGCTTGGCAGGTAACGGTTGTATCTTTAGTTCCTTTTCTCTCCTGTTTAAAGGATTAGATAGCTACTTTTTTGCTCAATAACCAGTGGCTCCCTGGTATATTTTCCACTATAATTAAAGGGGTGTCTTATTAGCCCTGGTCTACACTTGGGGGGGGGGGGAGAGAATCGATCTAAGTTACGCATCTTCAATTCACGTAGCTGAAGTCGATGCTCTTCGATCGACTTACCATGGTGTCTTCACCACGGTGAGCCGACTGCTGCCGCTCCCCCGTCGACTCTGCTTGCGCCTCTTGCGACGCTGGAGTACAGGAGTCGATGGGAGAGCGCTCGGAGGCCGATCTATTGCGTCTAGACTAGACATGATAAATCGATCCCCACAGGATCGATCGCTACCCACCGATCCAGAGGGTAGTGAAGACAACCCCTTAGTTATTAGAGCAGTTATGCAAGCAGTTTAAAACAACTACATAAAGCCGTCTGGTTGAGCCAGTCCATCTCTCCCCCCCAAAAACTGATGCAGTGAGATTTAGTTCATGTTAGGGGCCAGGGTAGGAGAGGGATTTCTGAGACATTTGTAAGCAACGGATCGCTTCAGAGGGACTTGATTTGTATTAAAATGAATGAACCAGCACCAGCATCACACACCACAAGTGCTTGGTGCATTAAATAGGGCATGGGCAGGACTGAGCCAGCCAGCCAGCAAGTTGTGTAATGATCTGCATTAGTACAGAGAGTTTTACACACACTTTGCACTGTGTAAATGATTGTAGAAAAGCTAATGAAACAAAAGAAAACCTTGAATTCATTTTACAACACAGTTCACTGTAAGAAGGAAAATTTTACAGCTACTTGCATATTAAAAAAATACACTTGGACAGTGAGCTAGTTATGGGGGGGGGGGAAGAGAGACCGTAATCGGTTTCTTTAACTTTATTCATGGCTTCCAATTTCTGCTGCACACAAAATGCTAGGGACGTTGCAGGGAGAGTGTATAGGCATATGTGTAATCAGAGATGTTTAAGAGGCAAGTTATGGAGTTATAAACAATGACACCTGGCTACTAAATATACATGTACAGCAAGCACCTGAAGAAAACAGCAAGCCACATTTCACACTTTGATAATTGTTCTTTCTGCTGGTAAAATCTTTTGCCTCCAGCAATAAGTAAGTCCTGCTAAGTTGTTAGCAGTGAAGTGCCCATTACCTGGTCTTTTAGTAGCCATTATAATGAACAAACGCCACCTCACAGCCATGGCAACTGCATCGACAAAAATCTCTTCAGCATAATGCTGCTAGGTGCTGTCATTATCAGAGAATGTCCACTGTCAAGTGGCATGACTCATCTGCTAATAGACATTTAGTTACCCGAATATAATTTTATTGCAATAAAACGTGTACAGTGCCCTAAATTTATACAGGTCTCAGCTGGACAGGGACAAGACCCATCCCCTCTTGTCCCCTTCCCCTGAGAGAGTTCCTAGGTTTAGAACATCTACACACAGGAACTCTACATCCCACAGTGCCACTATTCGTAACCCACCTGCTGGGTATAGGCCTCAAAGCAACACCCTGAAGGAGGCCACTCCTCCGTGGTCAAAGTATACAGTAGTTAGCCCCTGGCTTCTGCAATGCACAAGGCAGCTTAGCTCCTTTAATGCATCTCAGAGCCACCAGCAGATTGAGCCACTCAGGAGTAGCCAGTTGCTCTACAATCTCCTGATGCTCCAGAACTGACACAGGAAAGCAAATGGTGGCCATTCGATCTTCACAGACCTGAAAGCAAATTCTCATTTGGGTCAGTCTGGTGCCTCGGGGGTTCATTGGTCCATTTACAGGAGTAGGGCAAAAGTTTTCTCAAATGGATGAATGCTGTATTTGAGGTGCCCAGAAGAAGACAGGACTGAGCTGGGCTAGGCCTGTTGAGCCATAAGCAAGTGCTGAGCAAGCTTCCCCATCCAGCTTTGCCAATGGGCCAGCACACGACCAGATATTCTAGTCTGGATACACATGCAGCTCTGCCTGTGCACAGCAGCTTGCCCTGCTATTCCAGTCCCGTGCTCCACTCCCCCGTGCTGCCACCGATGCCCCTCCATCCCAACCAGCCGTCCCGCAGCAGCTCTGCCAACACCCCTGTTGTTGCAGCCCTGGGCCAGTTTGGCTCTGAGATGCACAGGTGTCCACACAGGGCCACTGTTTGTTTTGTTACTTTTTGAAAAGAAAATATTATGCAATGTTAAGAAACCTGCTTTTACTGATTCCCATAACGACAGAGAAAGAGAGAGAATGTGAGCAGAACAGAAATATAATTATGTGCTGCCCACACCTGACATAAAAGGAATTAAATCAGGAGAAAGTGGCAGACAATTTCACAGGATCTCTATTTGTTAGCAAAGCTTTTGCAGACTGACTCACTCACTTCAGAGATCCCCGGCAAAATGACAGCCAAATGAAGGATATGTGAAATCAGATCAGACTTTAATCATACAGAAGCCATAATGACACTTGCTTTGAAAACGACATTAATGGCAATGATATGCATAATACCTCATTAGCAGCCGAGTCATCCGGAGTAAAATGATGCAGTTCCGCAGCTGATGGGGTAAATAGGCACAGGTTGATCAAACAGCATTTGGAGAAGAGGGTAGTTAATTAATTTATGTGATTTAGAATTAAGCCAAACTCCACATTTCCATGGGGGGAGGGGTGTGAGGGAGAGTGGCGGGCATGTCCCGTGTTAAGCTTCTTAGCAAAACATCATCAGCAGAACTCCCAGTTCCAAACAGCCTGCCCACCACAGGTGTCAGCATTCACAGAATCAGTGCCTTCGGCAGCAAGAAACTTCAGCACCTGCAACTCAGTGCTAATGTGGACTAGTTAGTAGATAGTGCAATATACTGATGATCAGGAGACCTGAATTCTATCCCCAGCTCAGCCACTTCCCCTGTTTGCCCTCCCACCTTCACCTGCCATGTCTATTCAGACTGTAAGCTCTTCAGGGCAGTGGGCTGTCTCCCATGGTGCATCTATGCAGCATCCGGCACAATGGTCTTCAGTGCTACTAGAATACAGGTAATAAAACCAACTCCTCCCACAGTCGCCTTCCCTTCAGCATCCAAGCACACCCATATGGTCTCTGGATTGTATACTGTACGGTCCCCAACCATCAGCACAAGTAATTGCAAAGAGCCACACCACTACACGAGGGTCAGATCTCTTCCTATTAACATATTTGTATGCCAGTTCCAAGGGCTAAGGAGAGACCAGGTATCAAGCTACCAAAAACACAGCATAAGTGTGTAACAGGGAACAACGGCAATAAGCACCACTCAGCCTCCAGCAGGCCAAAAGCCACAGAAAATGGATGGCACCAGGAGTGGGATTCTGTGTGATGTAGTATGATGTCTTCCAAGAATTTAAAATGGGACAGGAATAAAGTGGGGCAGAGACAGGCAACAATTCACTCTCCCTAACTCACCACTCACCTGGTTTTAAAAAAAGACAAAACACAACAAACCACCACCACAAATACCCGAGCAATGTGATGATTAGCCTGAGATAGAGCTCTAACTGCCAAGTTTTCTGCAGGTTGGGGTGGGATAAAAATCAGCCCAGAAATGCCCCTCTGAACACAACATATGTATTCCTTGCCAAACAGCTGGAATCAGAAGTGCTTTTTATTGTTTGTTTTACAGGATATTAGTGGGAGGCACAAATCAAGCCCCTTTTAATAAACGTACTCGCTGGTGCTCAAAGCTTTCATTATCGGACTCCGGAGGGGTGCTCCTGCCACGCTATCCACTGAAGTATCTCAACCACCAGGACGCTCAGAGATCTCAGCTGCCACAGAGCCACTCACAGTGGCAGTGGCCATGAAGAGATGTGCAGTTCTAACTAGCCCACGCAGACCCATCAGCAAATGCGAGGCTGGCCTCTCTCATCTGCTAGATCAGGGGGTTGGGACCCCTCAGGGGGTCGCGAGGTTATTACATGGGGGAGGGGTCGCAAGCTGTCAGCCTCCACCCCAAACCCTGCTTCACTCCAGCATTTATAATAGTGTTAAATATAAAAGAAGAGAGTTTTTAATTCATAAGGGGGGGGTCGCACTCAGAGGCTAGCTGTGTGCAAGGGGTCACCAATACGAAATTTAGAGAACCCCTGTGCTAGATGGTCCCACGAACAGGACCGCTATTGCAGAGAGAGGTCCAGGCGACTGGATGCAGGACTGAGCAAGTCCCTTTCCCCCGCACCCTTTGTCTAGTTAACACTATGAGCTCTTGGGGGCAGAAACTGCGTCTGTGCAGCCCCAGGCACAACAGGGCCCTGATCTCAGCGCTTGTCTACACAGCGAGGTAGTGCACGGCAAGTCTGGGTGTGAACCTACCGCACACTAACTCACCGCATGGACACTGCCACAGCACAATACAGAACTTTTAGTGTGCTGTAGCAGTGTCCCCATGGAAAAAGACCGCTCAGCAAGCTAGTGCACTGTAGATTCAACACCCTGGCTTGCTGCTCACTCACCTCCAGTGTAGACATGCCAACAGTTAGTACAAATAAACACCACAGACAATGGGAGAGAGATCCAGAGCAGATGACAATGGCAGGACGAGCTCAGATGAGAAAGGGGACTGTGGTGTAAAGCAAGGGGTTTTTGCTTCTGGGAGAGGCCCTTCCTTTGGGGGAGGAAAAACAAAAATCTACCTGAGCTGTAGGAACAACAGTTCCCTCTGACTTGGTGATATTCACACGCTGGACTAAACGTTTAGCAGAAGGCCTAGGAACCATTTTAGTCCCACTGTCTGGGGAGAATTTCACCCATAATTATCACAACCCAAATCACCATACACAGCAATGTCCTAGATAAAGGTACCAAGATCCTCTCACACCTGCCCAATTCCTCTCGGGAAGGAAGGATTACATCCCCACAATTAATATTTTAAATTAAAAAGTATAGGAATCCACTTTGTTAAACCATAACAAGATTACACCCAATGAAGTGCTCAAGTGACGTGGCGGGGATTAGGATGAAGACAAAAAATAATGAATTAAAAGTATCAGAATTTATCTGATTAAAGGCTTAAACCCTTAAATTCAGATCAAGTTAATGCAATTTTTTAAAAACAAAAGTATCAAGCAACAGGCTTAGGTATATCTCCATATAATAACCATATTCTATCTCATAGAACTGGAAGGGACATTGAAAGGTCATCGAGTCCAGTCCCCTGCCTTCACAGCAGGACCAAATACCTTCATTTCAATGAAATGAAACAAACAATGTGTTTGATTCCTAATTAAACCCACTGTGAATCAGGAGTAACTCCATTACAGTCACTAGGACCAATTTCTCAGTGTTGTAAATCAGGAATGGAGAATCCGTTGGATCACAGAAACCCCCTTGGGAGCTGCCACCCGATGTGCCAAGACTACCCCTGCTTCTGTTTTCCCTGCCAGTTCAGGACTCCAGCACCCCGTCTTGCTGAGTCAGACACTCCTGTCTGGCTCTAACACAGACCAAGGATCTGGATCACTTGTCCCAAAGCTGCAAGGTTACCCAAAAACAGCTCACAGGAGTGTGCTTGTCTTTAGCACTCAGATGCCCAACTCCCAATGGGGTCTAAACCCAGATAAATCCGTTTTACCCTGCATAAAGCTTATGCAGGGCAAACTCATAAATTGTTCGCCCTCTATAACACTGATAGAGAGATATGCACAGCTGTTTGCTCCCCCAGGTATTAATACATACTCTGAGTAAATTACTAAATAAAAAGTGATTTTATTAAATACAGACAGTAGGATTTAAGTGGTTCCAAGTAGTAACAGACAGAACAAAGTAAGTCACAAGCAAAATAAAATAAAATGCGCAAATCTATGCCTAATCAAACTAAATACAGATAATCTCACCCTCAGAGATGCTTCAGTAAGTTTTTCTCAGACTGGACACCTTCCAGGCCTGGGCACAATTCTTTCCCCTGGTACAGCTTTTGTTCCAGCTTAGGTGTTAGCTAGGGGCTTCTCCATGATGGCTCCTCTCCCTCTCTGTTCTCTTCCACCCCTTTATATGTCTTTTGCATAAGGCGGGAATCCTTTGTTCCTCTGGGTTTCCACCCCCCCCCCACTGGAAAAGCACCAGGTTAAAGATGGATTCCAGTTCAGGTGACATGATCACATGTCACTGCAAGACTTCATTACTCACTTGCCAGCACACACATATACAGGGAGACTTGCAGGTAAACACAGTCATCTGCAGACAATGGTTCTTGTTAATGGGAGTCATCAAGATTCCAAACCATCATTAATGGCCCACACTTTACATAATTACAATAGGCCCTCAGAGTTATGTTTTATATTTCTAGTTTTAGATACAAGAGTGGTACATTTATACAAATCAGATGATCATACTTAGTAGATTATGCACTTTGTAATGATACCTTACAAGAGACCTTTTGCACGAAGCATATCCCAGTTGCATTATAGTCACTTATCAAATTTTTATAAAACTATCCCAGTTACATTATATTCACTTATTATCATGTTTTTATAAAACCATATAGACTGCACAACGTCACACCGGCCCGTTATTACAGATTTGTGTGTGCATCACACGAAAACAGCCTGCCAACAAATCAGTAGAATCCCAGTCCTCACCCTTAGGCAGTTTTGCTAAAAGCTAATGCACTTGAACAGCAGACCACCTGAAAAAGTTGAACTTCTGAAAGGACAGAAGACTAGTAACATTTTCAGTAAGTCTGCAGAAATCCTTGGAGTCTTTTCTTCAGCCAGTTATGTCTTTTATAACTATTCCTCTCATTTCAGCAGAGAACAGAATTCCAGTTTCCCTGGCTCTGGATAGAGTTGGTCTCCACACCAAAAAAGTTATGACATTCAGGTGAAAATAAGTGAAGTTCTTTTGCTATTCTCAGATGAGCTCTAGTTCTTGAGGCTGATATTTCTATGAAACATGCCATGCAATCCAAAGTGCCCCAAACACTGCCTTTGGCACCCTATCATCTCAAAATCCTGATGCTCCTTTGTGGTTAAAGATGCAAGTTTTCTACACAGGAGTGCATAATGTAACCCAGGCTGTGTAAAAGTGGCCCTCTTTTGCCTGTTCATTAAAGGCAGGCTCATGAAACCAAGCCAAAACAAGAAGGTACATCTTACCTTTCCATCAGCTGCACCATCAGGACGTGATTACTACCTCAGTCTCCCCCGACAAATGGTCTTCACATTCCCTGTAGCCAAAGCAATAAAGAACAGAGCTAGTTGGAAAACAGTCCGTAAAAAGTTTTTAATAAATATTGGAGTTTGGTAGGGAAAAACAAAAAACAAAAAGAAAACTTCAGTGAAAAACAAAACCAACCTCCTCTTCCCATATCTCCCCACCCCCCAGGAGCTTTGGGGTTTTCAGTTGAAGTTTCGGATTTATAGAACACCACACATTTCTCATGGAAAAAACAAGAAAGTTTCAACCATTCAGTTTCCATTTCTATTAAAAAGGCCATTTTCCACAGAAAAATAAAGTTTAGTCTGAAAATCTTCAAGCAGCTGTTAAGAGTCCAAACTAACCAGCCTTTCCTACCACACCTGCTGCCCTTGTCTTCCATTTTGAAACAGGGACCTCTAAACCAAGGCAGGTACCTTAACAGCCTGCACCAGACCAGTACTGCAATGCCCCAAGTCTTTTTCTCCTCTTGATTCACTCTCCCCAGGTCCTTCTGTGCCCTACCTCAAGCACATCCTGCATCCCTCTCAATCAGGAGTCACTGAAGAGCAGCTGAGATTTGGAGCAGGCCTTTATTAGCCTAGGCTTGTCCTTAAAGGGACAGTCCAGCCTGTGACACCAACCAGTCTGAGAGCAGGTACACAGGAGCTAAACACACAGGTCAGCCGGCCCCAAAAGCAAAGCTTACCAGCAAGGGCCAGTATCTTTGACAATTCAGACATCAACAGCCAGCTTTATATTTCATGAAGATAAATGAGAATATTCATTTAAAATGTGAGAATGAGATTGCATCTGGAGCCTAATTCATTTGAATAGGCCTCCTGTCATATTCGGTACAAATTATTCTCTAAATGTTTTGCTAATTTCACATGCAGACTGATCTATTTTACATTTTTACCAGGCTTTGAAATTATCAATTCCTTGTCTGGGTGCAAGTCTCTACTTGGAGAAAATTAAAGGTCTCCTGTCGCCCAGGTGAGCCAACAAAACAAAAACAGATTTACTTTTTTTTTTTTTTTTTTTTTTTAAATCAGGGATTTTTTTTTTAAATTCCCTTTTTGTTTCAGCCTTTTGGGAACTGCATTTTCAAGCTTTTCTTTTAAACCACATGGGCTACCCACTTCCGTTTTTTAAAGGAAAGCTCAGATTCTCGTCTAATCCCATGATTCCTGGAGAAAGGGCTTTAGGAAACACACCTAGTATTAGGAGATTTGTGATAAAACTGAAAGTGTTGGCAACATGGAATGAGGGTGAAATTCACCCCTGTGCAGATGGGCAGCACAAGACTTAAACGGGGGTTCAATTCCTGTTCTGCAAGACTTCCTGGGTGACCTCCGGCAAAATAGCACTGCCCTGCCTTGCAAGGGTAAATGTGTTAAAGATTGTGAGGAGCTCAGACACTGTGGTAATGGAGCCTAAGAGAGAGAAAATCCCAAATGGGGCTTGAGTGGTTCCAAGTGGTACATATCCCTTATATTGGCGCTATGCAAAAGGGTGAATTTCACCCAAAATTTCCCTTTCTACCTTTCCCACTTGGCATTAAGTTTGGAGCCTTAACAGTGAGAGGATCCCTACATAATAGGTAAAAAGTCTCAGTTTAAGAGGTCAGATTAATTCCTGGTGTAACTCTACTGATGCAGGCCATCCATATGCCTTGTACTGGCCCTCTGTGAATGTCATTCAATACATTATTTATTTCTGTTCATTTCTGAATACAGGCCAGGAGCAATCGGTCTTCTTTAAACGGCACAATAAATTAAGGAGCCTAAAGAGCCCCTTGTGTCTAACAATTGAAGATCAGAAACCCACCTACAAAATGAAATAGCATCGGTGGGGCTGCTTTTCACACTGTGTGAATGCTGCCAGGGTATAAACTGGACTAAAACCCAGAGCCCTGTTCTCCTTTCCCCTCTACAAGGCGCAGCCATCGACAGGGTGGCAATGCTCTCAAGTCACACTGGCTATGTTCTACACCTGCTTTTGCACGGATGCAAGTGACAACATGATGTGCAGGAGCCATGGAGAACCAGGCGCTGCTTCTCCATCTAGGTTCATCCATGACACATGCGTTCCTGTGGGACAACACTCCAGAGGAAAATGGGTAAATGCAGAGACAAGGGGATGGAACAAACTCAGGGGAGATTAGACTAATCCAGAATCTGGTCATTTTCAGGACATACTCCAAGACTTTCCCCCAAATCCCTGCCCCCACTCCAAAAGTCACCCTGAGCAGAGAAATTGTATGGCAGGCCACGAATGCTCACGAAACTGGGGGTTGGGGTGCAGGAGGGGGTGAGGGGTTTGGCTGGGGGTGCAGGTTCTGGGGTGGGGCTGCGGATGAGGGGTTGGGGTGCAGGAGGGTGCTCAGGGCTGGGACCGAGGGGTTAAGAGGGTGGTGGGGGATCAGGACTGGGGCAGAGGTGCAGGAGGGGGGCAGGCTCCGGGCCGCGCTTACCTCAAGCAGCTCCCGGAAACAGCGGCATGTCCTCCCTCCGGTTCCTATGCCGGCCAACAAACCCTATGGTTGCCTCTACGCATAGGAGGCGGAGGGGGGATGTGCCGCTGCTTCCGGGAACCGCACGGAGCCCTGGCATGCGCAGAGCGGGGCAAGCCCTCGATCCTGCTCCCCGGCTGGAGTTCGAGGACTGGATTAAAATGTCTGAAGGGCCGGATGCGGCCCCCGGGCCGTAGTTTGCCCACCTCTGTGTTAAGGGGAAGCAAGTCAGGCACCCTGGAGCATTTTTGCTGATCTGATTTCCTTTTACTGTTGGATGTTTCATCACTTGAAACAGGTGAGAGTAAAAATGTACAGCCAAGAAAAACATTGTTCCACTCTGACTTTACTGCCTCTCTTGATTACAGTTTCATATCTGCTTGAAGTCATCTAGTAATGCAGGCTGCACGGCCCAGTGGCTAAGAGATTGATTCATAGATTCCAAGGCCCGAAGGGACCATTGTGATCATCTAGTCTGACTTCCTTTATTGCACAGGACGGAGAACTGCCCCCCAAATAATTCCTAGAGCTTTTCTTTTAGAAAAAAA
>NW_020665000.1:463860-515966 GCF_002925995.2 Terrapene triunguis
ACCCATCCAACCCTGCTCCCTGTCTCTTGACTGCCCCCTCCAGAACCTCCCTGCCCCTTCTCCGACCCCCTGGCCCCCTTATCGTGCCGCTCAGAACAGAGGGCTGCGGAGCGGCACGCTGGGGGGAGCAGGGGGAGGCGCTCCAGACTGCCGGAGGCCCGATGCAAACAGCTGGCCGGCGATCTGCGAATGCAGGGGTGGGGGGAGGGAGAGAGAGGAGGGGAGTGATTTCAAGTTGCAGGGGAGAGGAAGGGGAAGCAGAGGAGGGGCTCTAGAGCCCTGTGCGAGTGGCACGATCCAGCCGGCTGCCCTGTCAGCCATGCGCGCTCTGCATGGGGGGGAAATCCGGACATTTACAAATTTCCCCCCAGATGCTATTTTTAACTCAAAAAAGCCAGACATGTCCGGCAGAATCCGGATGAATGGTAACCCTAAAAGATGATAAATCAGGACAACATCCAACTTCTTTTCATTCATGACAATGAGGGGCCAGGTTGCACTCCCCTGAAAACATTATATATATCCTCAAGCTTTGTCTCTTGACTTATCAGGGTGCTCAGTTTGCAAAAGATGCCCCTGATAAGATACCCCATTACCGATGACACTTTTGCAGCATGGGCTTAAAGTTCTCTCTCGATGCTGCCTAAGTTATGGGCAACAGACTCAAGGTAGGAGAAATGACCGACTGCCCTAGCATGGATGTAGTTATGCTAGTATAAAAGTGCTTATACCAGTCTAACTTAACCAAGTACAGGGACTAAGCTATGCTATTACAAAGCACTTCTATATCAGTATAGCTGTGTCCACGCTAGGGGTTGTACTGGTACTGATAGACTATGGGTAAAAATAATCACACCCTTAACTGACAGTCATACTGGTACAAAATCCGTATGCAGATCAGACCTAAGTGGTGACAGTGACATGTACCCCAATGCACAGGGTCAGCACAAGACCCATGCAGCACTCAAGTCTCCAAAAAATGGGTGTGAATTGCAACCTTCCATACTACACATGGGGAGTGGTGAGTGGGGTTCTCATGACTCTTGCTAACAAAGTGTAAAGATGTAAATTAAAGGGAGCTGTGATTACTGCAAAGTGCAATTAAAAAAAATTAAGCTCCAGCTCAGTTTGTATTCAAGGCTTATATTATGTGTTTGGTATAAACACTAATTATTTTGTTTACTATGGGATGATTGTGTAATTAGGAATAGGGAGAGATCATGCCCTGGGCTCAGCAGGATGCAGAAGAGTTGGCAATGGCAAGAGAAAGCTATGCAGGTGAGCTCAGCTGCCTTCCCCAGACACACAAACACACTGTCCTCCAGGAATTGGGGCTGCAGCGAGAAGAGTGGCACATCAATGGAGTTGCTCACTCCTGGATCCCAATTACAGCTGGCTTGGGTAATTAATTAGTGCTCTCAGATCAAGTGGTGTCCCACAGTCCATCCTACAGGGAAGCAGGGGAGACCCAAGGCTCCATGCAGCAAGGAAAATACAGACTGGTTAGATCAGGCTTCTCCTTTCAGCTGTCTCCCTGGTTCCTCTGTCACAGGGTCACTGTACCTTTTCTGCCCAGATGCACAGCCCTTTCCACAGGGCAATTGGACAAGTGATTAGAGCATGAGTAGGCAAACCTGTACTCGCTTTAATCTAGCTAACGCAGCTGAAAACAGCAGCAAAGACACAGAGGCACAGACCCCAAGGCAGGCTGTGTAAGCCCACCCAGAACCCTGGGTGTGACTTCACATTGCTAGTCCACGCTGGGGTCCCTGACACCATATCTTCAGGAAAAAGAACAGGAGTACTTGTGGCACCTTAGAGACTAACAAATTTAGTACTCCTGTTCTTTTTGCGGATACAGACTAACACGGCTGCTACTCTGAAACATATCTTCAGGGTAATTTCTAGCCACGCTAGGTAGAGTAAAGCTAGCAGGGAGAAAGCCATCCAACCTCCAACTATGGTGTAGATATCCCCATCCATTTCTTTCCCTGCTGTGGCCAAGGGAACCCCACACAAAGGGGTTTTTAAAAAAAAAGTCTCCCTTTCCAGGGCCTGGCTTGGTCATATAGGTTTACAAGAAGTGACCCTCCTTCACCTGTGTATCCAGGCTCCCCAGGTCCTTCCTAGTTCAGGCTCCACAGTCATCTTTGTCTCTAGACTTCAGCACCTCTCTATGGGCCTTGTTGCTGTCCCACCTCTCCCCAAGTTCATACAGGACTCTGAACTACTGTTTTCCTCCAGTTACTGTCCTGCCCTTTTCTACACAGCCCACACACACGCCTCTCAACCCCTAACTTTTTCCCAGAATAGAGTAAAAGCTTTGTCTTACATAGTATCAGAGGGGTAGCCGTGTTAGTCTGGATCTGTAAAAGCAGCAAAGGTGCCACAGGCCTCTTTGCTTGTATTATATAGTTCCACAGGCACTCACATCAGCCTCAGTCACCTGACCCCTTAAGTGCTGCACCTGACAATTAAAATTCCCAATGCTCCCACCTTAAAGGGGCCACATCCCAGTAAGACATCAGTCCCCAAACTATGGAGCATGCGGCAGGGCTCAGGCCAGCCCTCACAGGGGGTGGGAAGCGAACACGTGCCACCCAGCTCCAGCCCCACCCCTTCCTGTGGCCTGGCTTCTGGCTCTGGCCCCACTCCCGACCACTGCTCCAGTCCCAGAGCCTGCCCTAGCCGCAGCCCCAGCCCAGGTTCCCAGGGGTGCATGGACAGATTACATTTGGGTAAGGGGGGGGCATCACATAAAAAGTTTGGGAACCACTTTTCATATATTTATCTTCACAGCACCCCTGTGGGAAAGGGAAGTACTATTATTCCCATTTCACAGATGGGCAACTGAGGCAGGGAGACAGTTTGCAGGATGGGGCTATCAACACCACTGAGTGACCGCTTGTAGGGCTGAACTAAGTGACTTGCCTAACGTCTCACAGGAAGTCTGTAACAGAGCAGGCAATGAACCTGGGTCTCCCAGCTTAATAACCTGACCGTTGGACCCCGCTTGCTCACCAAAGCTGTTATATAAAAGTTCTTAGTATCCTCAGGCAGAGCTTGCTTCTCTGCAATCCCCAGCATTGTGGTATTTTGGGGGTTTTGGTGTGTGGGTTTTTTTTTTGCTGCTGCTTGTCACTCATTGCTCTGACTGAATTTGCTTTTGTAAGTAAAAGCAGTATGAGAATAAGACATCAGAAATAGAGAGCTGTTTAAAAATAGGCTGGGAAAAAAGAGTCAGCATCAGGCAGTGAAACACCAGCGAGACAGTCTAACAAGCTTTGTTCCTGGCCCTTTTTACATATCTATCAGAAAATCAACAGTCAGTCATCTCACCCACAAGCAGTTCTCCTGCAGCAGATGTGGCTCCATTTGAGATCTGCAAACAGAGGGAAAGTAGGTCAGCCTTCCTCAGAGCTCCATCCCCTAAATTGCATTGCGTGGAATCTTGGAAATGCAAAGGTCATTAGCATTCCTGTTCTAAGCAGCTGAAACATTAAAGGCTAATTCTGCATCATTACAGAATACGGAGGAGGCTGCCTCTGCCATGCAGAATGGTTCACAAAGAAACCACCAAGTTTCCTGTGGAGATTAACTACGTCTAGTGCCCCCAAGCCATAAAGCGAAAATGTGATAAAGCTTGTAATAATGTTGTCAATAAGGGTAAATGCTGGTTTTAGTCCCTGTGTTTCTTATTGGCCATGACTGCATCCCCGAAGCACTAAACTGGGCTAACTGCCTGACTTATTCCTTCTGCAAACACCAAGGCTAAACCTGCCAGTGCAAGCTTTGCCAGCCACAAAAAACCACCATGAAGCCTTGAATTCCAACCTTCATATTTGGGTTCATGCTTATTTTTAACAAAACAACAAGCTCAGTTTTGGGGGGTGGGGGATGGGATCTTTCTTAGCAGGAGAGCACCCCACCCTTTCAATAGGGCCAAATCCCAGCAGCCTTGGGAACGGTTGTTCTCAAGCTGGCTCCCTAAGAAGCCAAGATGAATTCCAGTCTAGACTATAGCCAGTCCTAGCTGATCTTTCTGAGTCAGTTCCTCATTTGTCTGGGTTGAGAGAGGTGCTGGGCTTCCCGTCTGTCTCTTTTAGGTATTTATATGGCCTGCCTCCGCGTGTTTCACCATTCTTAATGCAATTGTGTATCCTCGCACCGTGCCCGTAACCCATCTCGTCAGAGCAGAAGGGTCTCCTTAGCCTCGCACAGGCGGCAAGGCTACGTCAAAGGGGTCCTTCCCCTCTCAAGAGAGGCAGAGCGGGAGATAAGGCAGAGGAGCTGTCGCAGGGAGGGTTTGCAGGCTGGGCATCTCTGAAGAGCTCCAAGTCCCGCAGCACATGGGGCCAGATAATTACCAAAGAGCTGAGCACCCAGCAACTCTCATTTGTTAGACGAGGGGCCCAGACTTACACCGGTGTTTAGGGACCTGAAGATGCAGAGGTGCCTACTGGGATTTTCAACAATGCCTGAGTGAGTTGGGTGCCTAATTCCCACTGGCTTTAAATGGGAGTCAGGCACCGAAGCTGCTTAGGAGATTTTGGCACTCTCACGGCTCTTTGGGCACTACCAGGCAGGGGAGCGCCACTGAAATCCATGGTGTCATACCACGGAGAGCGAGGGGAGAGCAAACCAGGCCTGATGACTGCTGTTTGGTTTTTTCACCTGTTCATTTCCCAGACATGAAACCCCAGGTAAAGGCGCCCCATTCCCCACTCCCCCCACCCCCTGCATTCTCACAGCACACCGAGGGCCATATTCCCCACTCTATCACCCCTCTCACCCTCTGTGTTCTCCCATCATGCCCAACAGCCTCCCCAGAGGCCTACAAATAAAAGATGGGGCAGGGGCTGAGATTTTTCAGAGCCATGCAGGGAGTTTGGCCACATCTTTCCATCATTTCAGTGTGAAGCTGGGTGGCTAATTTTCCTGCACGGCTTCGAAAATCTCCACTGAGGTTTGCAGCATGCCCTTATAGGGTAACAACTCTGGGGTCTGTCAGACCAATGAGTGTCAAGACAGTCCCAGAGCTTAGGACTGTTATGGAAGGGGGGGGGTTAATGCTCTGCCACCAGACCCCCATGCCCCAGCTCAGCTGTCAGTGGTATCACATGGAGAGAGATAGGGTCCAACCAGTACCAGATTTGTCCCCTCCTAGGCCTGGTCTACACTATGACTTTAATTCGGATTAATCCCGTAGTGTAGACATACCCCTAGTGTTGTCACAAGAACCCAGAGAGCCACAGGGAGGAGGGGTGAGCTACTACACAGCCATCTACTTGCAAATCCAGAGAAATAACAAACAACCTAGAGAATTTATTAGCAGCGAAGTATCTGCCCCAAAGCTTAAAAAAAAAGACATTTAAAGTGAGTGAAATACTAACAATAAAAATAAAGCTCCTCTATTCTCTACACCACAGCCCTCTGGGAGCTCCAAGTATCAATTGTGGAATTAAAAATTGCTCGTAAAATGGCTCTGGATAGGACAGGAACATGGTCATAATGAGATTAAAATATCCAAGGTCAGCCCTGGTAACACAGCAATGTCCTTTCCTTTAATTCCTTGTCGTCAAAGGAGTCTCCACCAGGATTAATCTATTTTATTTTTCATTTCTCTTGTTGCCAAGAAAAAGGCCATTCCATGACCCACATTAAGACGGTGAATTCCTCAGAGTGGAGCTGAAGCGTTGGCTGTTTTGATTTTAATATACTGTAATTTAAAGTAAAACAACCATCCCAGCCCAGTGGAGTTTTGGACTGCAGATTTCCAAGGAGCTCTGAAGCTTGAGAATCTACCCCAGACTATTAATGGATTCACAGATTTTAAGGCCAGAAGAGACCATTAGATCATAGTCTGTCCTCCTGCATAACACAGGCCAGGGAATTTCACCCGGTAATTCCTGCATCAAGCCTGTAACTTCTGTTGGAGCTACAGCATATTTTTTAGAAATACATCTAATCTTTTAAAGACTTTAAGTGATTGAGAATCTACCATACCCTCGGCCAGCGCTTCCAGGGGGTAACTAACCTCACCACTAAAAGCTTGCACTTTATTTCTACTGCTCTGAATTATCATAGAATCATAGAATCTCAGGGTTGGAAGGGACCTCAGGAGGTCATCTAGTCCAACCCCCTGCTCAAAGCAGGACCAATTCCCAACTAAATCACATCAATTATTCTAGCTTCAGCTTCCACCCATTGGCTGTTGTTCTGCCTTCGTCTGCTAGACTAAAGAACCTCTACTATCAGAAATCTGCCTGCGTAGGTACTTATAGACTGTGATCAAGTTGTCGCTTAACCTTCTTTTGAATAAACAAAACAGATTGAATTTTTTAGTCTCTCCCGGTGGGGCAGGTTTTTCCAGACCTCAAATGGTTCTTGCAGCTCTTTTCTGAACCCTTTCCAGTTTGTCAACATCCTGTTTGCAGTGTGTGCAATAATCAATCCCAGTCTCACCAATTCTTTACAGAAATAGAGGGTGGAGCTTCTCAAACTGTGGCCTAGCGACCCCTGGTGGTCTCTGGGGAGTTGACTTGCTACATGGTGAGGGCTCTTCTTCCTTTTCTCCAGCTGCTAAGACAACATTAAATGCTGCAACTACTTCCCTACCATTAATTTTTCCATCTAAGCAATTGCTATAATCACCACAGGGACATTATTAATCCATTAACTGGTGAAGAGGTGGGGCCCAAGTGTCAATTTTTCTATTAAGATGTGGTCCATGCTTTCAGTTGCCTTCTCACACATAATACAAGAGGCAGGTGACATTCAATGAAATACAAAGACAGAAAATTTTAAACCCATGAAAATAAGCACTTTAGCATAAAGCCCACCTACCCTGTAGGACTAATTGCCACAAGATCAAAGCAAAGGGATTGGACATTGCTATGGATAATGAGAACTTGAGCTATAACAATAAAGGTTAAAACAAAGGACAACGAAACTATGGCAGTTTATACCAACTGGGGGTGTGACCCTAACTGTTTTGGAAGAGAGAGAAACAGTTTCTGCAGGGCACCAGGAGCGAGGAACGGAGATACTTTCCTTGTGCACGGGTTATCCCTCAGCTGCCCACTCCAGGGTTTCTTGCACCTTCCTGTGACGTAGCTGCAACTGGATGCTTTCAGATTACACCCCTGACTTGACTTCCATCACCCTATTACATGTACCTGTTAATTTCAAATCATGTTAAGAGTTTGACTTACATAGAGAGAAGCATCAGTGTGGTTGTAGCTGTGTTGGTCCCAAGGTATCAGAGAGACAAGGTGGGTGAGGTAATATCTTTTATTGGACCAACTTCTGTGGGTAAGAGAGACAAGCTTTCGAGCTGACAGTTCTTTTTCAGGTCTGGGAAAGTTGGTCCAATTAAAGATTTAAAAATTTTATTAAGATGATGTTAAAAATAATTTGTGAACAGAGTTTGAGCATAGAAGTTTCTGGTTATCAGGGAATAACATACAGATTATCGAGGGTGCAAGGTTTGGTTTAAGGTAAGGTGGCATGAGGAATACATAATCTGCAATATCCCCGATTGGGGGTAAAAGGTTGATGGGTCAAAGTACAGACATTGAGATATGAGGGTATGAAGTTCATAAAGTGGCTATGTTCGGGTTATTACCCTCCCTTCCATTCTCCTATGACTGGAGGGGTGTTAGTGGGCCACTTCACCTTGAATAGTCCTTTGAAATATGTGTTAACTACTATGCTAAACAGTCTGGTCCACCTTCTATTTAGCTGTGACACTAGACCTGAAGAAGAGCTCTATGTAAACTCAAAAGCTTATCTCTCTCACCCACAGAAGTTGGTCCAGTAAAAGATATTACCTCACCCACCTTGTCTAATATGCTGGGACAGACATGGCTACAACAATACTGCTCAAAAGCTTGTTTCTCCCTCCAATAGAAGTTGGACCAATTAAAGATATTACCTCCCCCACTTTGTCTAATAGAGAGAAGCAGGAAGTTCAAAGTCACAGCTAACATATTCTCCATCACCTACCCTGTTATATTCATGTCTCTAAATATAAAATAATATTACACATGGCACTCATAGCTCAAGAGTGTTACTGGTTCTGATTTTCCAAATTCCTGATCTTCGGGTTCCTGATGTGATTTCTTTCTCTCTATTGTATTTAATTCCCAGAGATGATTCTGACAAGCCACTCTTTGCATAATCCTTCCTATCACACACACTCATGCTCCTACGTGCTTCATCCCCTACTGGAGCGCTCTGAAAATAGACAGAAACTTCTCATTTGCAACTTCCACTGGTGCATGACTGCTAGCTTCAGCAGTGAAACCTTTGATGCTTCATGGATATCAAAGAAATATATTGATCAGTCCTTCCCTGAGAGAGTTGCTTTTTTGCACATGAGCACATTGTTACAGAGCTGGTATTTGCAGTGCACAGCTTGGCTTGGCCTGGTTTTCAAGCAGGCAGCAGAAGTGTGAATGTAGTGGTGGATTCTATAGCTTGGTTTTAAGTTTTATGCCTGAGTTTTTACCTGTGTACTCACTCTGTTCCTGCCTTTATCTACAAGCCCCAAATGTTGGGATATTATGATCTTTCCAAGCACCTAAGCAATTTCCTTGCCTTTTTTTTTTTAAACACTCACTTGTGGTATAGTGTATATAATTACCAAAACAATGCAGAGCAGCTGAGAAATTTATACCTGTTTACTCCCATCACCTGTTAGCCCAGGAATTAAGAGCCAATTAGTACACCTGTGAGTTACTGCTTTCTGGCTGGAGCTACACAGGGATAATTAAAAGCCAGAGCCTTTTAAGACTGGGGGTGCAGTTGTAGAGAAGGCAGAATTCTCTCCTGAGGAAGAAAATACCTGCCCCCTCTGGGAACAGGATAGAGTGGGGGCCTTAGCCCTAAAGTTTAAATAGGTAAGAAGCCAAGTAAGAGGCTCTACAGGGAGCAGGTTAGGCCCCTTGTTACTGTATGGGTGGCTCTGAGATAGGGTCCATTAAAAGCACTCCAGTGGTGTCTGGGTGAGGCAGACAAGTGAGTAGCTCAGCAGAGAAAGGAAAAGCCTGGAAACCAAAGGAGGAAGGCTGTGTTAAACATTGGCTATGGAGAAGCAGCACATGGTGGCCTGGAAGTAGGAAGTGGCCCAGGGAAAAAAACAGCTGCACATCTGAAGAAACAGACTTAGCTGCCTAGTACACAGTCCCTGTACTAGAACCTGGGGGTTACCCTACCAGTCCTGAAGAAAGAATACTGAGCCGGGGGGGTTGAACACTGACTTCTAAAGCGGGGGGACTCTTCTTGTCAAAGGCTCTTTTATGTTGGGCTGTTTTGTGAACTTTTCATTGGCCCTTCTTGTTACCCCAGAAAGGAGCTGGGGCTTGTGACTTGGCTGGAGGACAGAGCCCCAGAAGACCTGGTGAAAGGCAGATGGTCTGGCATTTGTTGCAGGCAAGGACCAGAGTGCAATGCTGCAATGGGTGCTACGGATGGTGAGTACACTAACTTATACTCCTATGTGCAAGAGTTTAGAGCCGCCTCCTCGCTTGCACTGAGGTCCCTTTGCAGTGCTTTAGTTTATATTTCCACCCACTTTAAGGCCAGCTCATGCTGCCAGCGCAGTGCTGAGGGAGTCTTGGTCTAAATGAGACTTAGTCCTGAAGGTCTATTTCAGCCTGATTCTTTCTTGTCTGACAACAGTCTTGCACCAGGCACAGAAAAGTGAAGTTTACACCAGAATTCACCGCAGTGTAGCTAACAGCAGAATCAGGTCCCCTTTGCATCTAGCTGGGGCCAGTTAAATTGCCACCACCACTTCCTGCAGTGCATGGATTTTCCTTGCAGATCCCTTATCTAATTACTAACCCAGTCTGGCCTTATTTAGCTCATCAGTCACAACACTTGGAGGCCTGGCAGTAGGTCATGAGTGTCAGGGATGCAGTCAGAGTGGATCTGTGTAACCAAACCAAGACAGCGTGAACATGTGAATGCAATGGAATCGGTAGTGTGCAGGCAGCAAAATCCCATAGGCAAGGCAGGACTGAAAGCACAGTCAATACTGCTAAACAGGATGTGCTGTGCCTTAACTAATCGCTGTAGGTGAAATTCACCCTCTTGTGGAGAGCCATCACAAGGCTTGGGCACTGCTTAAATCCTCAAAATTGGCACAAGATGGTGCCAAGGCCTCCCACTGACTCTATGTATCAGGATAAATTTCACCCCTAGATACTGCACCTGCTTTTAAAAATGGACTAGGGCCTCTGGGGCCTGTAAGCAGTTCCTGGTGCCACAGCATGGCCTTGCAGGGGTCTCTGTCTCCAGCATCCCTGGTGGCCACCTCTTTGGCCTGGAGATGACCTGTCCCTATCTCCCTTTCTGTGGCCCAGGTCATCTCTTTCTAGTTCTGTCCCCTTGCAGGATACAAGAGTCCACATCAGCATCCAAACAGAGGAGCCTTCTGCTGCTCTTCACCCCCTAACGCTGGGCACTGCAGGGTTGCTTCTCTGCTCCCCTGGCTGAGCACATCTCCCAGGGCTCTGTCCCCAGAGGCCCTTCTTTCCAGCAGGTTTCCCCACTGCCTCACCTCCCTAGGGACATCCCCCCTGACTTCTTATGGGGTCTGTCTCAGGGCCTACCCTAGGAGCCTGACCTGTTCCCTGTAGTTCTCTCCAGCTTGCTCCTCTGCCCTGGGTCTCCTCCCTCACTGAATTCTCTTCTGCCTCTATGGAATCCTCCCTGGCCTCCCACAGCTGGGGTCACCCATGGTAATTAAGCCACCAGATCAGGATCAGTTGAGGGATAACTGCTGCTTCACAGGCAAGGCTGAGCTTCACTTCCCTTACAGGCCCGTGACAGGGTCCAACTTGAGCTGCCTTAGAAGGGCCTGACTTTCAGAAGGTCCTGAGCACCTGGCCTCTGAAAACCAGAGGGCGGGGGGGGTGGGGCAAACTGGACATACAAAGTCACTAGTCATATGAACAGCCATACTGGGTCTAACCAATGGTCTATCTAGCCCAGTATCCTGTCTTCTGACAGTGGCCAATGCTAGGTGCCCCAGAGGGAATGAATAGAACAGGTAATCAACAAGTGAAGCCTGGAACATGTAAAGCTAATTATCCCAAAGCACCATTCCAGAGGGAACATCCTGCACCTCTGGGAGCTGCTATGTGACAGAAATGCTGCTGTGTCCATATGGCCATAAAGGTTACCAATACCTATCAAAACCTCCTAGCTTGTGCTCCAATCTGTTCCACAGCTGTATGCGCTTGTCTGGCACCATATGCACTTGGCCAGTTGGTTGCTTTGTTTGTTTGGATGGTGTTCTGCCAACTTTTGATCCCTGAACTCTCTCTGCTCTGGCCTGACCTTTAAACCTTTAGTATTTCATTCCTGTGACCTTTAGCTTGGTGCTCGATCAGTGCTGGCCTAAGGGAATCATGTAGGCTTTGAGTAATATCTGCTCTCTAGAGCCGGGAAAATTTTTCACAAACTTTATTCAGTTAAAAAAAAATGCAGATTTGGGTCAACAAACATTTTGTGAATTCATGTCAATCTTGTCAAATTGCTTCAGGAAGGGAGAAAACCTCCTAAAAAGGCATTTTTTTTTTTTTTCTTTTGACACTTTCTAAACACTTTGATCTCTGGATTGAAAACAACTTATTTAGCAATTTCCTTTCATTACTTTTTTTTTTAATTTAATATGTTAAAAAAAAAAAACCTTGAAATTGAAATGAAACACCTCATTTCAGGTTGAACAAAACATTTCATACTACCTGAAATGAATTTTTTTAATTTACTTAAAAACTTAAAGTTCTGGGTCAACCTAAAACTTTTTCCCCCTGAATTACCAGCAAATCAAAAAAAATCACTATTCACACAGCTCTATTCCTTTTCCCTTTTCATTTAACTCTTAGAAGCCTTGGGGAGGGGGGTTATTTTCTCCATTTGACTTTTTGTTTATTCCTGTACTAGTTACAGTTCCTTCTCCCCACCCTCTGCTCTGTTCTTGCAGGAGATGGCATGCCACATGGTAACTTTCCTGGTTACCATAAAACTAATGCTACCTGGGAAAGTGTAGCAAATAGAACAGAGATTGCTCATCACTCTTGGCTGTATCTAGTCCCCAAGGCCAACGTGCTCAGAGACCTAAAGCCAAGCCCCTAAGTCTGTATTTAGACACTTATGGCACTA
The DNA here is from genome assembly GCF_002925995.2 of Terrapene triunguis. Lineage (NCBI taxonomy): Eukaryota > Metazoa > Chordata > Testudines > Emydidae > Terrapene > Terrapene triunguis. The sequence goes on from NW_020665000.1 coordinate 476,035, forward strand.
TTGCCTGCTCTGCCACTCTTGATAACTGCAGTGGGATTGGCAGGTATGTAGGCACTCTGGGGGGAAAAAATCAGCCAACTTCTATTTAGGGCCTATGTTTTCAAAAAGTGACAAGTGATTTTTTTTTTTTTTGGGGGTACTCAACATTAGTCACTTGAGAGGAGCTGAGGCTTTCAGAAAGAGCTGATCACTCGTAATCTGAAAAACTGGGCCCCTTTGAAGTGAGTTTGGCACTCAAATGGAGGCAGTCAAATTCATTAGTCACTTTTAAGACTTAGGCATAGGTTCCTGAACAGGGATATAAAGGCCTTTAACTTTAGACATACTGCATGCCCTGCCCTTTGTGCAGCCGCTCATACCAGTGCGGCGTGCCGTCACATCAGCAGGGTTGTTTCATGGCCACTCTGCACTGAGGTTACGGTGGTGAATTGGGCTCTCAGGCCTTATCTCTGAATGCTAAGGGGGAGGGAGTGTGTTGCTGATGCCCCACAGATTCCCTTCCTTCCCCATTTACCTGTATTGCGGCAGTGCTTTATCTGCACAGATGAGATCGTGGCCCTGACACCACATAGCCATGGAGCAAACGGCCCCTGCTGCCACCAAGATCTTACCGTCTAACTAGACAAGACAAAGTGACATTATTGTCCCCATTTTAAAGATGACAAAGGTGCAGAGATCCACGGCTGGATTTCCCTCAGATGCTGAGGACCAGAAGTGCCTGATGAACGGGAGTTGTGGGTGTTCAGTGCTTCTGGAAAAGCAAACACCAACCAACTTTCCCAGGACCATGCAAGGAGTCGGAGTCAGTGGCAGAGGCTGGAATTTAAAGGTATCCCAAGTCTCTCTCCAGTACCTGGCCAGCCTCTGTCTCATCTTCCTTTGCTGTTCTGTTTCAGTCATCTTTATCAATTTATGCTAATCTCTGTATCCATCCACAGGTCTCCTCAAGCCTCACAGGCACCTGAAATACCTACAGATAAATGGGTAACCTGGTACCTGGAAATGCACAGCTGAGACAGTTAGTACCCAATTAATGCCTGTGCAGGGGGTTCCGGTGGACATCAGCTTCTCCAGCACCATGGACAGAGCATCAGATTCTCTACTGCACTGCACCTGTGCAAAGCAGGCTCCTCTCACCAGAATGAGTGCTTCACATGCTGTTTCCACTCATGTAGAGGACCACATAAGTTGCAGATGGAAAACGGAGCCTAGAGAGAATAAAACACAGGGCTCCCCTGTATTAGTGCAGCATAAGCCCTGTGATACCCCAACCACCCTGCTGTATTTATCACTCATAGGCTAGCAGAAGAGAGGTGCTAGAGGGGCATCAAAGCATAGACAAGAATGCTAAAACCAAACAACCAGATACTAGGTAGGGAGAAAAGTCAGTCTCTATGACTAGGATTTTCGGAGGAACTAAGGAAATCTTAAATTCTCTTGAAAACCACAGAGCCGAAAACCTTGACCTTCTCCACTCACAAGTAGAGCACCCCTGTGAGAAATAATCTTTCTGCAAGCCTGAAGAATGCTTCTAAAACACAATCAGAACAGCAGATTTTATTACATACAAAGGCAGAAACTCATACAACACCTAGAGGGACTGACAAGGCAAGAAGTTGTTATGCTTAGCACAGTCACGGAGCAGACATTAAGGGCAGAGCTAACCTGTCCAGCTCTTAAGAACCCTCATCAACTGCAGACAAATCAAAGAGTCCCCAAACTGTTTGAAAAGCTGAGCTGCTTCTGGCTAAAGTGTTTATCTACAACTCAAAGGCCTGAAATGGCTTTTCTGCAGCTTGGATAATATTCAGCTTGAGTCCCTGTTAAGTGTGCAAATATTTTCCTGGCAAAATGGAAGGGCTGACTATGCTTCAGGAAAAAAATGCTAGAGGATCTAAAGTGGGTCCAGAGACTCGAAGTCCTGTGCGAAGTGGCTCATCACTGCTGGGAGATGGGTAATTGCTGCTAGAAGCCAGTTTTGTGGTTAAGAATAGAAGGGTGAGGGATAAGAGTGTTCTCTCTCTTAGTTTCTTAGGTGTTTGTTTGGTGTCAGACCAAACCATGCCAGTTTCTCCTCAGTAAACTGAGACAATTGGCCTGATTTCCATTTACAGTGCTGTGGAGACAAAGGGGTTTTAAAGTGGGAATAAACTATATATTTCCACCCACCAGAAGGCCCCATTACATGGCTAGATCTGTGCAAAGTGGCCTTAGTATAAAAAGAATTAAGTTCAATAAGATTTTAATTTTAGCAGAAGAGAGTTGCATATCAGGACCTACACCTTATGCAGTCATTCACACCAGTGCAAAGCAGCTGTGAAATGCTGCCAGGTCAGAAGGGTTGTGATTGGCACCAGTAAATGGCTACATAGGGGAATCTGACCCAGCCCGTGCAGGTCAAAGGGATTAAAGAGCCTGTTCTGGCTACCCCAAAGACTAGGTGACTTGTGAGTCAAACAAATAACTCAGCTGCTGAGGTGCATGTCCTGCATAATTATTGCAAAGCAGCACTCAATGCAGTCTGCTGGCTCCATTTTTGCCACTCACTAGGAGAGTTATTGGGGGGGGGCCCATTGTTTTATGATTTGACTGCTCCTGTGTGCTAATAATTTTCAGTAACAATTACTTTGCCTGAAACTTCTCATTGCCACCTTCTATGTGCAAAATCCTCCAAGCAGAAATAATTACGCTGGGTGGGTCTCAGCTCAGTTGGTAGGCAACAAGTACCTGTGTCACCCAAGCTGGCTCCTTGGCCAATGCTCTGAACCCTACAGGAGGAATCTCTGGTTCAAGGGTTAGTGGGGAACATAGGAGAAGCTTGCCCATGCTGTATTTGTTTATATTGCAGAGTGCCCAGAGGACCCACTTTTGGTGGGTGCTGCATTCATACGTAGTAAGAGACAGCTTGTGCCTCAGAGAGCTCACTATCCAATAGGATAAGCAGAGCTCCCTTCCCAGCATGCTTTTCTCCTGGTGAATGTCTGCACTATGTGCGAGTCACAGATGTACTCACATTAGCTCTGGAGATCTTAGCTTATAATTACCCTAAGATCAGCTGCAGCGTGGACGCAGTCTGTCAGAAAACTCCAGGAAAGAACTGCTCCGGCTATTGTTAATTGTATGCCTCTCTGTGTAAGTGTTGTTTTTACTGACTTAATCAATAAACCCAATCAAAGCTGATTTAGCCAAGGTTTGTTATTAAATTAATCCAGTCTAGAGGACCCTCCCTCTAAACCTATAATCACAGTTAACATTTTATCAACTACTGGTTATCAACAAACCATTACTGATGAGCAGGAGGGAGCGCCCCCAGGGGACATGGCAGGGAGGAGAGTGCTTAGACTGTAAGGTCTTTTGAATCAGGGACAATCTCTTAACTCTCAGAGGGGCAGCAGTGTTAGTCTGTTTCAGCAAAAACAATGAGGAGTCTGGTGGCACCTTAAAGACTAACATTTATTAGAGCATAAGCTTTTGTGGGCTATGACTCACTTCTTCAGATTTATGGAGTGAAAGTTACAGTGGGCAGGCATAAATATACAGCACAAGAAAAGATGGGCGTTGCCTTACCAAGTGCGGGGTCAATGATTCTCTTAACTCTGTCTGTCCAACATCTAGCACAAGGGCATCCTAGTCCATGGCTGGGGCTCTGAGGCATCACGGCAATACAAATAATACAATACTTTACCACTTGCAATAACGCAGTGATGTTAACACCATCAAACCTTCACTGTATTAAGTGCCTCCTGCAGCAGCTATTTTCTGTTCAGATATTGTTGTAAGTGGGGCAATATGGAATCTGTGTAGAGCGCAGCCATGCGTACACACTATTTAGCCAGAGGTTTTCTAATCTACTTATTTGAGGAATTTATCTGGGCCCCATCACTGTATCATAGCTCAGTGCCTCGCACTCTTTAATGTATTTATCCTCCCAAACACCTATTATCCCCATTTTATGGATAGTGAACTGAGGTACAGAGAGGCTAAGTGACTTGCCCATGATCACTCAGGGAATCTGAGGCACAGCCTAAGGCAGCACCCAAGCCACTGGACTATGCTTCCTCTCTAATGTGCCCCCGGAGTCGATTAGGCAGCGCATCGGACTAGAGTTGCTGGAGTGTAGGGAATGCTTATGGCAATGGAGTCTGGACCCTGCCAGTCTAGAATAAGATTCTGTTGGAATGAATTCTGAATGAAATTGGTCATCACCACCACGGTGTGCAATGCAAGCAAAGACCAGATGGGGCCATGTCATCACCTATAGGCTACATCAGCTGGTGCCAGCTCATACAAAATCTGTCTCCGGCATAGGAGGGAGCAAGTGCTTGTGAAAAGGAGTGTGGTTCTGTCTCCTCTCTCTGTGACTGCTGGGTCAGTGTAATACCCCAGGGAGAAGGGCTCCTTTGCTCCCAGACCCCTCCCATTCCCTGTTCTTTTCCCCTCTCAGGAGGAACTGCTGAAAAGGTTCTTTTTGTGTCCCAGCCCTTACTCTGCTATCTGGTCTCTCCCTTAGAGCTTGGCACAAATGCACATGCAGATATAAGGCATGCACACCAGCTTCAGAGGAGCACCCTGCCCCTTCTCCCTCCCTAGAAAACCTGATTTTTCAGGAAAGGTGCATTTTATTACTCAGAGGGGGGGAAACTGCTTCCAGCAGCCAATTTTTCCTAGATGTCTTTACTGGGATGGCACCTTTGATGTAGCTCTGGCTCAACGCAAGGCATGTGGCAGAAGGAGGCCTCTTCCATTTAAAATGCACTGCCTGGATCAACATGGCTGGGGAAGGCAGCATAAGAGAAGGGACTGATCTTGGAAGACCACAAGGAAGTTGAGATGCTTATTAAGCCTGAAGCACATAGCTAAACAATGCAGTTTGTAGCTCAGCAGATCTGTGGGAAAACACCTGATAATATCACCAAAGCACCCAACCACCCTTGCCCTTATTGTTTATCATTCCAAACCGTGTCCATTTCCTCCTTTTGGTACATACTTCTTATCATCCTAGGTTATTTCCTAGTTTCTCAGTTCCCCAGCAACTTTCCAAATGTCTCAACAGCTGTCCGTTACTGTTTATTCCCTTATTTGGATGATTTTTGAGTGTTCTCTCTTGCACACATTTTGTAGTTACTGAAATATCTGTTACAGCCATTTTAAATATATGCTAAAAGTGACCACTCAGAAAAATTCCACTTCTACAATTAACTCAACTGCAAAGGCTCATGGGACTTTAGCTCCTAGGAGAGCCTTAGGTCCTTTCTTTAACCTATCTTCAATGTCAGCATGCCGTATGCTAATATGCTCTTTCCCCTCCCTCCAACCAGTCCCTCCCTTCTGACCTGGGAAAATCTTTTATCTTCCTGTTGCTCTAAGGAAAGGTTAAAATCCCTCGTTCCTGACCGTGATAATCCTTTGAGGAACAGTTTGGACATGCAGGGGGCCTGGTGAAGATGCACCTTTCTTGCTCTACACTCTCTCCAGCCTGTAATAAAGTCAGCAGTCTGTAAGGTGAAATTCATCCCTGGACAGCGGGTCTGCATGAGGCCCATGCACCGCTTTAGTCCCACTTTAAGTGGTGCATGGCCTTTGTGCTGGTTCTCTGCCCTGGTGAATTTTACCCTGGGGGCATAGTGAGTTTCCAGGTTGAGACCTGGGGTTAGTGCCAGTAAAGTTCCAAACACCCAGACTTGATTGCTAAGGGTCCCGGATACAGAGTCACTCTGAGTCCTTAGGAAGGCAATGCCGCCCTGACTGAGTCAGGCTGCTTGGTGAGAACATCCCTGAGGAGCTTCCTGTGACAAGCTCACAGATTGAGGAGCAGAGGGGTGCATCTGGAAGCCTTTTATGCATGGTATTTACAAGGCATACGCCACTCCTTGGAAAGACTTGTCTGAATTCCATCTGGTCATGCATGCAAGAGTTTAGCTTTCTTCTTGATAAGTTGTTGAAATAGTGACATCCTTTTGGCTGTACTTAACCTCCACCATCATTTTTAGGTTAGGCTACTAAGTAAATGTAATGTTGGGAGCTGGATTTGCCAGGGAAAAGAAGCTTATTGGGGTTTCTCTCTAAAGCTGCAGACTACTGCACTGATTTCAGTGCAGGATCGAATAAAGGAAGAGAGACTCCTGGGCCAAGTATTCTGTATTGAGAATACGTTGTAGAGACGAGCAGCTCAGTGCTTGGCACCAGGATCTCTACCATCTGCCACCTCCTGCAAGAGGACCTTTTACTGGCTGAACAAGAAGAAACATTAACATCATAAGAGTTCACCTAGTCACCCATCAGAGAAAGGCCTGTGCCAGCTCTGCAGGAAGCGCACGCTCCAGATTTACAGTCAGTTCCAAAAGGAATTTAATAACCTAGATTAGCTTGTGCGAATGTGAGGGGCCTGGCACATGCTGTGTGTCTGCTGCAGTGCTGCTCAAATAAAAGCAGCAGTGGCCTCCCTCTCTCTCTCTCTCTGAGGGTAGCTTCCTAATCACCCTGAGCTGCTGATTAAATAATCAAGAGTCTGAAAATAGGCATTGAAATCAGCAATGAAAATAGTCTGGTTTAATTTACATTTGGATGTGCAGTGGAGCATCAGTTTTAGCTTCTCAGAAGCCAGCAACTAAGGAACGTTATTATTCCTTTGTGTTACCGTAGCAGCAAGGAGCCCTAGTCATGGACCAGGCCCCCAGGGTGCCAGGAGCTGTACAACACACGACAAAAAGAAAGTCCCTGCCCCAAAGACCTCACACTATAAAATATAAGACAAGAGACAACAGGCGGATGCTAACAGACGGGGGAGTACAAGGAAACAAAGAGATGATATTGGTCAGCAGGACAGGCAATGGTCTCAGCACATCAGCAGTGTACCTATTGTCAAGGATTTTGTAGGCAAAGGAAAATTTTAAGGTGGGACTTATACTGTACTCAGAGCGCTCCATCCTCAATGCATCGTGTAGCTCCTCTTAACAGTGACGTCCAAAGGCTTTAAAACAAATCGGGACTTTGTCTTTTCTTTATGATGCATTAGGAAGGCCTCAAAGGTTCTGTCTTTTCTGCTTAGAAAGTTCCCAAGAGTCCCATCTGGCTTAGCTGTAGGAATGCCAGGAGATCTCAGAGCATATGTATTGCAAGCTCTGACAGCTTAATTGAACAGGCAATGGAAAGTATCAAGTCTTCTGACAAAGAAAGCCTTTCTCCAGAACGTTCATTTGGCAGGGATGTTAAAAAAAAATGTTTTTAAACAGTCTGACAAAGCATCCTTGACACCCTCAATTGCTCAAGGTTCACTCTCGGCTCTTTGTGAGGTCACTGTAAGCCCAGGCTAACACAGTTGGCTCCGGCCCCCTCTACTGGGTGGAGGTTTATGATTCAGCTACTGCCTTGCAGCTAATGAGCCCAATACTTTAGGCAGCAGAGAAGCTCATGTTCTCAGATCTAGGAGCCCTGAGGTCAGGTCCTGTTACCTCACTTAGTATTTGTATTACCTAACTCCTACGAGCCCTAGTCATGGGCCAGGTCCTCATTGTGCTAGGCGCTGTACAAAACACAACAAAAACTCAGTTCCTGACCCAGGGAGCTTGTAGGCCTTCACTTTCCATTACAAAGCAGCCGATGAGGGCACAAGCGCACTTCTTGTTTTGCTTCGCAGGTCACCTTTGACGTGGGAGTTGCATGTGGTTACCAAAGCAAAGAAGACTGGGGGGAGGGGGGCCAGGTGAAGAATCTGATAAGTCTTCAAATAGGTTAAGGGGCATTATAAAGAAGGTGATCAATTGTTCTCCATGTCACTGAAGGCAAGACAAGAAGTAATAGGCATAATTTGCATCAAGAGAGATGTAGGTTAGATATTGGGAAAACCTTTCCAACTCTAAGGGTAGTTAACCTCTGGAATAGGCTCCCAAGACAGATTGTGGAAGCCCTGTCATTGGAGGTTTTTAAGAACAGGTTGGACAAAAACCTGTCAGGTATGGTCTAGGTTTACTTGGTCCTGCCTCAGTGAGGACTTCTCAAGGTTCCTTGCAGACCTACATTTCTATGATTCTATGCCAAAGTGTGTTTAGCTGCAGTTCCAATATTTTAGCCATGTTATTGCAACGCTGCCATTTCCAATGTCACCTCTATGCCTGCTACCTCCCCTAGCTGTCAGCTGCCTTCTTGGGCTCTCTACTACCCAAGACTTCACACAGCACACATTTACAATTCAGAACTAAAACAATTCTGAAATTGTGTTCTGTAAGTGCTGATTTACTCCCCCGGAGGAAAAACACCTTTGCCTTGGATTCCAGGTGTGAGGTCAAGCTTTACACTGAATGTATCGGAGAGAGTGCAGCCTCTGAGGATTATTAATGAGGGTTTCAGGTTGCCATGTTAACGTTTGGCCCTTCTGCTCTGTAATAACTCAATAATACACTTCAGTGCTCACCACTTTTCAACCTCTTTCTCTCTGTTGCATCATTTTCCAGGAGCTCCTTATTCAGCAATGACTCCCATTAGGGAAGCATATCTCAACGGCATTAACAAGACAGGTTGATTAGCTGCAAGGTGGTTGCCTCATCATGAAGCAAAGTACTATAAAATAACTCCCAGAAATATGTTTCCCCACCAGTCCAGATTCTTGCACCTCCCCCCCACAGAGCTCCACAATCTTTTATTCAAGAAAGGCCCAGTTTAGCACATACTTGGGTGGCATGCTGGAAAGGACTTAGAAGTCCTGCGTTTTATAGTGCCTCGCACAACAGGGTCTCGGTCCACTACTTGGGCTTCTAGGTACTATGGAAGTACAAATAATAATGAACATGAGCTCTCAGGGTGATGCAGTGGGTAAGAAGGCTAATACAATCCTAGGATGTACACATGGGGTATATCAAGAATGAACAGGGAGGTGGTATTTTCTCTACATGCAACAATGGGGACACCACTACCGGGATTCTCGATACAATTTTCAAGAGACTTGAAAATGGGTATAAGGCTTCTACAGCACTTCTGGTGCTTTTGAAAATGTTACCCACTTCTGGTGTCCACATTTTTTAAAGGATGTTGGAAAATTGGAGATGGTTTAGAGAAATAAGAACAAGTCTTGAAAAACTTGCCTTACAGTGAGAGAAGCCTAAGAAGCTCGATGTTGTTAGCTTATCAAAGAGAAGGTTAAGAGGCAATTTGATCACAGTCTACAAGCAGCTACTAGGCAGAAGATGTCCGATAGCAGAGGGCTCTTAAATCTATCAGACAGAGACAGAATGAGATCCAATGGCTGGAAGTTGAAAACAGAAAAAAAAAAAAAAAAGGCACACATTTTTAACCATTAGGATAATTAGTCACCGGATAGCTGGAACTGGAACAGCTTATGTAGGGATGCAACAGATTGTCTATCACTTGGAGTCTTGAAATCAAGATTGAACGTCTTTCTTAAAAAAAAACCACTCTAGTTCAGTAGTTTTCAACCTTTCCCAGATTGGGATGCCTTTTCCGTAAATTAGTGACCAGCTTGTCCCCTGAAGCCAGGAGGAGTTTATATCCTTCCAAACTTTTTCAAAATCCTTACTAATGTAATTGTAGCAGTTCCTATTTTCCATATACTTTTTTTGTTTGGAGATTTTTGAAACTTCGGGCCTCACTGATATCTTGTGGCTATGAGTGCCAGAGACCAATGGTGCTAATTGTTGGAAAAAAAGCATTTCCTTTTAAGCAGTTTGAAAGGCCTGTGGCCTGAAGTCTATGAGAGACAGGAAGTAACCGAGTGAGCTGTTAGCTAGAGAGTAAGGAGAGTTGACTGAGGGAGGAAGTACTCCATTTACACATTAACTGCAGATGGTTTGGGGACATTGGGATATAATTTGGCTAAATTTTGTACTCAGCCCATATTTTAGAGATTACCTTGTTGGGAACCACCTGGGCAAAGCCTTGAGAATGACTGGGTAGTGGGGTCACCCTGATGAAGACTGCTGTTTGCCAAGGTTGGGTAAGAGACTCTGGCCAGAATCCTAGTTCAAAGGCAAAGAAATTATGTATTCCTGGATTGGTGTTGGGAATATTTCTCTGGCTGATAGGGACTTTGCTGGGTCTTTTAGGCCACTGATTCTCTTGTATTTAAAAGAGCCGAACTTGCTTTCATGGACAGGTCTCGGTAGTGGTTCTAGTCTATTTTAGATCAGCTGGGCTTGTTACGCTATTGTCCTGCATCGTATGCAGTCATTTATATGAGTGTCAAATACAACCATTCTGATCTGGTAGGAATTCATATCCATTTTGCACTAGTGTAAGTAGCTACCACATGAGATCAGTTGTATTACAAGCCCACTTTCTTCTGCTGTAACTCACTGCACAGGAGGCAAGGACAGCAGAAAAACTAGGCCTATCATCTTTTGTCTATGACGAGGCAACCCCAACGCTCAAGGCACAGTGCAAGCAAATCTACCCATGCTCATGACTTCACCGAGGTTTTAAAGGAAACAGAATTTTTCTCTATAAACACCAGATGAAAAGGGAATCACTCTGCCTCAGGCACCAGCCAGTCACACAGAGAGGCACATCTGGAAGGAAACCAGCACAACAGAGCACAGGTTTGGAGAGGAGTTAAAGATTCAGTAACCAAAAAAAAAAAAATCCTTTTGTTTCTTAACATAGGTAGAAAAGGCCAGTTAATCCCAGCTGGGACCAGTGGATATGCAGCTTGTTAAAAAATCATGAGTCAGATCTCAAAAAGTCATGAGACGCTTTAAAAAAGATAAATGTTGGGTTTTATCTATTTGCCTTCTGGTGTTGGAGACTTCAGGGGTCAAGGTTTCAAGCCATGGGGCCTAGAAACTTGCTGCTTATTTTCTTTTTTTAAATAAAAGCTGAGATTCTCACCTAATCACAGGATTCCAGGAGCTGGGGCTTGAAGAAAAAACACCATATAAAGCTTATCATCCGAGGATTTCCAAGTGCTTTGCAAACATGGATTAATTAAGCCTCACAAACCCCCATTTTATTTTATTAGCAGTAATAATATAGAGGATCCATTTAACTAAGCTCTGTACAAACTCACAAAGAGAGACAGTCTTTGCCTCCCCCGTCTACCCTGCTATTTTTAGCAGTGTAGTATCCTGCTGCTGGAGTCATCCCCTGCCACAGTGCAAGGCTCTGGCAGGGGGAGGCACTGGAAAAATGTTCCAGCAGCTCTCTGCTGCCAAGTCTTTCCCCGCTGGCTCCCTTGGCCAGAACCTTTCACCGACACGTAGCTATGCACCAGTGTGGACGCAGCCTGCTTTTCACTGCAGCACGTTGCTACACCTACCCTACACATTGCCACAAGAGACATGCAGTGCAGACGTAGCCTAAGTGACTTGCCCAAGGTCACAGAAGCCAGTGGCAGAGCAGGGAACAGAATCCAGGATATTTATTGGGCTCGAGAGAGATGGACTATCTAGCCCAGGGTTTAGGGCACTCAGCTGGGATGTGGGAGACCCAGACTGGAGTCTCTGTACCATTGAATATTTAATGATTTATACAAAACTGAACAGCTCCGGTAGGAGAGACTGAGAAAACCTACCCCAGAATGGTCGATAGCCTGGTATTTATGGCACTCACTTAGGATGTGGGAGACCAGGATTCAAGTCCCTGTTCCAAGCTAACCCTAACACTGGGTTGCTGAGGGAGTGCTCACCCTCGTTTTTTGAGATTTTTTTTTTAATGGACTCTGTTTTTTTCCCCTAAGTGGGGAACAGGAACTTATTTGAAGTCACCAAAATTTTCACAAGATGGAAAAACCACTTCCTGTCCAGCTCTATCCCTCGCTCTTTCCACTAGAGCCACTTTCTCCTTTGGACAGTGGAGTGATCTTCCAAAGAAAGTGGGGGAGCCCCATCTCCTAGGAGATTTAAAACTAGACGGGGCAAAGTACTCAAAAATAGGGTGTGGGGAACAACCCTGCACTGATCAGGAGCTGGGAGTCTAGGGGGAGCAACAATATGACCTATCAGTGTAGCTCCTGCCTCTCTCTAACCTCTATGGTTCATAGGTTACATGTATTATGGATTCACCTGATTCTCATCCTGTTTATGTGAGATTTCAGGGCAGTCACTCCTGATTTGCACTGGTGAGTGAGAAGAGAATCCAGCGTGCACATCTTTAAATCTTCCTCTCACATGACTCGCATATTCATAAGCTCACAAGTACAAGCCTGACTCATAGCACAGACCTCATCATCTCTAAACCAAAAGTCCTTTTCCCCTTCTGGGCTCAACTTCAATTCCTCCCCCTTCTCAGGGTACTGACCGACCAGGCTTTTCTCTACCGGGAGTCTACGTACCACTTAAGCTGCCCCCATGAGCTTCTCTCTCATTCTCTGGTCCTTGCAGACCCTAACTTGAGGAATGAGCAGAGCTACAGAAGCAGGGTGGTCTGGCCATAGTCAATCCCAAACTTCTGGCCCTTTCTCCAAGGAGAGGGAACGCTCCCGAGCTCGTCTCTCCCCTCAGCTTGGTCTTTGCTAGTTTTTGGTGCAGCAGTCTCTCTCTCCTCAACTGAGTTCCCTCAGCTCCTTATATGCCCTCGCTCTGCCCCCTCTGGCCAGGAGGCTAGTAACCAATCGCCTCCCAGGTGCAGCGCATAACTAATTAAGTTCTTTCCCTTGTCTTACAGGTGATGGGGTTAAGCTCCACCACAGGCACATTTTCAAAAAGCACCTAAGGGGTTTAGGAACACAATCTCCTCCTAAGGCTGTGAGCTCTTTGGAGCAGGGACTGTCTCTGTATTTGTGCAGCACCTAGCAAAATAGGGGCCAGATCTCAATCGAGGCCCCTACGTGCTACCATAAATAAGTAAATAACGCACAGAGAGGTATAGACTAGGAGACACGACACTGCATATTCTCTCTAATCTCTAGGGTTCTCTGATAAGTGACCAATAGTAGTTGATACCACCTGGCTACTGTTCCATGGCTTAGCGAAATTAGTTGTTGGATCCCCATCTACTTCCCAGTGGCCAGAAAAAGAGAAGCCCATCACGGGATCCTGTCAGGGGTGTGGGCATTTGACACTGAGTCAGTGGGGATTCGTCCGAAACATGCTGATGCCACTTGGTTTTATGGTCAGTCCCCTGGGCTACTTCCTACCCGGTCCCGTCCTGCAGTGGTCCGGGCATCTCCGGGGTTTCTGGATTCCTTGGCTAGGGCAGTTCCTGGCAAATCTCTCCTCTCTGGGGAGTCCTCCATCATCCCGGGGTCCGCCTGGGTCTCAGCAGCTTTTGCTTCCGTGCTCGGGAGATTCGCCAGTTCTTGGCCTGGAGCCAGCAACTGCATCCTCCCTCCTCAGCGGTCAGCTGAGCTGCTCCCTTTTATACCTGGGTTCCATCTGCAGCTTGCGCAGCAGGGCCAAGGGGGTGTGGACTCCTTGGCCCACCGCGTGGGCTTAACCCCTGCTGAACAAGTGTGAGGCAAGCACGCCCCGTCACACTCCCTTCTCCACCTCTTTCCCATCCATTTGTTCAGTAGGAAACCTTGGTGCCATGTAGAAAGCACACCTGGTGTTCCAACCATGCCTCCTGCCTATCATTGCCTCTACCAAGGTGAGTTCAGAAGATGCAGAATAGTCCAGATTCCCTTTCATCGCAGAGAATAGTTTCTGAATGCAGATGCAAATTTCAATCTGGCAGGGAGTGAATGAATCACCTGCCAGGCCTCTCACCCACAGCAGCAGGAGATGCCAGTTGGTATTTCAGACGAGTCCGCATTAGGGTTGCAAGTCGTTTCATCTGCGGTGATCAGCATTAAATAAAAATACATTAAAAAATTCCCCAAAAACAAACATCTTGATACTAAAATATATGATTGGTGGCTATCCAAAAAGCCTCTCCTTATCATGGGAATGTTTTACTGAAAACTCTATAGCTCAATAAAATGCTAAGTTATAAAAACGCCATCTGTTTCTTTACATTTTCCTTCCATCTGGGCACTTTATTGAGAAATTTTATAGCCTTCTGTACTTCTATATACCTCTTTCAAAACATGTATACTAAACTGCAGAATATCTATTCAGACCAGGAGAGAGGGGCGGGGGAGGAGATAAAGAACTTTAACTGTATCCCTGAGGCACTTCAATTAACAAACAAGATATATGCTCAAGAAGTGCTGGGCTCCTTCATATATTTTTCGCGAAGGGCAGATGACTTCACACTGAAATATAGTTGGTATCTTCCATTTAATAAAATCCTCTGAGGGGTAGGGTGAGAAGGAGACTAATATAAAGTATTGGAGGCTATTTAGGCTTTAAAGGCACATTAAAAAATAGCGTGAAACCCCATTGCTTTACCATTGTCACTGCACTGCAGTGGGTAGCAGGTTCGCATCTGGTAACAGAGTAGATTTGCTCTGGAGTTTAATCGTGATGCTGCTTCTACTGGGTAGGTTTGGGGGTAATAAGGACAAATGGGTAGTATTGAGGCAGAAGTGTTCAATAAATATTTCTATTCTGCATTTGGGGCGAAAAACAAATGATGTAGTCTCATATGGTGATGATAACACTCTTTCCATTCCACTAGTATCTCTGGAGGATGTTAAACAGAAGCTATTAAAGTCAGACATTTTAAAATCAACAGGGCCAGATAACTTGCCTCCAAGTGTTTTAAAAGAGCTGGCTGAGGCGCACACTGGACCGTTAATGTTGATTTTTAATTAGTCTTGGAGCACTGGAGAACTTCCAGGTTGGAAGAAAGCTAATGCTGTGCCAATTTTTAAAGAAGGTGAATGGGATGCCCTAGGTAATTATAGGCCTGTCAGCATGACATCGATCCCAGGCAAGATAATGGAGTGGCTGATACAAGACTCAATTAATAAAGAATTAAAGGAGGTAATGTGATTATGGCAAAACAACATTTTTTGGAAAATAGACCCTGTCAAACAAACTTGATATTTTTTAATGAGATTATAAGTTTGATTGATGAAGGTAATAGTGTTGATGTGATATATTTCTGTAAGTCATTTGACTTGGTACCACACAATACTTCGATTAAAAAATGAGAACGAAATAAAATTAACATGACACACATTAAATTGATTGAAAACTGGCTAACTGATATATCTCAAAATGTAATTGTAAATGGGGAATTGTCATTGAGCGTGTCTGTTTCCAGTAGGGTCCTGGAGGGATCGGTTCTTGGCCCTATGCTATTTAACATTTTTACCAATGATTTGGAAGAAAACAAAATCATCACTGATAAAGTCTGCAAGTGACACAAAAACTGGGGGAGTGGTAAACAATGAAGGGGACAGGTCACTGATTCAGAGTGATCTGGATCACTTGGTAAACTAGGTAAATATGCATTTTAATATGGCTAACTGTAAATGAATACATCTAGGAACAAAGAACATAGAGTCCCCCACCCTGTAAGTGTGGCCTATCCTGAGAAGCAAGGACTCTGAAAAAGATTTGGGGGTTGGAGGGATAATCAGCTGAACATGAACTCCCAGTGCAACCCTGTGGCCAAAAGAGCTGATTAGATGCTGGGATGCAGAAACAGAGGAATCTCAAGTACATGTAGAGAGGTTATTTTACCTCTGTGTTTGGCACTGGTGCAACTGCTGCTGGAACCCTGTGTCTAGTTCTGGGGGCCACAATTCAAGAAGGATGTTGACAAATTGGAGAGGGTTCAGAGAAGAGCCATAAGAACGATTAAAGGATTAGAAAACATGCCTTATAGTCATAAGCTAAATCTATTGAGCTCCTGGAGCCTAACAAAGAAAAGGCTAAGGGATGACCTGATCACAGTCTGTAAGTACGTGCATGGGGAACAAATATTTAACAACAGGCTCTCCAGTCTAGCAGAAAAAGGTCTAGCACAATCCAATGGCTGGAAGCTGAAGCTAGACAAATTCAGACTGGAAATAAAGTGCACCTTTTTGAAGGTCAGAGTAATCAAACATTGGAACAATTTACCAACGTTTGTGATAGATTCTCCATCACTGACCATCTTTTAAAATGAAGACTCAATATTCTTCTAAAAGACCTGCTCTAAGAATTATTTTGGGGAAGTTCTCTGGCCTGTGTTATTCAGGAGGTCTGACTGATCACAATGGTCCCTTCTAGCCTTCGAATCTATGAAAATCTCCTTAGCATTGTGGCTATGTTGAGCCAAACTCAACCCTACTGCATCTCCAGGGAAGCTTACAGCGTTGCAGCAGGACTAAACTGGGCCTATTATGCTGTAGATTTTACCTCCTGAGATGTTGGCATCATCTCACTATATTAATGCCCTGTGGTTTTTGCATCTTGCTCACACTGTTCCAGGGTTGGTGACCTGACACCATGGTGATGGGTGCACAAAAAAGATACATATTCTGGGTGAAATTCCTGGAAACCTCAAGGCCTGTGTCCCACTTAGGTGATTAAAATAGTCGTAAGTGGTACATAGCTGGCAGTGACATTTCAGGAAGGCTTAAGGCCAGGTCTGACATTGATGTCCTCTGATACTGACTTTTGGGACAGACCGGAAAATTCCTGCAACTGAAATCCTTCCCCAAAATACCCTCCCTCCATTTTCAGTGCAACCCCAGCAGAAAATCTGGTGCTTTATTGCGAGTGCATGCATAGGGTATTATAGACAGTGCAGTAAGTATAATGAACAATGCAAGTCACTCAGCCATTCTCTCTCCCTTGTTAAATATTTATCATTGGACACATGCACACAGCCAAATCTGAAATTACTGTAAAATTGTGAGTGCAACAGGGAGTTCTGTCAAGTATCAGAGGGGTAGCCATGTTAGTCTGGATCTGTAAAAAGGAACAGAGAGTCCTGTGGCACCTTTAAGACTAACAGATGTATTGGAGCATAAGCTTTCGTGGGTGAATGCCCACTTCGTCGGATGCAAGTTCTGTGAGTGTTATGTCTGGGACTGGCTGTGAACAAATGCCCGTTCTTGCAGTATCTCTAAACCACCAATCACAGACAAAAATAAATAGGCTGGGACTTGTTCTGGTCACTGCTCAGTACTGTAATAATGGAATATTGATCAAAAGCCCAAAATATTGGGATTGTGGCTCGCCATGTCATTTACAGAGTTGGTCAGGATTGTGTTATCCAGAGAGTATTTCTCTGCCCCAGCCCCATGTTTAAGAGAAGTAATTACAGCACAGTAAAAAGGGAGTAGTTGAAAATGTCTGAGAAAGTCACACAAGCGGGACCTTGTGTTAAAACAACATAGGACTGGAACGGAAGAGACAGATACGCAAGCACAGGGGCCTGGATGATTGGCATCTGACACAATGAGCAGGCAGAAGTCCCCCAAGATAATGTTACAAAAATGATGAACACTGAGCCCTGAGCCCCTGGTGGGGGCCAGGAGGCTGACGTGTCAGCACTTCCCCCCCATAATTCAAGGTGACAACTGAAGCTTCAGCAGAAATGCGAATGGAATCCTTTCTCTTGCCTGGCTGACCCTCGGCAGCACTGTGCCATTTGATGAGCAGCTGCAGAGCCATCCTTGCCCTGCCACACTGGATTAAGATTACTCTCTGAGCTCTCGGCACATCACGAACAAAAACTCTCTGTCAATTGTCCCAGATCCCCACGCAGCTAAATTACTCATAGAACAAGAGGCAAGGAGATCAAAAGTAAAGTGACCAGATGTCCCTGCAGGAATCAGAAGGGTTCTTTGCTTAGATGAGCATTGGCGGCGAACATCTGTATTTGCTGTTTGGCATAAGAGGGTTGGTTTGCAGCTGCGTAATTCTTAACCCACTGCTAAGCCTCAAGAGTCAGCCAGAAATCTGATAACTCTCCAGAGAAATTCCCCGTCCTTCCTACCCCTCACTCGGCTTCCGCCCCTGTCCTGTGGGGAACTGGGACACAAGCTCACTCGTTAAAGGATGGGTCACCAGACTTCTCTTGGGAGGAGTCTATGTTGCCTGTTCAAGGGCGTTCCATCGAGCGTAGTGCTTTCAGGGCAGGTATTCCATCTCCTAGTGCCTGCCACGTCCTAACTCTGACCACCGGCTTCCTGCCAGAAAGCAGAGCAGGGCAGCCAGTCGGATGCATTATTTTATTTCAATCTGAGTGCTCTCTGCAGGCTGAGCACTGGCGGCATCTCTCCTTGGCCCCAGCAAATCAGAATTGTTCAGGAGGTCTCTGGGTCACCCTCCTCCCCTAGAGCCCAATGACATTCTCAACGTTACAAGAGAAAATGGATTTGTTGTTAAATCAGAGCACTCTGTTTACTCCCAGCAGGAAACAGCTATGGAAGCTGCCCAGCCGTGCCCTGCTAATAAGTCTCAAGTCTGAACTGGATGTAGTTCCTCTGCATAAGTGAAACCACTACTAGGATGCTGCATCCAGTTCTGGTGTCCACATTTTAAAAGGATGTTGAACAACTGGAGAAGGTGCAGAAAACAGGTGCAAAAATTATTCGGGGGCTGAGAAAATGCGTTACAGTGAGAGGCTGAAAGAGCTTGATCTGCCTAGCTTATCAAGAAGAAGATTGAGAGGTAACGCTCTGTAAGTACCTTCATGGGGAGAAAATACGAGGTACTAGAGGACTCTTTAATCTAGCAGAGAAAAGCCAAACAAGAATGAATGGCCAGAAGATGAAGCCAGACAAATTAGAAATTAGACAAATGTTTAACAGCGAGGGTGATTAACCACTGGAACAAACTATGAAAGGAAGTGGTGGATTCTCCATCTCTTGATGCCTTCAAATCAAGGCCAAATGCCTTTCCGGAAGATAATGTAGTCCCGCACAAAGGTCTCGTGGGGTGTCTGTGGGGCCGTTAGAGCGATTGCCTGAATTGGCACCTGACCTTGTCTCTTAGGAGTTCTCTGTTACGAAGGCATCCCTGCCTTAGTTGCTTCCTAACTGAAGTAAATATTATCCCTGCTCAGAACTTTAATAAAATAAAAGGCTACAATGCTTTAGCCAAACACAAGTTATTGGGCTCAGTACAGGGGAACTGAGTGAAATTTAATGGCCTGTAGTACACAGGCCATACATGATCTGATGGTCCCGTCTGCCCTAAACCCCATGAGGGTGTAGGGAAGAGGTTCTGTTTCCAATTCCTGGCCCTTTTGCTGAGCTTGCTAACAGGGGTGCCAATTACTGCCAGTGATGGTGACACACACATCCCCTGGGAACTGGCCAGAGAATCCTTACCCAGCTCCTAGCATATGCGTCAGTGAAACAGCTATTGGCTAACAATGACTTTCAGTTACAGCTATCCTAGCATCCTGTCTCCAGCAGCCCTACCAGACGCTTCAGAGTAAGCTGCAGGGACCCTGAAGTGGGCTATTATAGAATAACCTGCCCTTCGGGGAAGTTTTTTCCTAACCCTCTCTCCATTGGATTGTTTATGCCCTGAAGCAGGAGGGTTTATAATTTTTGAAAACTAACCCAGTCCAACGTGAGCTTGGATGTTCTGATTAACCACATGAATGCACGCCGTGTTGTGGATGCAGCTTGGGTCCCAGATATTGGAGAGACGCACCCCATAGTGACAGTTATACTGATCCAGGCCCCCAGTGTAGACAGTGCTATGTGGATGGGAAGGCTTCTCCTGTTGACACAGCTACCGCATCTCGGGGAGCTACCGCTTCTCTACGCCGACAGGAGGCTTGTCTTCACTAAGCACTACAGCAGCACAGCTGCACTGCTGTAAGTGTAGACAAGGCCTTAGACTGTAAACTCGTTGGCTTATCTTTTATTTCTGTGTTTGTACAGTGCCTAGCACCAGGTCCTAGGCCTCCCCGTCGCTACCTTAATACATGTAAACAATAAGAAAAGAGTCCACTCAAGAACTGAGACACCCAAAACCACCAGTAATTTTTGTCAGTTTAGGCCCTTCTCTTATTTCCAAACTTCTGAGCCATTCAGTCTCTCCAGCCACTGGCATCTGACATGCAAACATGCATCTTCTTTTCTGGCTTCAGGTTCTACATCCCCCACCACCCAGCCCATTCAATAGCTTACGTATGCTCTTTGCGTATTATTACAATACACGTGAGCTGTCTCTCTTTGATTTTATCCTATTCCAAAGCACTTTCAGAGGATGAATAAGGAGCGTATTGGTGGAGAAATGCACAGCCTTTCAAAGCACTCACAGAAAGGCGCCTTAGGGCAAAATGTGCCCAATGCAGAGAGGCCAGCACAAGTCCTAGGCAACACTGAAGTCCCTGCTCTTAAAGGGATAGCATCCTACCACAAGCAGTTCAATAATGATAATGAAATTGCAGCTGTCTGTGGTTGAATACGGTCATTTTAACTTTTGGGAGGTGCCACTAAAATCCACATGAATAAAATATGAAATGAAAAGGGAAGGTTACACCATTCTGAGGTGTCAGGGCTGTGATTAATGGAATCCAAACCATTCTTCACAGCCTGGAAGCAAATGTAATTCAATAACATGTGAGAAAGTACAGAAGCCCTGGAGATTAGCTTCAGAAAACAATTTCTTCTTTGTAAGAACTAATTTGAGTCTTGACCATCCTCATTTACAGCTTGCAGAGGAGACCAGCAGATATTTCCTTGACTATTTCAGCCTCTTTTATGGTAAAGTTTCATCAAGTAAAGCCTGTCTGAGGCAGTTAATTGTAATGAAACAAGGTAATCGATGCTGCTCGGCAAAAACACCCAAGTTGTTAAGGTTGACATTTTAGGAATAGTAAAGTCATATGAAAGGGAAAGGCCTCTTTATGCATTTAATTTTAGTTGGAGGCGCTTTGTCCCTCAGTCCTCCAAAAACAGGTCATTATATGACATATCATTTGTCAGACCCCACAACAGACTAATAGGCCCTTCAACAGTGACAATATTTTATGTGAGCTGACTATTGCCAGGAATATTAGAACCATGAGCACCAAGCAAGAGCCTTCTGTTTTTAAAGGAGAGACTCAGCGGGTGAAATCGTGTCCAGAAGATCCAGCACGAGGCCCAGGTAACCAATGAAGTCCCTGCTTCAGCCCTCTGGTTGGTGGCTCAGTAGCATGTAGGCCTTGTGGGAGTTAAGCAATAGTCTGAGCTGCCCTTCTGTTCTATCCTATACTTGCTCATCACCGTAATAGCTGAGCACCTTCCAGTCGTGCTTTAAGCAACGTGACGAATATTAGTCACACGTTGTTTGTTCTCTTATCCTCTCCCCCGGAGGGAAAAGCACGTGCAATGGAGTGTCTTGTTTTAGTAGGGTTTTCTTTGTTTTAAAATAAAAGATGCTCCCCGAAACTCGACTTACGCAAATCCGCACTTACGGGGAAACGTTCTGTAAGCTAGAAACAGAAGTTTTGGGGGTTTTGGGTTTTTTGCGCAATGGTCGGAGATACGTTTCCGACTTATGCAAAATTCGAGTTACGCAAGGCATTCCGGAACGGAACGCTTGCGTAAGTCGGGGAGCGTGTGTATACATATTACCATCACTTACATTATAGAAGACAAGCGCAAAGAAAGTCCAAAGCAGACTGTTAAGAGTTACAAAGGGATCTCACAAAACTGGTTGACTGGTCAACGAAATGGCAGATGAAATTAAATGTTGATAAATGAAAAGTAATGCACACTGGAAAACATAATCCCAACTATACATACAAAATGATGGGATCTAAATTAGCTGTTCCCGCTCAGGAAAGAGATCTGGGAGTCATTGTGGATATTTCTCTGAAAACATCTGCTCAGTGTGCAGCAGCAGTCAAAAAAGCGAACAGACTGTTAGGAACCATTAGGAAAAGGATAGATAAGACAGTAAATATCATAATGCTTCTATATAAATCCATGATACACACACACCTTGAAAACTGCGTGCAGTTCTGGTCACCCCATCTCAAAATGATATATTAGAAATGGAAAAGGTACAGCAAAGGGCATGTAGCGAGGCGGTCGGATACCCCACAGCCCCGCTGAGGGATGAACCTCCCCTAACACCAACGTGGCGGAGCCACTGGGTCCTGCGCCCGCCCCTCAGAGGTCACGGCGCAGACCCGGAAGTATAAAAGCCCACCTGCAGAGCTCAGTTGAGAACCAGCCACCGGAGAGACCAGACGTCTGTGACCGAGCTCCCAGTTGGGAGATGGCAGCAGGCACCGGCCGGCCTGAGGTCACACCGGGCCAGCCGAGCCTACCCCTCACTCGTTACCCCGAGGACTGGCCGAGCCTGCCCCTTTCCAGCTACCCCGAGGAGGAGCCGAGCCTGCCCCTTTCCAGCTACCTACCGGAGGAACCGATGCTGTTAGAGACCGCCAAGGACACTAGCACGACCCAGGTACCCTACGAGGGGGAGTGTGGAAGTAGCCCGGGGGCAGCCGACCCCAGTCTGGCTGCAGCACTGCCAGAGCCTATGTCGGTGTGTTGCGGCCAGGATCCACACTGACAGCAGCGACTTTCCGCCGCTGCTAGGGACCCGGGCTGGGACGCAGTGGAGTGGGAGGGCCTGTGTCCCCTCTTCGTGGCTTGGCTCTCCGGCTGTGTCGCTGTCCGTGTCCCCGCCCCCACCCCTTCCAGGGAAGGTTTAGCTCAATAGTCCTAGGCAGTCCTCCCACTCAGTGCTTTGGTGCCACTGACCCAGTGGCTGGTAGGGGAACCTGGGCCTGCCCTCTTCTCTGGGTTCCAGTCCAGGGCCCCTCAGCTCAGCAGTCTGGGCCTTGTCTCTATCCCTGGGCTGCTTCCTACCACTGGTTCCCCTTTTCTTCCTGGGCCTACCAGTTCCCAAAGCCTCCTCCCTCTTCCCAGGGAGTGACTGCAGCCTACAGTCCCCACTCACTCCTTCTGGGATGTCTACTTTTCCCAGCAGCCCCTTCTGCTTTCAGCTCCTAGGCTTTATAGGCCCCATCTATTCCTGCCCAGCTGAGCCTCCTTACTCAACTGCCCAATGGGTTAACTAGCCCATCTAGCCTGCATTAAACCTTGTAGGGTGAGTGTGGGGCAGTCACCCCATCACAAGGGGATATTATTGAAGTCTATAAAATCACGAATGGTGTGAAGAAAGTGAATAAGGAAGTAATATTTACTCCTTCTCATAATACAAGAACTGGGGTCACCCAATTACATTAATAGGCAGCAGGTTTAAAACAAACAAAAGGAAGTATTTCTTCATATAACGCACAGTCAACCTGTGGAACTCATTGCCAGGGGATGTTGTGAAGGCCAAAAGTATAACTGGGTTCAAAAAAGAAGTACCGTATATAAGTTCATGGAGGATAGGTCTAGCAATGCCTATTAGCCAAGATGGTCATGGCTCACTCGATAATTGCCTGTTCTGTTCATTCCCTCTGAAGCACTTGGCATTGACCACTGTCAGAAGACAGGATACAGGGCTAGATGGACCATTGGTCTGACCCAGTATGGCCGTTTTTATGTTTCATTGTACCAGAGGATCACTGTCGACCATCCTATAGATGGTCTTCATCCTATAGATTTAGGATTGTTTAGATATCCTGGGTCTACAGAGTGCCTTGAAGTAAGAACCAAGACCTTGAACTCAATTCAATATTCTCTGGGAAGCCAGTATAGGGAGTGGAGAACAGGTCTGATGCTTGCAGTACCATTTGTGGCTGAGGAGATGAGCTGCTGTGTTCTGTGGTAGGTCTAAGTGCTGAAGCCTTCATGCTCAGGTATAGTGCATGGCTGTAGTCCAACAGAGAAGTGACGACAGCATGAATAACTGAGGCCAGGACATCGTCCACCAGGATGGGACGGAGTCTTCTAGCCAAACAGAGATGACAGAAAATATTACTTATGGATGCTACTATGTAACGCACACGGGTGAATTTCACCCTCTACAAGCCTCAGTCTCCTAAACATTTAAATTCTTTCGAAATGCTTTGTTCCCTTTGTACCTTCTGCCCCTCACGGCACTGTCTGGATGCACTGTACTCTCATTGATTATAAAGTCAGAAGGCACCATTACATCATCCAGTCTGACCTCCTGGATAGCACAGGCCAGAGAATTTCACTCATTCTTCCATCAAGCATAAAAACTTGGGCTTGAGCTAAAGAATATCTTTTAGAAAGAGACACCCCATCTTGATTTAAAGATCCAAGTGGTAGAGAATCTGCCACACCTCTTGCTAAGTTGCTGCAATGGTTAATTACCCCTCTTGTTAAAAGTGTGCTCCTTATTGTCTGTTTGAATTTAGCTAGCTTTACCTTCCAGCCAAGAATCATCCCAGTTTTACAGATAAGGAAACCAAGGTACAGGGAGACAGGGAACAAAGCACAGATCTGGACTGCTTTGTCTATTGTAGGGTTTCTCATGAGTAAGGCTACGTTTTAGTCATGGGTATTTTTAGTAAAAGTCATGGACAGGTCACGGGCAGTAAACAAAAATTCATAGCCTGTGACCTGTCCGTGACTTTTACTATATGTCCCTGACTAAAACTTGGGGGGTGGGGCAGCTCAGGAGGGTAGCCCTGGGAGGGAAGTTCCTGTTGTCCTTCCGGGGAGCCCCTTCCAAGTAAGCACCATCCCGCATCCCAACCTCCCCACACCCAACTCCTGCTGCTGGGGGACAGGGGGGCCCGAGACTGCCCCAGCAACGGCCAGTGTGCCTGGCCCGGGGACTGCCCGAGCGGCTCAGGCAGCCCCCGGGCCAGGCGCACCAGCCGCTGAAGAAGTAACGGAGGTCACGGAAAGTCACGGAATCCATGACTCCCGTGACCTCCATGACAAACACGGAGCCTTACTCATGAGCACTAATGGCTATGCACACTGATTTGCTATTACAGGATTTCTGAGGAGGAACAGCACTGTGCACCAGTTTGTTAGTGCAGGAATGCTTATGAGTATTGGGTCAGGCACTTAGTTATTGAAGAACTGCTCCTGACTGCAGGAATTGATTGAAGATAATTACAAGGGGCCTTGTAAAGAAAACAGTAGGTCAGATTTGAGCCTTCCAACCTTGATAGCCTCCCTTTAAACTTGGAAACATAATTGCTCTCAGAACAATATAGAATGATAACAGCAGACTACAAACAAATTATATAACAAAAATAATGTTAATATTTTATCTTGCTATTAATTATGTATTAAGAAAAAAACACTTCAAAGATGGGTCCTTAGTAACAGAAACTAGAAGCAGTTACATCAAAAGGAGGAAATGGAAATATTTTTCTGTTCAGAATAACACATTTTAGATTACCCCTTGTCACTATAAACCTGAGCCTGACATCAGAGAGAGAGAGAGAGAGAGAGGTTTTCATTATCCCGGGCCTGTGTGAAATTCACTGAACTTGGGATAATATCCAAATATATTTCTGTAATGTCTCCACTGTTAATCACTATTTGAAATGAATGCACATCATGTTTTATTATTAGATCGTGCAGTTTCATATTCTGTACATGCAGGGTTTGAACAAGGCTTACAGAGGAGAGTACAGGGATTCACACGCCATGAATACCACAGCCCTCTGCAGAATTGGGAGTGTGAGCAATGGGCAGGAAAGGAGCTCTGGAGAGGAAGGGACCCACCGAGCAGAAAGCACTATAGGCACTGAACAGCCAACAGCTGCACCAATTTAGCAGAGGCCCTGAGGGTGAACTGTCGTTCTGTAGCAAGATCTATCTTCTCTGGGAATCAAATTAAGGTTCACCCTTTATCACAATGCAAGAACCACAGGGGGGATTTTTCTGGATTCTGGAGTTTAATGTTTTCTCTGCTGGTCCATCTTTTTCCTCATCCTTTGTTTTACAATGTTATGGCAGGTGTCACCATGGTCTTGTTACACAATCTTCCAAGTTCTTTTTCTTAGCATGCAAGGAAATGTTCAGTCTTATGAAGACATGCTGTGTTGTTCATTTTTGGTTAGGCAAGGTTCTGTGTAGAGGCAGTGGTCCTTGGTGAGGGAGTTATGCTAGTGGTGGGAAGAGAGTTTGCTCTCAGCTTAAGGCCAATTCTTGAAGCAAAATTGCTTCCTGGGAACCAGATGTTGACATTAGCCTAAGAATCCTGAAAAAAGGAATTGCTCTGCATGCTGTTTGTCCACCTATGTTCTAGGACTGGCGTATATGTGTAAATAAAACAAGTTACCCTTAGAATATATGCAGACTCTGCCTCACTGATTTTTCCTCTACTGGCAAGCAGGCTTGCAGGTGCCCAGATATTTGCTAACACTTGGTGGAGAGTCAACAGTCTTTTTTAATTTTATAGCATGCAAGAATCTTCTTCTATGTCACGTGGGCTTAAACTTTTCCTGGTCCCTTCTCTCCTAGTCAAATTAAAAGGAGTGGGGGAAAATTATTTAAAACTGTGTTCTGAAAAAAAAAAACCACTACAAAACCAGGATGTAAATATGAAAGTAACTGACCATGACTAATACCCAGCTGTCTTATTGCTTCAGTTATGTTTTATCAGTAATGAAGCAGCATCTTCCTCTGTCACTCCCTGATATATACTAGTTCTCCCCAGAATAGGGTAGCTATCTGATAAGAATCTTTTTCCCCTAATATGTCTATATGACCCTTTATATTTGGCAGGGCCACATAGCTGTAGACCTGTTTAGAAAACTAGCTGTTGTTGGCTGCATTACCAACAACTAGTGAAGGATGCCAGATTGACAGACCTGAAGGCTAGAATCACTTGTCTACAACGTACCTAAAAAGCTGTCAGTACTCACTGTTGGTGCTAGATCATAATGCATTAATAGCAATGTACAGGTGCAGTATAAGCCATGCAGTCTTCCCTCAGACAGATCTGGCTGGAGTGACCCCCACCCCTCCCGCCCCAGGGATTGAAATAGGGGAGTCCAGCCTCTGTCGCCTCGTCTCGCTGCTGGCATCACCAACGTGGGTGCCCGTCGAGTTGTGGTTCTGGTACTTTATTTAATTTCTCGAGGGTGCTCTAGGTGCCCTTATTATAATTTTAAAATACCCTCTGTGCAATAAGCCAGGCAATGTAAGGAAATGCTCACCCCACTCCCGTGATCCTCCACGGGTTTCAAAAGCTTGGGAACAAAAATTAGCTTTGCAGCATGGAAACTTGTCCACTAGGTCGTACACTGAGATCCCCTCAATGCACTTGACGTACATAGGCCATCAAAGAGCCAGCAAATGCTCATGACTTTCCACTACATGCCATAGTCTGATTTCACGTGCAGGCTAGAGGAAAAAACCTGCAAAAGGCCCATTACAAGCCACCCGATCTCTCCAAACACCCACGATTATTTGGGGTGCATTATCCATGCACTATGGACCTTTGGAATTAATAATGGGCATTTTCAACTACGGAGGAAGATGGCCCCAGGGTTAGGGTGGGAAACCCCGGTTTAATTCCTCACTCCACCACAGAGCTGCTGTGTTACCTTAGGTAAGTCACTTAATCTCCCTGTGTCTCAGATCTTGTTCAAATGAGGATAATAGCACTTCCCAATGGATAAATCCATTAAAGACTAGTAGGCACTCAGATACTGGCAGCTATATAATGATCTAAAATAGCTTCATAGCACCTTTCAGATTCTCCAAATTTTGAGCATTAAAAAAAAATCTCTCTGCTTTTCAGGGCATTTAAATACAAGCTTGAATTGGCTAAGTCTCATCAGACATCCACAGCAACATTTTTTTCAAACACTTGAGTGTAGCCCTGCTGCCAGAAATATATCCTAGCTTTTCTCACTGATGAAAATCAAATTCAAGAATGAGATGGAACAGCAATCACTCTCCAGTTTTATAGAAACAGGTAAAAAAAAATCCCATTGCCTTTAAAGTAGTTCAAAAATCTTTATTTCTGTAAGAATATAAGTTCCTACTTAAGCACCTGGCAAGTCAATTTGGAAGATCGCTTTGCTGAAGTCACTATGCTACAGGAAAACCACTAGTGTAATTCCGCTCAAGAGGAAGTTTGGGATAAGTGAATTGGAAGGTAGCAAAGCTCAGATTTCTGCAGTTGTTAAGATGGTGGTTACATCAGCTGATTTTAATTATTCTTGGGAAAATCAAATTAGCTTATAATAAACAGGACCATATGGTCTTTCCCTGTCATGTAAATATTCTTAATTAAATCCCATTAAAGTTTATCAACAATAAACAGAACGGTTACTGTGTAAGTTTTACTGCAGATTTGCAAATTGACACAAACTCATGTTTCCTCACATAAAGTTAAAGCAGAGGGGCAGATTCTCATTTATACTTTATTTTTCTCTTGCAATGTAAAATGGCCATAAAGTGAGAACATATGTGTACCCACCGACTTTAAGGCCCCTTTGCACAACTACAGTCATCCAATTAGCCTCTTCTCAACATTTTGTCATTACTTATTCTCAGTCCAGGTGACCTTGGCAACATACAAACTTTCCCAAATTGCTTTACAAATTTATCACCGTGGTATATATGCACAGTCTATCACTGAATTGCAGCCACTTCTGGAGTAAAATATGCCCACAAAGCAATCTTTCTGTCAAGCGGTGGTCCATGCTCTGGAAAAGTTTGAGAACCCCTGGGTTAAGGTATTAAAGAGCAAAGCCTCAGTGACCTCATGCCAGAAAGAGCCTTTGAACAAGGAGCTTTATAGGGAGACAGATTTTTATCCATTTTTGCTACTTGACTCAGTGTGGGATCTGGGGACGCCTGAACTTTTAATATCACCCTAAGCATAGTGAGTGATTACAAATACATGGTTTGCTTGTATGCTGATGACTTACTTACTCGTTCTGCAGAACGCCCCAGATTAGCTGCCAGTTCCAGATTTGCAATTGTCTGTAGGGTTTAAGTCTTCTTAATGACCTGGTCTTAATTCAGTTGTTTGTATATCTTCTTCCTTGAAATAACATGGAAGTAAAGAAGCACTTTTTTAATACATGATGTATTTTTTCTTTTTATGGCCTGTAACTGTTTCTTTCGCACATAATAGATAGTGCTGAGGATAGTTTTTATGGTATAACCAGAGATTAAAATTGCTCAGGACCCCATTTCTGCTCATTGTTTTGTGAAGGAGTCTAAACTACATCATATTCCAACAACACCACATCTTAAGCAAGGGAAATATCTCCATGGGAAAACAGTTATGGGTAAAACAAATGGCAGAATGTTGATAAAAAAGACTAGTAGGTTTTCATCTGTCATTCACAGTGTTTTTGATCTGTGGAAAACAATTTTATGATAAATAAGGCTCTAGCACTCACTGACCTGTGCAGTGCAAAGGTTTCTTGGCCAAGGTTAAAGGAGGAGACTCTCTCTGAATAAACTTGCCCTTTGCCCAAATATGTGCTATTTGAAAGAATGAATTGTGTCCAAGTTTGCTTTTGAGCAAGAACTGAAATATATTCCTTTGTTTGCTCTTTTATTCTTGCTTTCATAGTGAGGCACCACCTTTATTTATTCCTATTGATTGGATTTTAATCACAAAAGCTTAGCAGTAACCTAAGTCCAATGTCCAAGAAAGCTGAATTCAGTGTCAGTAAGAGTAGAAGAGGCCTTGCTGTTCTGGAAGTGACTTTGGGCCTTCTAACTATTAAACAGATTAATAGGGTTTGAAGCAATGGCCCCCACAGCTACAGGATGAGGGAATCTGATAGAAACAAAATAAATATGCTAGTCAAGTGAGAGCACCAAGGTGACAGGTCACAGATGAGAATGCAGCATGGAAGGAGATAAGGAGGAATGAAGAGCACAGCATGGATTGTGGGAGGAGTGTAACAAGAAGTTCAATGTCACTGAAGTTCACCTTCATGTCAGAGCTATAATTCTCGATTTGCCTCCAACCCAAAAGACCCATTTTGAGGTGGGAGCATTGTCTAGTAGCTAGAGAAGAGGACTGGGAATCAAGACTGCTGGGTTCAATTCCTAGCTCTGTCAGAGACTCTCTTTGTGACCTCACACAACTCCCTCTGCTTCCTATGCAACTAACACGTGCAAAAGAGCATTAAGAGCCTGGATTGAAAGGTGCTATACGAGCCGGGCCTCTCTGTACTCTATGGCAATTTTTTAGCAGTCTGGGGATGCTGTGACAGAGAGGTTCAGTGAATGATGCAATCTGTACATCAGCCCCTAAGTTAGTGATGTTGAGATTAAGTTCAATGCATTTTACAGCATTCCCATATTTTCAACAGGACTCTCTCTCTATCATTTGCACTAACAATGCATAACTGTAGCAAATGTTTTGGGATGAACACTCAAGATTTTTGGCATTTAGTTAAGAGACAGCTGGAGCTTTTCAAACCTGGGGAGGTGTGGGAGGAATAGTGGGATCAGCACCATTAAGCTGGGAATGTCTATTAAACACTAAACACTCACCGAAACGGTCATCTTTAGCATTCAGTGTTAACAGCTCTTTGAGAGGCAGGGGGCAGTTTTCTTAGAGCTGCTGTTCTAGGCTTTATGTCAACTCAGGGGAGACAAGACTGCATCGGCAGTCTCTGTTCATGTTTTCAAGGTTTTCTTCTGTCACAGAGCCAGATAGGCTCCCACCAGACTGCTCTGAAACCCTCTCAGCAGGGTTATTGCAAGGCTATTTGCTCCCCTGGTCTCTCTGGCACATTTCCTGGGCACAGACTCCCAGCTTGTTACCACTTAATGGAAATGAGGCCCTGCAGCCCACCTACCCTGGGCCCCTGGGACCAGTGCTGACCTCCAAGATACCCCAGTAGCTTCACCACCACCCACTCCTGGAACTCCACCAAAGGTGTGAGCCTTCTGGGTTGCTGTCTAACTCTCTGAGGGGGTATGCGCTAAGTGTAGCATCTCTCTCACACACACACTTTCCACAGGAATCTACAGCACTGTTGCTCTTTACTTAATCCCTTGAGAAATACACAGATATATACAAAAATAAGAAACCCTACAATTATTTCCCCTCGCTCTAGCTTACCCTTCCAGGGGAAGTTCTTGAAGAACCATCTGAGCTTACGTAGGCGGGATTCCCTCACATCATCTGGCTCCTGCAGCAGCTTTCCTCCTCTTAAGCCAGTGAAACTGGCCAAAGACACACACACCCGCCCAAGGAAAGCAACTACTGTCCTTTCTATAACCTTGCAGTCTCCTCTGTGAGGTAACTCCCTGGTCAGGTTCAACGGGTGACTTCATTGTCAGGTAACTCTCCCCTGACAAACCAGTTCTCCAAGTAGAAGCCAGTCTATTGTCTAGGATGTTTCTAGTTCAGTGGCAGAGCACACAGATTTAATGGGCCTCTATGGTCAGCCCTGTACCACGAACTCATTGGAATTTCAGTCCAACGTGGAGGTAAAGAGGCAATAGAGAAGGTAAAGAACCCCCATCCAAAATGGAGTCTGCAGTCTGACACAGATATACATAAAGAGCCTCCAATATCACAGAATTCATCAATTGTACAGACAGATTCCCCAAATCATCACAGCCATGAGGGTTGTAAAAACTAATCAAATGAAATTTTAGATTCAGGAGCACAATTCTGGACGAGTTGGTAGGTACCAAAGTTATAGAATACACAGGGTTCTGTGCAAGTATTATTTATATAGCAAGTCAACCATTTTCTGTAGAAATACGTTTGATGGAAAAAAGGTTTTTGAAGCAATTGAAATTTTCACAGAAAAATTTCTAGGCTTGTCAAAAATTTCCAGGTTTTTGTCAAAAAAATGAAAACCAAAAATTCTAAGCAGAGCGATTTTTTTGAATTTGAAAACATCAAAAATAAATGTATAGCTGAAAAATGTTTTGATTTCAAAACAAAATAAAAAGCGGTTTTAGTTGCTGGGGCAAAACACTTTTTTTTTTTTAAAAAAAAACTGAAAATCTAAAAATTTTAAAAGAGAAATTGTGACCCCCAAAAAAGTTTCTACTGAAGAATTGTGCATGCATTTCCCCCCGCTCCAAACAGCTATAGCTATTATTGTTTGTCACAGTGCTGTGTATATATTAAAGTACCATCAGCATAGGTAGCAATTGGGCATTGGCTCTAATAGGGCAGGTAGATTACAGTTGATCGTATGACCATGTTCTGATGTCAATAGAATCTTGATGCCTGACTGAAAGTTTTCCCTATTTCCATTTAGCATGAATATTCATGGAGTAACTGATTTTGGCTGGCGGAAAACCTCAGCACTTATAATTATTCCAGAAATGTTGTATATGATGAAAAATTAATTAAATTTGCTACAAGTTTGTTTATTTGATGTTTTCACATTTTAAAAAATGCTTTGATAAGAAAAATATCCTTTAAACTCATGTCATGTGAGGAAATGTCATAATTCTTCACAGCTACTGTGCATTGTTCAATCTGTCCTCACAACTAAACTGCATTTTGAGTTTGCTGTGAATGAATGAAGTAAATCACAGCTCTGTGAGCTGCTTGATAGCACACGCATATTGCTGGCTCAAATCCTCCACTTCACAATGGTCCTGAGGATGCCAGCAAGGAGGAACTTTGCATCATTTTCTCTCATTCTGAAACTCCGTGGTTTTAGAGTTTAATTTTACCATGTTGCAAAAAGTGCTTAGAAATGGTGACAGCTCAGTGAGGCCTTATGGGATACCCGCAGGGATTTATGGGATTTTCCCACTGGATTATGGGAGTTTGACCGTTCCTTCCACATATCCCCAGAGCACCTGCAAACTATCCCACTAAGCTTTTCAAAATCACCTAGAATGCATTGCTACTTGGACACTGGTACCCAAGATGCTCAACTGTGTGATCAGAGTTCTGATGTGGATGTGGGGCAGGACTTGATTATGCATAGCCAGTGTACACATGCACTGAATCAAGTGTGCGACAAAAGACGCACCACATCTTATTTGACTAAAAGTAGGCAAATGCCTCACCTCCCTCCAACTGTTCTTTTCTCTGCCAGCCACATCACCTGCAATACTAAACACGGCTCTCCCCTCTTACTGCAGTGGTACCCCCCCTGCCTTCGTGCAAGTGGCTCTTCACCTAGCAAATGGATTCTGATTCCAGAAAGGAGCTCGGATCACACACACACACAGAGCATCTAAGATTACAGGCCAGACAAGCCTGCAGCGTTACACATACAGAGAGCCCAGTTCTCCACCTATCAGCTCACCTCTCCCCCTGAGCCACCTTGCCAAGGGGCAGACAGGGAAGGCACCTAAATCATGTAACGGTATGTTTACTTGCAGGACATTATTCAGCCACTAGATATCTCTGTGTATTGTACAGTATTCTAGGAATGTGGGTACTCTTGCAAACCAGGATGGCAAAGCTGGAAACTCAAGTTGGGGGGAGGGATAGCTCAGTGGTTTGAGCATTGGCCTGCTAAACCCAGGGTTGTGAGTTCAATCCTTGAGGGGGCCACTTAGGGATCTGGGGCAAAATCAGTACTTGGTCCTGCTAGTGAAGGCAGGGGGCTGGACTCGATGACCTTTCAAGGTCCCTTCCAGTTCTAGGAGATAGGATATCTCCATTATATTTGTTTGGGGCTATTGGTTTCAGATGTTTTCTTTAATAAATAACTCCGTTTGAGACAGACTGTGATTCCACATATGAAGGCAAGATGGGAGCCCCATAGGTATAACTCTGGAATTTGTCCCTCCCTCCCGCCTTTGGTCCGTAATAGTCCAGGTTTGTAAACGTTCATGCATTCTGTCAGCCCCTTCCCTTATCTCTGGTTCAGGGGACAGGGAGTGGGTAGCAGATGGGGGAAGATCTGATAGGCTGGATAGTGGAGAGGGAGTGTGTTGGGGAAATTAGTTTTTTGTTATATCTTTGCTATTAACAAGGTTCTGGGAACAACTGAAGGGTATCTGTTTAGTTGAGCGTATATTGTTTATTTCTAAAGAACTTGTCAAGACTGCTCAGAGACTAGTTTGTGTGCTCTTTTTTGAGCTGTAGTAGAAATTTAAATAAATAAAATAAATTCTCCTCCGGATGCCTTTAGTCCAGTGAAGTCCTCCTCATGTATATTCAGTAGAAGAGGAGATCAGTTCATATGCCAGCAATGAGGGGCCAGAGAATACACTACTCCTGCTTTGGGCCTTTCTGCACCCTTCTTATCAGAGCATACTTTTAAAATGCATATTCAAATCACAAGGCAAGTGCTTCAAGGTGGCAGAGACGTGACTACATGGGAATCCAGGCAGGAACAATTGATCCTTCTGATATAATTCCTGCTTCTTTGACTCATGCACCTCTCTAGGGTGGGATGATGGGTTTACCATGTGCACAGTCCTGACAGGGGTTAATGAGGAGAAAAAGAAAGCAATCTATTCATTCCTTTGGAGCGTTAGCTTCGTGTTTTTGCAAGTAAAGTCTGAGGAAGAGTCAGCATCACTATTTCATGAGGAACAGCCCCAAGGTTTTAAATGTTGACAGTAGGAGTTTAGAAATAAAATTAAAAATTTATTTCTTGAAAGCCAGTACTGAGTGGGGAAACAAAGATAAACGGTTCAGAGCCCTTTCTGCTTGTGAATTCAGAGACAGAACCACTCACCTTTGATTAATAAAACTACAGAAGTTACTTCAACTT
The DNA here is from genome assembly GCF_002925995.2 of Terrapene triunguis. Lineage (NCBI taxonomy): Eukaryota > Metazoa > Chordata > Testudines > Emydidae > Terrapene > Terrapene triunguis. Next base: position 510,349 of record NW_020665000.1, read on the forward strand.
TCTCGCAGATTTTTGAGAGGGGTGAGGAAAAACCATTGTAGGAAGAAGCCGTTTAAAAAAAAAAAAAAAAAGGTTTTATGCCAATTTGCAGTGTTGTTTTGAGTTTTACACAAGAGCCTCAGGGTGTCCAAGACCCAAATATCAATGACGTGACAGGACAGTGACAACCTTTGTTAAGCAAAGAAATAGCATGTGAGGACACACCACCCACCCTGACTAAATACTGGCATAACCTTCTCAGGGCTAACGTTGGCGCTGGTACATGTTACTCTGTTAATTCAAAGGGTTAAGGCCAGGCGAGATCATTACAATTATCCAGTTTTGCCTCCTGTATGACACAGGACAGAACTTTACCCAAGAATTCCCAGATCGTGCGCATTTACATTCCTACATAAATCAAAATTACGCAAGTCAATAAATTGTGGTTGTACGATGGCATCTCTCTGAGACAGACACCGACTCTTGATGTTAAGACTCCATGTGACTGAGAACCTATCGCATTCCTTGGGAAGCTATGCCAATGGCTAATTACCCTCATTTAGGGCTAGTTTAAGGCACGAGTACCATAAGCTTGTACTGTACCTACCACCCCAGCTCCTAAAGTCATGCCATTACATCTGTCATCTTCTACTTTTTTTCTTTATTTTAAGTAAAGGCTTGTCTACATGGGGACTCTCAGGAAAATTAATCCAAATTAACTAAGAGGTGTGAATTTAAAATGGATTAGTTAAACTGCATTAAATCCCTGGGTGGGCACACTCATTCAGAATTAAAGTGGCCTTAATTCATTTAATTAAACTAAACCAAATTCAGGCCACTGATTCTGAATGAGAGTATCCATACAGAGGTTTAAAGAGGTTTAACTAACCCACTTTAAATTCACACCTTTATTTAATCTGAATTAATTTTCCTGAGTGTCCCCCCGTATAAACAAGCCAAAAGTTTTTAGCAGGAGCTTGGCAGGAAACAGTTTTCCCACTCCACCGGAATTTGAGAACTCGAAAACTTTTCCTGACCCAAGTCAGGATGCGGGTGGTCAGGGAGGAACGTGCCAACACCAGCACAACAGAGAACTAGGTATCTGGCAGGGAGGGAGGAGTGCATGAGGTTTGGTCCATTCACCCAAGCAGCTACACCCCAGCTGCTGAGGTAAATACAAGGGTGGGGGAGAACCACCACCATCCCTGCCTTTTCTGAGCAAAAGGGAGTCTTTGATGCCACTTCCAGGGGAAGAAGCGGACCCCACTGTGATGCCACACTGCCTGGGGGATGGGACTGTAGTGCAGGGCTTGTGTCACAGAGTGCCCAGGGCCTCACCTTGCCTCAATCCAACTTTTCCCGCACTTTGCATCCTCTTATTTTCCATTTGAATTCCCTTCCCTCCCCCTTTTAAAAAATATCCTTAGTATCCAGCCACTGGCTTTGCTCTGCTTCCTCGGCTAGGTTCCAAGTGCTCCTGGGCTCCCACCATCAGCTAGTGAAGTGACCCAGCACTGGAGCACATCCTATCAGCATCACGAGAGAGAGAGAGAGAGAGAGAGATGGGGCCAGTTGTTGACTCCATCAAATCCTGGCCTTGCTGTGGATTCGTGCAGGCTGCTTTTGGCATACAGCTCATTCCAACTGAACTGGCTTCACCACTTCCAGGCTCGGGCAGAATTCGGCAAAAAGAGCGAGCAGAGGAGAGGGGATTCTATAAAGAGGGGCGCAAGGTCAGATTAGGCAGCACTGGGGCTGCTTCTCCAGCACAGAGATGCCGTAAAACCAGCATAACTGGGCAGTGTTCTCCTCAGCAGGGAGGGCAGCCTGTCATGGCTTGGAACCGCTATAAGTTACTTCTGTGTCGCCTTCTCTGCTGCCACCACATGGGGCATGACTGAGTCTCTTGCATCTGAGGATCACCACAACCCGTGAAATGTGGAGAAGCTCATCTCTGAAGACCAACACAAAACCCTTAAACAACAGAAGGTCCAGTAGACAAAACAGCACATCTTCATTTTAGATTTAACACAAGGAGCAGTGTCAGCTGGACAAACATTGGAGCACGGAAGAATAACTCCTTGCGCTGCTGGAACTAATGGGGTAAGTGGTAAGGCCTGCGCTGTGCATGTCAAACAAGATGATTATAACTCTGGCCTTTTAAAAAATAATAATAAATAAATAAAATATCTATGGGACAGCTTTTCAGCAGGTGTCAAGTTAACATCACTCTGCTGAAGCCAATACACCTACTTGGATTTGGAGCCGGTGAGAAACTGGTCCTACAGCTAGGAATCCCTAGGCAAAGCTGTCCACTGGTGAGGGCAGATGTGGGCAGATCTGGGACAATCTGGAAACTGGAGAAGCAATCATGAGTCATTGCTGGAAGACCACGAACCCGGATGGTGTGCAGAGCAACTGATCTCAGCATTAACGTATTTGTAGGGGAACCTTCCTACAGTTGGCAATGGAAGGACAGATTGCCACCCTGCAGCTGTCCTCTCGCTCTTCTGCATTGCGAGCAGTTCAGACCCATCTCTTACCTCATTACAACTCTCCTGCTGCCGGTGCCTTTGAATCGGAGTCAGATTTGACATTAAAGACATTAAAGCATCCGATTTCTGCAGCTTTTACATTACCAGAGACAGCGAACACATCCTAAAAGCTATCCTGCCAGGGAAAGCTAAACGCTTGACAAGCTGCAGGGTTCAGTCCCTAGAGCACATGCTTCCTCTCCTCTGAGTGCTTCACTACGCTTCCGGCTCTCATATGCAAGGCCCTGTTGGCGTTTCAGCCCAGGATTCCCATCCCGCCAGCGCTGGAACTAGCAGAGAGGGGATGACTGACAGCTGCTGTGATTAGCTTTGCCAGCAAAGTGCCTCATTAAAACTAGGGAAATGGTGCTAATGAGAGTCGCTGTCTTTCTTCCACCAGATGTACCATCAGGCAGGGACTTACTGATATCCATCTGCATTACAGCCCCACACTGATAGGTCATGCACCCATTGGCAAGCCTCTTGATGTTAACAAAGTCACACAGAACACCCCGTTAGAAATGGTCATTGCTACAGCAGATGGGGGAGGGGGGCAAGAGAAAGACAACTGTCTCTCTATACAGAGCCAAATGTTTGACATAAAAGTCATGGTGCATAAACCCCACCAGGTCCTAGAGCCTGATCCTGCAGACACGCCCACAAACAAGTCTCACAAAGCCGCATGCGAGGAAGGATGGTCTTGTGGCTAAGGCACTGGGCTGGGACTCAGGAGATCTGTGTTCTATTGGGTAAGTCACTTCAACTCTACGGGGTCCCCATGATGTAATAAAAGGATAACAACCCTTACTTTATCTGACTTGTTTGTTTAACCTGTAAGGGGCAGGGACTGTCTCCTGTTTGTACAGCTCGCAGAATGACAGGGCCCTAATCTTGGTTGGGGCATTCAAACCCTACTGTAATACAAATTATTATTAATAATAAAAGCCTATTATCGAGAGGAAAATTACAGTGTCTTGGACTCCAGGAGAAATGATTAAATGTGTAGCCTTATTGTTAACTATTATGGGCCAGGATGGATGTAGCTAATAATTAGAGCTCCGTGAATAATAGATTTTTTCAGTTCAGGGGCCAAACTGAAGTTTGAAGAAAAAAAAAAGATTCAGTAAATTTCAAACAGAAACTGAACTTATTCATTTTTTCTTGATTAAATTAACCCCTCTGTAAGCGCGTGGGACTCACCCCTGCGGCGCCTCCTGCTGGTACCTTCTGGGAATTAGCTCTCCAGCCATCAGAGCGCCCTCTGCAGGCCGGTGTCCCACTTTTGCCAGGCCCCCGTGTCCCTCCCGGACCCCCCTGCACGCCGGGGTGCTGTCCCCTGGCAGTACACCCTTCAGTCTCTGGGTCTCCCCTCCCCGGGGAACCTCCACCCACTATCCCCACCTCGCCTCAGTCGTAGGCTACTGCCAGTCACCAACTAGCCCCTGCTCCCTGGGGCAGACTGCAGTATACGCCACTCATCACAGCCCAGGCTGGGTTTGCATCTGCTGCCTTTACCTATAACAGAGCTGCCCCTCTGCAGCCCTAGTACCCTCCAGTGGGGCCTTACTTCGGCCTGCAGCCTAGGGCTCTGTTAGGCTGGAGCTCCCCAGCTCCCTGGCCCTTCCCCAGCACTGCTCCACCCTCGGTACCTTCCTCAGCTCCCCAGGCAGCCTGGTCCCTCCCTCCCTCTCCAAAGGCTAGAGAGAGAGTGTTCCTGCTTCTGGATTCCCTGGTCTTTATAGGGCCAGCTGGGTCTGTTTGGGGTGTGGCCCCAGCTGCAGCTGCTTCCCAATCAGCCCAGCTTTTCCCCCTGCCCCAGCCCTCTCCAGGGCTGTTTTAAGCCCTTCCAGGCAGGAGCGGGTGACCACCCCGCTACACTCTCCCACACACAAAAAATGTCATTCAGGTTGACTTAGATAATACTTAGTCCTGCCTTGAGTGCAGGGGACTAGACAAGACGACCTCTTGAGGTCACTTCCGGTCCTACACGTCTGTGATTCTAGGATTTCAAAAATGTCATTTCAAAATGAAACGTCAAAACGGTTTGTTTCAACATTTCCAAATAAAAATTTTTTTGGCTGAACTATTTGCCAAATTTAACCCCAATTTGTAAACAGTTTCAGGGCCCCCCAAAATGAATTTTTCATTGAATTTACCATTTCTCTCCCCTCCCCCCCCCCAAAATTGCTCAGTTCTACCAATAATACTGTGCTTTGTTGCCTCAGTGTTAAGGACTGAAGAGCATTTTTGTACACTGTGTTCTGAACACCAGATGCAATGACTGGGTGCCCCTACCCACTCCTTGGAGTCAATAGAAGCATATTCATCCCAGGAGACAGGCACCCTTATACTTTTGCAATGGCAGCTCTTTAGAACAGTGGTTTTCAAACTGTGGGTCGTGACCCAGAACTGGGTCGCAGAATGGAAAGCACTGGGTCATGCAGAGCCGGCTCCAGGCACCAGCTTAACAAGCAGGTGCTTGGGGCGGCCAAGGGAGAGGGGCGGCACCTGCGGCAATTCGGGGGCGGCAGGTCCCTCACTCCCTCTAGGAGCGAAGGACCTGCCGCTGAACTGCCGCCGCCGATCGCGGCTTTTTTTTTTTGCTTTGGGCGGCAGAAATCCTGGAGCCGGCCCTGGGGTCATGGCAGCTCTGGTCAGCACTGCCGACCGGGCCGTTAAAAGTCCTGTTGGTGGTGCTGCCCAGCTAAGGCAGGCTAGTTCCTACCTGTTCTGACACCACACTGCGCCCCGGAAGCGGCCAGCAGCAGGTCCGGCTCCTATGCGGGGGGTGGAGGGGAGGCCTGCGCGCTGCCCCTGCCTCGAGCACCGGCTCTGCACTCCCATTGGCTGGGAACGCTGGGGTGGTGGTGCCTGTGGGCGAGAGCCACACAGACAGGGCCGGCTCTAGGCACCAGCAATACAAGCTGGTGCTTGGGGCGGCACATTTTTAGGGGCGGCACGGCCAGCGCCAGAATGCCGCCCCTAAAAATGTGCCCCGGCCGCCCTAGCTCACCTCCGCTGCCACTCGCGCGCCGCTTCTCCCCCTCCCTCCCAGGCTCTCAAGGCTGGGAGGGAGGGGGAGCAGCGGCGCGCGAAACAGCTGTT
>NW_020665000.1:516366-561408 GCF_002925995.2 Terrapene triunguis
CCTGGACCTCCCCCACTGCAACTTGAGACCATTGCTCCTTGTTCTGTGTCTAGGATGTGTCTCCACTATAGAGATCAGCATAGCTATGTCAGCATAACCCCATGGAAGAGGTTTTTCCTGTCCATGTAGGAATACCACCTCCCCAAACGAAGTTAGCTACATTAATGGAACACTACACAGAGGGTTTTGTTGGCATAGCTATCTCAGTCAGGGATGTGGGTTTTTCACACCCCTGAGTGGCACAGCTATTTCGGCCTAACTTTTAAATGTAGACCAAGCCTTAGTTTCTCTTTAGAGATTTATATGTCCCTTTCCCTCTAGTATCCATACACTTCACAAACATTAATGAGTTCATCACCACACTGCCACATGAATTAGGAAGGTGTTATCCCCTTTTTACAGAGCAGTAACTGAGGCCCAGAGAGATTAAGTGACCTGGCCAAGGTCAAAGATGACCTCAGTGTCAGAAAGAGAAATTAAAGCAAATCTCCAACTTCTGTTAGTGAAAGAGACAAGCTTTTGAGCTACCCAGAGCTCTTCTACAAGAGCTCTCTGTTAGCTCGAAAGCTTGTCTCTTTTACCAACAGAAGCTGATCCAATAAAAGATATGACCTCACCCACCTTGCCTCTCTAATATCCTGGGACCAATATGGCTACAACAACACTGCAAACAAGCTATATTTCAGTTAAACACAAGTTATTGGTCTCAATTCAAGGATAACTGGGTGAAATTTAATGGCCTGACACATGCAGGAGGTCAGACGAGAGATAATCTAATGGGGTCTTTTCTGTCCTCAAACTCTATGAATTCATTTCTGTTTGGGGTAGCAAATTTGGGCTGGCTCATATTCAACCTGCTCTGCCCTAATCCCTAGTCCCAATCCCTATCCAAACAGATGTGTTCGCAAAAGGGTTTGATAGTATTAATCACACCAATCAAACAGGCAAGTAAAGTGCTCTAGCAATCTGCTGGCTTCTTACCCTTGAATTCCTCAGGAATGCCAGTGATCAGTCCCTTTCAGTCATTCAGGTGCTGTCTGAGTACCTGCCAATAGAGAAATTTAGAATCGGGAGCTATAATTTATTTCAGATCATATCCTGTGCCTTCCCTGAAAATTGAGTTTTTTTACTTTGTACAGAAACATTCCTTTATTACACAGTGTAAATAATCTTTTATATTTGCAATGCAATTTTAACGTTTCCTCCAGTGTTGCCAAAAAATAGTCTGTTTAAGGAAAGACTATCATTGTAAATTCACTCCCACCCGTGACATCTCTAGATACTCTGGGCTTCTGCAGTCTCTTGCCATTCAGACATAGCTTGTTTTTATTATTGATTCCAACCCAATGATTTCCACTTTATCAAGTTTCCAGAAAGTTGAAGAGAATATAAAATAAAAAACAGTGTCTTAGCCTGTCCCAGGATTGACACTTCTGAGCAGCTGGTTCTACACCCTTTTCAAATGTTGTCTCTAAGCACCACTTAATGCAGTTTGAGTCATAAAATGACAGTGAAATTACTTCTCCAGAATAGAGCATTGTCAGACTGAATCCAGGTGAACTTTCTCTTCATACTGATAAAAAAAAAAAAGTCTTTTGAGGCTATGATATATTAATAAATATCATACAACTCCCATTTATATAGCCCCTTGCATCCTGACGGGGCTCAGAGCACCCAAACACAGAAGTTCTTGCACTCAACACCAAAATGCAGCTGCCTCTAAAGTGAAACTCAGCCACCCAACAGACTCCCAGAGGAGGCTGAGTGACTTGGCCAAGGTCTTCAAGCAAGTCAGGGACAATCTCAGTAAAGGAAATCAGGGAGTTCAAAGCCCCGTGTCCTACCCACTACTAGAGCACATAGCTGAAGTTCAATGTGAAATGGAAGCAGAAGACTAGATCCAACCTAAAACGGAGACATATTCTGCCAAACATAGGGAATACTGATATAATCTACCAACAGTGTCATAACGTCTAGGGCTACAGCTAATTCATACTGGATGATATTCATTCCTGTGCAGACAGACAGCACGCCATGCACCACTTAATTCCTTATGAGGCTGAAGTGGGACTTAAGTGATGCATAGGCCTTGCGCTAGCTCTTCTGCCCGAGGTGAATTTCACCCACGCCTCCTAGCACCTAGCAGGTGGATTAATCCAGAAAACTCTCCACCAGAGCCTCCTGCCCTTCCATGTAAACACATTGATTCCTCAAAAGCCACGTGAAGACAAAAGTCTAGAAATAGGTTGCAAACACAGCGTAGGGCACTTATAGTGAAATGGTTTTTGCAATGAGATGATGCACTTTGTGGGTGTTAATGGTCATTACTGCAAACAGAGGTAGGTGTTAATGATGGGGCATTGAGCTGCAAATGTCCTTCGAATTACTTATCTCACCAAAGAAGGCAATCTGGGATATTTTACTATACCTATAAAAACATCTTTTCCATCAGTTTTTTAAATTTAAATTAAAAATATGTTGTACTTTATCAGAGCTTATCTTTTACCACTACGAAGAAATACACAGCAGAAGGATGTTAAAAATAGAATAATCTTCAACCTCAGAATGGATGCTTTGTGCATACAAATTGAGTCACCATACACAGAGATTTAAACAAATTGATACAAGCTTTGTGTGTAATTTGTTTATTGAGAATTCTTCTCTCTCTCCTCTTCTCCCCCGCCCTCCTTTAAAAAAAAGAAAAAACAACAAAAAAAACCCTATGGCCTATGCAATTTCTGTAAGAATATTTTTTAGCCTGTTTCTTCAGATAATCGTTTGATGTTCGCCTCCCAAATAAAAACATTGGCCATTATTTTTCATTACACTGATTACATGTGAGCAATTATTCCCTTGGATAAGAAAATACTCACTATTCTGTCACATTCAGCACATCTATTAAGACTGAGATATGGCATCAAAAGTGTTCCTTGCCTTCTTTGTGGTACATAGCATGAACATCTCAGTTTGGAAGAATTATAGCTGTGCTTCTGGTTCATTTCACTTAAAATACACCTCTACCCCGATATAACGCGACCCGATATAACACGAATTCGGATATAACGCGGTAAAGCCGTGCTCTGGGGGGGGCGGGGCTGCGCACTCCGGCGGATCAAAGCAAGTTCGATATAACGCGGTTTCACCTATAACGCAGTAAGATTTTTTGGCTCCCGAGGACAGCGTTATATCGGGGTAGAGGTGTATTATAATTTGTGCTCTCTTATTTTAGGAACCTATCAATTGCCAGACTTCTTCAAGCTTATGGTCCATCTAGTCCAGTGTTCTGTCTCCAGAAGTGGTCAGTACCTGTTACTTCAAAAGAAGGTGCAAGAAACTTTGTAGTAGACAGATATGGAATAACTTGTTCACAGGAAAAGTTTCTTCCTAACCCCTATTAGTTATGCCCCGTAGCATGAAAGTTTACATTTCCTTCCAAATCCTTGCAATTTTAAAAATCTTAATTATTGTAGCTTTGGATGTTTCCATTTTTCAGACAAACAGGAAATTTTTTTACTTTTTAATTCTGCTAAGTGTTTGGCCTTGGTATCAAGCGGCCATGAGTTCCACAGGCTAATTGTGTAAGCACGTATTTCCTTGTAGCAGTTTAATTTTTACTGTCTTTTAATGTCATAGTTTGTTTCAATGATGTTTTAAACTTTCTAAACTCATCTCAGTACCAGATCTATTTTTTCTCAAATCTCCTTAATCTTCCTTACACTCTGTAAAGTTTGTCTTTTCCACACAAGTTTTTGCAAGTCTTTTTCTGCTCCAGACTTTTCTCAGATCACAGTAAAAGTGAAGGTTCTGATAAAATCTTACATTTACAAAGCACCTTTCATCTCCTACATAAGAACTTATTGACTTTCAACTGTATTAGTTCATCCTAAACACTTAGCTGGGGAGAAGGATATTAATCTCTGAATTTGCCCACCAATCCTGAGCATCCAGAAGATAATTCGACTACATTCCAAATGCTCTCTTTCTTTTAGATTAAACCATTTCCCTGATCTATATTTTTTCATGTTAATACTATAGGGCTAAGAAATGCTAACCACAACTCTGACCTTCAGTGTCCTACTACCTCTATATGGATAAGGAGGAAGTGTATACATTATTTTCCTTCTCTTCCCAAGAGACCTTTTTCTAGTGCAAAGCAAACAACTAGAACCAATTTGCCCAAGTTGAAAAGCGAAGAGTTGGCTAGTTCAGGGTAGTACTTGGCTGTGCAGGAATGACCATGCCTGAGGATAAATGATATACGTTTATTTCCATGTTAATCTCCCATCTGGCTGACCAAAAGACTCAGTCCTGTCCTGGTGGATAGTGACATGACCTCAGTCATACCTTTGAACAAGCAATGTACTTGGGCATAAAGCTGTCAACTCTTAGGAAACTCCAACTAGTGCAGCACATCTTTTCAGCAACCCTGGAAGCACATCATACCTGCCTTCCACACTCTACCTTGGCTTCCCCTAGAATACAGAGTTAAATATAGGGTCTCGATCCTTGTCTTCGAGGAGCTCAATGGCCTGGGCACAGCATATCTAAAGTGCTAAGATGAGGACAGAACTTTTACTATAAAAGTGTGCAAGAGACAAAGGTTTTTGTGGGGCTGGTCCTAGATGGTGGAATAAACTCCCAAAGGAGCAAAGAACTACCACAAACCTCACCACTCACACTCCAAGTGCAAAGTGCACATCTGGGACTTTGCCTTCTCCATAATAAACACAGAGCAGAGTGGACGTATTAAACAGTATCAGAACAAAACACTCACTGCACACACAATTCTCCCCTTGGTGAGAGGGCCAGAGAGGAAGAATGAACCACAACACGATAGATGTTAGCCACAATCACTTACCACATGACTGAAAGGCACTTAGATACCATAGTGATAAAGGTGCTGTAAGAAACTAAACAGAATAGAACAGAACTCCAAATAATCACTGAGACTGGGGTTTATGTTATATTCACAGACATTCTCTGGCCAACAATCATCGTGCCCTGTCCCACAGTGATCAGAAGGGACCACTGTGATCATCTTCTAGTCTGACCTCCTGTATAACCACAGGCCATAGAACTTCCTCAAAATAATTCCTACAGCATTTCTTTCAGAAAAAACATCCAATAAGAACCTAAGAATGGCCATTCTGGGTCAGACCAATGGTCCATCTAGCCCAGTATCCTGCTTTCTGACAGTGGCCAATGCCCAGGTGCTTCAGAAGGAATGAACAGAACAGGGGAATTATCGAGTGACCCATCCCCTGTTATCCACTTCCAGCTTCTTGATTTAAAAATTGTCAGTGATGGAGAATCCACCACAACCTTTGCTTAATTGTTCCAATGGTTAATTACTCTCACTAAACAGTCATGGGGCAAGAGAGGTCCTTTGATGGATCAGTAGATAAAGGACAGGAAACAAAGAGTAGGAATAAACTGTCAGTTTTCAGAATAGAGAGACATAAATAGTTGGGTCCCCCAGGATCTGTACTGGGACCTGTGCTGATCTGGAAAGAGGGGTAAACACTGAAGTGGCAAAGTTTGGAGATGGTACCAAACTACTCAGGATAAGTTAAATCCAAAGCAGACTGCAAAGAATTGCAAAGGGATCTCACAAAACTGGGTGACTGGTCAATAAAATGGCAGATGAAATTCAATGTTGACAAACGAAAAGTAATGCACATTGGAAAACATAATCCCAATTATACATACAAAATGATGGAGTCTAAATTAGCTGTTGCCACTCAAGAAAGATCTTGGAGAAATTGTGGATAGTTCTCTGAAAACATCTGCTCAATGTGCAGCTGCAGTCAAAAAAGGCAACAGAATGTTAGGAACCATTAGGAAAAAGATAGACAATAAGAGAGTAAATATCATAATGCCATTATATAAATTCATGGTACACACACACCTTGAATACTGCATGCAGTTCTAGTCACCCCATCTCAAAAAAGGTATTTTAGAAATGGAAAAGATGCCGAGAAGGGCAACAAAAATGATTAAGGGTATGGAACAGCTTCCATATGAGGAGAGATTAAAACGACTGGGACTGTTCAGTTTGGAAGAGAGACAACTAAGGGGGGGATATGATAGAGGCCTATAAAATCATGAAAGGTGTGGAGAAAGTGAATAAGGAAGTATTTTATTTATCCCTTCACATAATACAAGAACCAGGGATAACCCACTGAAATTAATAGGCAGCAGGTTTAAAACAAACAAAAGGAAGTACTTCCTCACACAACACAAAGTCAACCTGTGGAACTCATTGCTAGGAGATGTTGTGAAAGTCAAAAGTATAATTGGGTTTAAAAAAGAATTAGATATATTAATGAAGGATAAGTCCATCAATGGCTATTATCCAAGATGTTCAGGGATGCAAACCCATTCTCTGGGTGTCCGTAAACCTCTGACTGCCAGATGCTGGGACTGGACAACAGAGATGGATCACTTGATGATTCTTCTGTTCTGTTCATTCCCTTTGAAGCATCTGGCACTGGCTGCTGTCCAAAGACAGGATACACGGCTAGAGGACCATTGGTCTGACCCAGTATGTTATGATGTTAAAAAATTACGCCTTATTTCCAGTCTGCATTTGCCTAGTTTCAGCTTCCAGCCATAGGCTCATATTGCACCTTTCTCTGCTACACTGAGGAGAACATTATTAAATATTTGTTCCCCATGTAGGTACTTAGTCACCCCTTAACCTTCTCTTTGTTACATTTTGCTAAATAGATTTTGCTTGCTTAGTCAGTCAGGTTTTCCAATCCTTTAATAATTTTCATGGTTCTTCTCTGAACCCTCTCCAGCTTATCAACCTCCATCGCAAACTGTGGATACCAGAACTGGACACACAATTCCAGCAGCAGTTGCATCAGTGCCAAATACAGAGGTAAAATAACCAATAATAATACCAGTATGATATTTTAATGCCCTGTCTGCTGGATGTAATTATGGAGAAATTCAACTTTCATTTTTTAAAATAAGTAAATCCCTAGCCCTTGTGATTGCAAAGAATAGCTAGAAAATGTGACACCCACCCTCCCCGACATACATACACTAAAAGGTCAAAAATTAGAAGGCAAATGAAAAGATTCCAAAAATTATTTTTTTTAAATCTTATTTTTTGACTTGTGATTTTTACATGTGTGGAGTTGGCAATACTGAAAGTTTATCACTGGATAGTTACAAAGTCAGGCCCCCATCCTATAATTGGATCCAAATCTCTGCATCCCAATAGGCCATAACTGCAAGGACCGCTAATGCACGCTCACTTCTGTTTAAGAGTTTTTTTTTAAAATGACTACTAATAAAAGCACATTTCCTCCTAAATCTGTGGTTCTGAGGTTAAATTCTGAGACTGAGTGTAAAATGGTTTTCCTTCTGCTTCTCACAGAATGAGAACAAATACATTATTTTTGCATTATTGCACAGACTTCCCCCCCACCCCCCAACATCAAAGGAAGTGACCTTGTAGCCCTGATATAATCCAGCGATAGGACTGACATATAAATGAGATGTTCTGCAGTCAAGGAGAATTTACTCAGTAATTGCTGTTGCTTGCTATTTTGTGTCGGTGGAGTAAGGGAAGGACAAAATCGGCAATGGGCGTTTATCCTCTCGACAACTCTGATGAGATGAGCTTGGGAAAGGAGATCTTGAAGATTTTGTATTAACAAGCAAACCTGGAATCCCAAGGCTGGTTTGTCTACATTTGTTTGGTCCTTCCCTAGAGCTGACCTATAATGAGATCTGATGCCAAATGGGGGGGAAGGAGAGAGCATGAGAGAGACAAGGAGAGCAAAACATATTTGCCAAACACCTCAGTCAAAGCAATAAATCAGTGTGAAAGGCCGGTGGGACTGTTCTCATCTGAAACCTGCGATTGTGTATTGAAGCCTAATCTCAGAAAATCCTCTAAGGGGCTTCTGTGCTCACATACCAGAGGGTTTGGTTTGTTAAATCCTGCTGGGTGAAGTTCACAGAGGGACAACTCAAGGCCAAGGCCCCAGTTCAGTGGGACTTGGCTCCTTTGTGAAACCTAGCCTTAACTCCCTTAGCCTCCTTTGAAAATCCCAGTCTTCCCCGCAGAGTTAGCCCAGGTGTTGCCCCTAACCCACTTCAGTCTACTTAGAAAAACCTCTAACCCAGGCTTGAGGGTTTAGTCCAGGCTAGCAGGCATGGCTGAGCATATTCACATCAGGCCAATCTGGCAACTCACCTACTCAGCAGCAAGAATAAAGGCTAATCAAGCCCAGGTGTTATTAGTCTTCCAATCTTATCCCACAGTTCCACTTGGTCTGTATTTTCTGGTCCAACTCCTCCCTTCTTCTGCCCTGGAAGTCACCTGGCTCAATGTTTTAACCCCACACTTGCCTGCTCCATTTACAGAGATGCCCTCCACAAACCCTCTTCCCAGCATGCGGACACCTGGCAAAAAGTTGACACCAGCCTTCCAGTAAGATCTATAATTGGAGGAAATATACCCAAAACAACAGTTCTATGATGATGTCTCTGAGAAGCTGGCAGCGGATAGGATCGAACAGTTGGTATCTCAGTGCAAGGAGAAATTCAGAACAATGGGATATCTTGCTAGAAATCCAGCCCAGCACAGTTCTAGTACAGCATCATTGTGGACACAGCCATACAGGGAGGGATTTGCAGTGGGAACACTCCACCTGGACTGGTCTAGCCCAGGCTAACGCTGAAGTGAAGACATACCCAGTGAAACTGCAGTGATGCCTGGGTCTAGTGCCGGTCCCTCTGTATAGGGTGAATTTCACCCGGTGTGAATCAACTCCCATAAATCAATAGATCTAAGGGCCTGATTCTCTGTTACCTGCAGCTTGTGTAGTCATTGACACCAGTGCAAAGTCAGTGCAAAATGGGTGTAAAAATGCTTCCATTCCAGTTTGCACAGGTCTTTCAAATATGTCATACCGTTTATTCTCCCCGTGTAATCTCTAAAATTTTTTGGAGATTTGATATTTGCCATTATCTCACTGTCCACTACACAAGAGTTTATTTTGTGTATATAAAATATAGATGGTGCTATACTGGTTCATACCAGCTGAGAGTCTGTCCCTTTTCATTTTATGTAAAAAGCAAAATGAATCCTGGATTTCCTTTTCTGCAACCAGGTCAAGAGACATTTTCATAGAATCATAGAAATGTGGGGCTGTAAGGGGCCTCGAGAGGTCATCAAGTCCAGCCCCCTGCGCTGACCAGGGAAACCTCGACCATCCCTGACATGTGTTCATCCAGCCTGTTCTTAAAAACCTCCAGTGATGGGGGTTCCACAACCTCCGCTGGAAGCCTATTCGAGAGCTTAACTACCCTTATAGTTGGAAAGTTTTTCTAAAATCTAGCTTAAATCTCTCCTGCTGCGAATGATCCCCATTACCTCTTGTCCTACCTTCAGTGGACAAGGAGAACAATTGATCACGATCCTCTTTATAACAGCCTGTAACATATTTGAAGATTCCTTGTCAGATTCCCCCCTCAGTCTAATTTTCTCAAAACTAAACATGCCGAGTTTTTTTTTAAACCTTTCCTCAGAGGTCAGAATTTCTAAATATTTTATCATTTTTGTTGCTCTCCTCTGGACTGTCTCCAATTTGTTTACATTTTTCCTAAAGTGTGGTGCCCAGAATTGGACAATACTCCAGCTGAGGCCTCGTCAGTGCCAAGTGGAGTGGGACAATCATCTCCTGGGTCTTGAATGCAACACTCTTGTTAATATGCCCCTGAATTATATTAGCATTTTTTACAACTGCAGCTCATTGTTGATTCAGGTTCAATTTGTAATCCACTAGAACCCCCAGGTCCTTTTCAGCAGTGCTACCACTTAGCCAGTTATTCCCCATTAAAACAATTCCCTTGAATGGTAATTGTCTGCATCATACTTGCTTTCAGCATGAAATTCACTCCAGTGCAGAAGGCTTATCACTTCCAATAGAATCACATCCAGCAGGCACTATTTATTTTGAGTACAATGTGGTGGAGAGCTTCCACCAGGTGGTGTTTCTAACATTGTTGTGGTATTTCCAGGAAAGAGGAATAAAAGTGGTGTCATCAGAGCAACTTAGTTTAGGAACACCCTAAGTCACCTGAACTTTGCCAAACCAGCTTGGCTTGTTTCATTTTCCTATAGCTCCATGCATCCTGCATTCATTATACCAGCATCACCCTCAGTCCCTGGCTCTTCACACAGCACTGATTTGCACAGCTGTGCTATTCCAAACGCCTCCTTACTCAGTTTCCACTCACCTTTCCATCTCTATAACTAAACTCTTCTCCTGTTTTATGCACTCACTAGCAGGGTTAGATTTTGTGTTTCTTTTGGGGTGAATCTGGAATGCTCCTTAAAAATTCCCTCTACCTCCACATCAGCCCTTTCCTTACCGTGGCAATTTGCTTTAGACTCCTCTTGAGACTGCAGAGATGTATATATTTGCATGTGTTAACAGGCAGAGCAAAGGAGTGCCTGAGCTCTGTGTATGGCTGGCATATCCCCATTCTGATGATATTTGCTCTTGCAAACATATCATGCCCTTTTCTCTCTCTGCATAAACTGTAAAAATCATGGGGGGGGGGGATTTGAAATGTGCCATATTTCATTGTCTGCAACACATGGTGTGTGTGTGTGTGTGTAAATTCAAATGAACTAGCTAATTTAATAATTTAAAAGCAGATTGTATTTTTAAGCCTAAAGCAAATTCCCAAACTGATTCAATCAAATAGCTGAGTTATCTTTGGGAAGCCAGAAAAGGATGCAGACACTCAGATACCATGTTGATGAGCAACAATATAAGAACCTGAAGTAATCTAATAGCAACATGCAACCTTGAAGATTCTTCTTGACCTAGAGTCATCTCCTCCTATCAGTGTAACCCACAGTACTATAAAATGCATCCCTTGTAATCTCATTGACTGTGGTACTTGTCATGTATTTGACACACTGGAAAACAGATGACATAGCAGTATCTCCACTAGAGGTAGGCAGAAAATTCTCACCAGCAGTGAAATCTGCAAAGAAAACATGTTTCTGGATTGTAAATGAGCAAAATGGCTTCCCTTCTCAATTTGCATTTTCTGACAATCAAGTGTCACGGTTTTCACCTGAACAAATTTGGAAACTGAAAAATCGATTCCTCTGTTTGCCATGGGGATGAACCTACACATCCCTTTTCTATTAGTCCTGCATAGACAGGCACTGAGACGCACCTGGTGGCTACCAGCACATGGCTATCAGCTGCCTCCAGTTCTCCTCTCCACACTGATGGCTTTGCAGCCCATTCTGCCTTGGTCTCTGCTCCCTGCCCTGGTTCACAATACTCCCAACATCTCCCTCAGTACAGCATTCCCCTTCCAGGATGTGTTAGCTCTCCCCAAAAGAGTTAACAAAACAGACAAGAGGGGTGTAAACCTAACCCCTCACTCACTCTGCTTTCCCTTGGATCCTTTCTTGTGCATTTTATCTGCATATTCAGTTAGGGCTTGGTTCTTTCACCCCCTTACTCCTGCATCCCTTACACATGAATCAGGTCCTTTGGGACAGGGACCAGGGGCTGAATTCAGAGGGCAGCCTAAGTGAGTTTCAATCAGTGTAAGGGACTCCTTCTTCCAGCCCCCTCAGATGCTCCATCACTTACTGAAGTGACCTTGAACCCCCTTACTTATGCACCCACTCTGAATGTGACTCGGGGCTTGTCTACGCAGCAAGTTACTGCTCAGCAAGCCAGGGTAAGAGTCTACAGCCCACCAGCCTGCTGCCAAGTAACATCCTGCGTGGCCGCTGCTCCAGTGCACGGAAAGCTCCAGAGCATGGCTGGACTTTCAGCGTGCTGTAGAAGTGTCCAAGTAGGAGGTTACTGTGTGGCAAACTGGTGCGCTGTACATTCAAACCTGGCTTGCAGCACAGGGACTTGTCATGTAGACAAGCCCCCGGAGAGTCTGGGCCATATTTACAAAAGTATTTAATTGCCTAAAGATGCACATAGGTGCCTCATGTGATTAACGAAAGTGCCTAGGGAGGTTAGGCACCTAACTCAATGGTAATTAGGCACCTAATCCGCTTAGGCACCTTTGTGAATCCCACTAGGCACCTAGCTGCATCTTTAGGTGCCTAGACACCGTTGTAAATCTGTCCCTATGTCTAGATTAGTGTAAAATATATGCAGTAAAATCAGTCAGGAGTGTGGGGGAAGACATGAGTTAAAAAAGGTCACCTCCTACTTTAAGTTAAACCTGGTTCCTCTGAGCTTGTTACACATTTAGATTCCATCACTCACATTTACTGATGAGTAACTTGCAGCCCTTGGCACATCATATCTGCTTACAACCCCTTGCCTTCATACCTGTCTGTAAAGCATCGAGCATGCTATTGGTGTTACACAGATAATGATTCTGATTTCCCTGTTCATTCTTTAGGTATGGTATTTATTGGGTTGCATGAGACGGCACATAATGCATGTTTCTGAGTAAAGAGGACTCAGTGCTTGCCACGTTAATATATTTAGTGGTGTTTTAAGCTTATTAAGGTAATCCTATTTCCATTTCTATGAACTAGCAGACACCAGCATTATCATTTGTTAATAACTTGAGGGGTTCATTATACATTAATGGAAACATAGCAGAAACTACTGGATTCAATTGGATTTTTATTGTAATTTGTTCTTATTGTTTCAACACAACTGGTTAGGTAGGTAGTGACCCTCTAACAAGGCCTGATCTGGCGACCAGACTGCTGTAATGGGGCTGGATGGAGCACACAGGCCTCACACCCCAGTAGCACATCCCAGCAGGGTGGGGCTAGGCTGTGTGCTTCTAGCTGGGCCTGATGAGGGATGCCTGGCAGCACCCAACTAGGTCTTTAGTTTAAGTTCCACAGTCCAAGAGCACAGCCTTCTCTGAAAAACTGCTTCTGAGTCAGCTTGCTGAGAGAGCTGGAAGCCCAGACCCGCATCTGGGAGCACAGCCGGGCAGACGCTGGATGACAATGGTTCTACCCTTGAGGTATACTCCAGCTGGCTTGACTGGAGGGGAAGATTTCTCCCCTGTCATCATGTTATTAGGATTATCAAAGAAAGGGGTCTGTCTTTTCTAGTCCCCAGGTCCTATATTTCACAGCACCTTGGGCCAAGGTTAGCTGCGCTGTAGAAAACCTGCAAGCACCTCGCCCCTTACCATGAGCTCTGCTACATAGCAGTTGCAGAATTATCTTGTGCATGATAAGGAGCCACCCCTTTTTGACTAGGCTGCATCTACCAGAATGCACCCTCACTACAGAATTTTTCAGTCACTCCTTTGAGACCGAGTTGAGCTATCTGACATCCCTTCCCTGAAGTTGGTTGGGTTTTTTTGTTTATTTTATTTGCAAACCGGTGCAGCGTATTCTCAATATAATTCTGAATACTGCTTCTGCTTTACATAAGTTGTATTACCAAACATACAAACGACTTAAGCTGCAGCTATTAGACTGAAATGCAAGATGATTCTAGCAGTAACGATACAAGAGCAAAGAAGAGATTTCTCCGGGGCATCAGACAGTCACATGAAAGTAACTTTACAAGTCTTTCTTTTCCATCACTCTGCTACTAATGCCCATAATTAGGCTGAAGAGAAAAAAAAATTCTTTTCCTTGCGCAGTTCTTTCTCTCTCCCCGTCTCCTTCCCTCCCTCCCTCAGTATTAGACCATTTCCTTGATCAAGTTCCTTTCAAAGTCTTTAACTACAATGAACAGCCTCCTCTAGGAAAAAAAAACGTGGTCCATTAACAGTCTGTGTGTTAACTGCACTGACAAACCAATCAATCGTCTCTTATCAACCGAAAAGGCAGCATAAAACTGTTCTAGGTCAACTTGTACATGTGTTTACATAAACCTACTGTGGGTTCACAGCTAAGGACACGGCATTGATTAATACCACTGGAAAGCAAGGAGTGATGAACCTGCCTAAGAAAAATAAGGGGCATGCTTTGCATTTATACCTAAGCCCTTGGGTACCATTCTGGCAGTATAAAAGGGCTTTAATGTGGGTGTATATTACATTTCTACCCACGTTAAGGGCAGAGCAGTCTCAGTGATCTTATTGTGCATGAGAATCAGGTCCCTAGTCCCTAAACTACATTCAGTTCAGAACTGAAACATTTTACTCAAGGTTCTGAAATGTTCTGACACATTCCTCTCCCCCCACTTCCACTTTTCAGCTATCGCTGTTCTGATGAGCACTTTGTAAATGACAGGCAGACATCTGGTACCTGAGGCAGAAACATTTTTATTTTCATATTTCTGGATAAAACTGGAAGCAGGAGTTCTGGAATTCCCAGAATGTTTGATCTCACAAGGAGCCAGATTCTCTGTTGTCCTGCACCATGGCCAACTTTTTACAATTGTGCAAAATGAGTGAGAAGTAAGCGTAAAACACGACTAGATCAGAATGATTTTTAGCCCCTCTTTGTAGGGGTGTAAATGACAACACACTGTGCAAGGGCAACAGAAAATCAGGCCCAAAATTTCCACTACAATTTTACAAAAAGAACAGGAGTACTTGTGGCACCTTAGAGACTAACAAATGTATTTGAGCATAAGCTGTAGCCCACGAAAGCTTATGCTCAAATAAATTGGTTAGTCTCTAAGGTGCCACAAGTACTCCTGTTCTTTTTGCGGATACAGACTAACACGGCTGCTACTCTGAAACTACAATTTCACACACTCTGGAAGTTCAGAAAAGTATTTAAAAAACTGCACCTGAAGTCCAAACCTATTCAGGTTTCCCCAAATAGCTGGAGCTGGGAAATTCTGGTGAACCCCTCCTAGTAAATAAACACGTTCATCAAACTATTACCTCAGCTCAGCCCAGACAGGAGAGACCAGTTCACAGGCCTGGCATGTTCTACTCTGCCAGTCACTGATGCCAACACATCAACACAATTCAGACACATCTCCTGCAGAGTAAAGTCTCACATCCACCCACTGACACACATGGTCCTCCACCCATTGAAACTGGTGCTAGACAATCAAACCTAGGGACTCCGAGCAGCCCATTTTATTGGTTAGGATGGTGCTCAAGGAGAGAGGAAAGAAGCAGGACTTTAGCAGAACACTCACCTTGAACTGGACCTGGAATCTGAATTGCAGACCAGTGCAAATTACAGGCTGAATAGTGACTGACACCAGCAGCTTTGCCATAATGCCCACAAAATACTTGACTGGTTACACTGCTGGTTTGCTGAGACCACTGCCTGCCATGCTGACCCACACGGTCTCATTGTTTTCTTGTACTCCCACCTCGGTCTGTCTGTATCCTCTGCTGTCATTTGTTGTATAACTTAAATTGTAAACTCTTCAGAGCAGGAACTGTCTTTTTGTCCTGTGTTTGTACAGTGCCTAGCACAATGGGGTCCTGGTTCATGACTTTGGCTCCTAGGCACAATGGTCATACAAATAATAAATAATAATTAGGGCTGTTGATTAATCACAGTTAACTCACATAATTAACTCAAAAAATTTAATCGTGATTAAAATTAATTGCAATTAATTGCTGTTTTCACCACACTGGTGAACAATAGAATACCAGTTGAAATTTATTAAATATTTTGGGTGTTTTTCTACATTTTCTAATATATTGATTTCAATTACAACACAGAATACAAAGTGTACAGTGCTCACTTTATATTGTTATTACAAATATTTGCACTGTGAAAATGATAAAAGAAATAGTATTTTTCAATTCACCTCATACAAATACAATAACTCCTCACTTAACGTTGTAGTTATGTTCCTGCAAAATGCGACTTTAAGCGAAACAATGTTAAGCGAATCCAATTTCCCCATAAGAATTAATGTAAATAGAGGGGGTTAGGTTCCAGGGAAATTTTTTTCACCAGACAAAAAGACTAATATATATATACACACACACATACATACACAGTATAAGTTTTAAACAAACAATTTAATACTGTACACAGCAATGATGAGTGTGAAGCTTGGTTGAAGTGGTGAAATCAGAGGGTGGAAGAGGGTGGGATATTTCCCAGAGAATGCCTTACTGCTAAATGATGAACTAGCACTCAGCTGAGCCCTGAAGAGTTAATGTAGCCTCACAATCTACAAGGCAGCACAAATGGAGGGAGGGGAGACAGCATGGCAGACAGACAGCATGGCAGACAGACAGAGACACACACCGTGTGTGTGTGTGTGTGTGTGTGAGTGTGAGAGAGAGAGAGACGCGCGCATTGCCCCTTTAAGTACACTGACCTCACTCTAAGTACATTGCCTTTTTAAGTAGGTCAGCAAGTTGAGACAGCAGCTGCTGCCAGCAAGATCCCTCCATCCTGAGACCTGTCGTGTCCCCCCCTGCCCTATGGAGATGGGGATAAGTGGGGGGCAGGAGCAGGGGGGAGGGGGACACCCTGACATTAGCCCCACCTCCCCCCCCACAGCAACCAGGAGGCTCCCAGGAGCAGCACATGGCAGTGGGGGGAGGGACAGCTGAACTGCCGGCAATTGATAGCCTGCTGGGCGGCTGCCACACAGGGAACTTACGGGAGTGGGGAGCTGATAGGGGGGCTGCCGGCCCACCCTGGTTCCAAGCCCCCACCAGCTAGCTCCAATGGGCTGCTCTTTCTGCAAGCAGTGGACAAAGCAGGCGGCTGCCAAACAACATTATAAGGGAGCATTGCGCAACATTAAATGAGCATGTTCTCTAATTGATCAGCAACGTAACAATGTTAACTGGGACGACTTTAAATGAGAAGTTACTGTACTGTAGCGCAATCTCTTTATTGTGAAAGTGCAACTTATGTAACAAAAAAATCTACATTTATAACTGCACTCAAAAACAAAAAGTAAAACTTTAGAGCCTACAAGTCCACTCAGTCCTACTTCTTGTTCAGCCAATTGCTAAGACAAACAAGTTTGTTTACATTTACAGGAGATAATGTTGCCCACTTCTTATTAACAATGTCACCTGAAACTGAGAAGAGGCATTCACATGGCACTTTTGTAGCCACATTGCAATGTATTTACATGCCAGATATACTAAACATTCATATGACCCTTCATGCTTCAGCCACCATTCCAGAGGACATGCTTCCATGCTGATGAGGCTCGTTTAAAAAAAAAAAAAAAAAAAAAAAGGAGTTAATTAAATTTGTGACTGAACTCCTTGGGGGAGAACTGTAAGTCTCCTGCTTTGTTTTATCTGTATTCTGCCATGTATTTCATGTTTTAGCAGTCTCGGATGATGACCCAACTTATATTGTTCGTTTTAAGAACACTTTCACTGCATATTTGACAAAGAAGGTACCAATGTGAGATTTCTAAAGATAGCTACAGCACTCAAACCAATGTTTAAGAATCTGAAATGCCTTCCAAAATCTGATAGGGATGAGGTGTGGAGCATGCTTTCAGATATCTTAAAAGAGCAACACTCCGATGCGGGACTACAGAACTTGAACCACCAACAAAGAAAATCAACCTTCTGCTGGGGGCATCTGACTCAGATGATGAAAATGAACATGAGTTGGTCCGCATGGTCTGCTTTGGATCATTATTGAGCAGAACCCATTATAAGCATGGACGCATGTCCTCTGGAAGGGTGGTTGCAGCATGAAGGGGCACATGAATCTTTAGCGTACCTGGCACGTAAATATCTTGTGTCGCCAGCTCTAAAGTTTTACATTGTTTTATTTCTGAATGCAGTTATTTTTTTGTACATAATCCTACATTTGTAAATTCAACTTTCATGATAAAGAGGTTGTACTACAGTACTTGTATTAGGTGAATTGAAAAATATTATTTCTTTTGTTTTTTACAGTGCAAATATTTGTAATCAAAAATAATATAAAGTGAGCACTGTACACTTTGTATTCTGTGTTGTATATGGTATTCAATTAGTGTTTAACAGCGCGATTAATTACGATTAATTTTTTTAATATCTTGACAGCCCTAATATTAATGCTAGCTTCATCTTGCACTAGCTGCAACTCCCAAGTGGTTTTCAATGGTAGGAACATAGGACTTTCCATACTGGATCAGAAAATGGTCCACCTAGTCCAGTATCCGGTTCCTAAATCTGACCAGTGGCAGATGCTCCAGAAGAAGGTGCAAGAAACCCAGAATGGGCATGTAATGGATTCTCCCAAGGCTGCCCCCTTGAATTGAGGTACCACTGAGCTCACTGATGCACCAGCCTAGGCTCCCACTCACCTTGTAATTCTGTGACAAGCTGCAGATACGCTCCCAGTCTCACATTTTCACCAGCACACAGGTAGGGACACACCCAGCTGTAGTAACAGGCAGACAGGCTTTCTGACCAGCCCCTGCATGGGAAGGCTATACAGCTAGGGCACTTACCAGCTTCTCATGTGCACACTCCCTCTGTCAGCTCATAAAATTCACCATCTCGCTCAATGTGGAGAGAGATATGCAACAGCTTTCTGCCCCAAGTTATGATTTCCACACACTGGTTTTAGACAAAACAAAAAGTAAGTTTATTAATTACAAAAGGTAGATTTTAAGTGATAACAAACAGATAAAAGCAGATAACCTTGCAAATAAACAAAAACACAATCTAAGCTTAAATTACTAAAGAGACTGGATATGAGTAGCAAATTCTCACCCTAATTGTTGATTTAGGCAGTTTGCAGAGATTCTTGAGGGGCCAGCTGCACTTGCTTGCAACTTGAAAACCCCAGGTATTCCTTTCACAGGCTAGAAACCCCTCTAGACTGGATTCAGCCCTTCCCCCAATTTCAGTCCTTGTTCCTCAGTGTTTTCAGGAGTCTCCTTGGGCAGGGAGTCAGTGAAGAACCTTGATGATGTCACTCCCCTGCCTTAAATAGCTTTTGCATATGGCAGGAATCCTTTATCTCCAAGCTTGGTTCCCAGCCTTTCACTGGAAAAACACTGGTATTCCAAGATGGAGTCCAGTACCAGGTGACTTGGTCACATGACCCAGAATCTCATAGCAGCCATGAGTCAGAGGCTGTTTGTAGCACCCACAGGAAGACTCCCTGGTGAGAGATTAGCTTCTTCTAAGACCTATTGTTCCCCCTAATGGCACTTCCCAGCTAGCCATCTAGACTGATTGTATTCTGCCTAGTGGGCATTCCCCAGGTGTAAACACATTTGTAATAGAGGAATAGACAATATTTCTAACTTCAGATACCAAAATGATACATGCATACAAATAGGACAGTCATATTCAGTAAATCATAACCTTTTCAATGATATCTTACATGACCCATCTTGCATAAAATACATCATAGTTATGCCATAATCATATCATAACAATTTTTCTATGAAGAATATGGGGCATAGTGTCACAGAGCAATTACATAAACTACCCGGAAGGAGGTTTCTTCTAAACTCTTTGGTTGGGGTCAGTCCAGACCATGCAACAGGAGTGTTCATACTCCTCCCAAATTTCAGGATTTTTTAAAATCCTCTCTAACGTAACTATGGCTATTCTCATTGGGCCTGAGCAAATACCCAGGGATGTAAATGGGAACCCTCTTGCCACTGCTTCCAACTTTGGATCGGAACCATTATCCCTATACATTAGATAAGGTCTATCTAGCCCTATAAATGACTAGATAGGAATTGCCATATTGGATCAGAAAATACCCTGTGCTCCTACCCCTGAAGACCATTTGGGAGTTGCAGCTAGTGTAGGATGAATCTGCAGCTAGTGCAGGATGAATCTAGTGGTGGCAATCTTACACAGCCCATTCCTCAAAGCCTTCACTGGACTGCAATTCAAATTCTAGGTCCTTGCAGCTCAACAAGACAGCAATTCAGTCTGGAGATAAGGATTTGGTTATGAGCATAAGATCACTCTGAAGATGGAAATACATGGAACTAATGGTCACATTTTTACCAGTCCCAACTCATCACGCACCTAAGAACTTGTCAGTGGCTTTAAAAGTGAGATGTTTCCATTTCCCTTTCTATATTGATTTTTGCACAAACTAGTGGAGACAAATCCAGCCTAGTCTGTTCTGCTCCATTAACAGACATTTCTATAGAACTGGGAATTGCATGAGGCAGAATTTCTATTTCTCTCCTTAGAGTGATTACTACAAATGCTTTTAAACAAAGAAGTTATTTACAAGTCAGGGTTGCTTAGTAACACAATCCCAAACCCCCTCCTCTTTGAAAAACATGCTGCCTGGAGATGCAGGGGACACTTAAGATCATGTTTTTATGGACTTATGTGGGGATTTTAACCACACAGCTTAGAACCTGTCACACATTTCAAAGAATCAGCCAGAGCTATGTGAGATCAGGCTGTGAATGACAGACAGTTAGCGAAGCTCATAACTAACGGGGACTCTATTCAGTTGATCTCAAAGAAGAAATTGCACCTGAGGGGTGGTCTCTGTGCCAGCACCCCTGGAGCAGTCCCTTCACATGCTTTCAGAGAGAACAGCCCCGGGTCAATATTTCCCATTGGGCACCCCTGCAGCATGGCAGGTCCATCCATTATCTTTTTGATTGGCTGACATGCACAAGGCAAAACCAGAACTTAGACCAGTCAGATTGTTTGCAAAGCCTTGAAGTGAAGAGGTACTGTCACTGTGAAGGAGTTCTGCCTGGCTGCTGTCAATCCCATTGCAGCAGTGAAGACTCCAGAGGCTAAATAACCATTTTATGCTCCCAGATTATAAAAATAATCCTATTTTTTTTTTAAATTGCTTAATCAGGAAGTCAGCAAAATCCTCCTGAAATAATTTGAATTTTCTCTTCAATAAATCGCTTAATGAGAAGGATTCCAGACTTTCTGACTGAGTAATTTGTTATCCAAATCTAATTTTATCTCAGTATTAAATGTCTCTGTTAGCTCCCAGACCAGAGGTTGTTGCCTGAACTAAAGCGGGAGCAAGGAGCAGAAGGAGCAAGGTTTCTTCCCCCTCCCATGGTGCGGATGAGGCATGTACAGAATATTTTGCATTTGTGTTTATGTAAATGTAACTGTGATGCATGGCTAGAATGGGTAAAACACGCTGTAAAAAAAATAACCGTCAAAAGACGTGGGGAGATAATGTTTGTGTTTTTGTGTATTTACATATGTATGAGTAGGGTCAACAGTCCGTGTCTATGCTGTATTCTGATAGTTCAGAAATCAAAAGAACATCCTAGCATTCAAATGAATTGTAAATACGGGATATCTCGGTATTCATCTCTCTTTGAAATGTACTGTGAATGGTGGAGAAACAAGCAAATTGCCTTATGTTAATACTATAGTTAAGTACTGATGATGGACCTCCTTCAAAGTCATCCTAAATACCTTTTGTTCCCAGAGGAACTCCCAACTTGTCAAAGAGGATATGAAATTGTATAAAAGATCCTTGGGTCCTGATTCTGTCATCTCAGATCTGCTTGAGGCTTCATACAGGGGAAGCTTAGGCCGTAAGGACTGAGATCCCAGTCCTAAACTGGAACACCCTGCAATGATATTGGACTATAACCTATGAACTATTTCTGAATGAATGCTTTGCAACTACAAAGCTCACCATCTCTCCTATGAATCTGAATCTTAAGAATTAAATTCATGTTTGTATTTGTTTTTTAATAAATTTTAGTTTAGTTAATAAGAATTGGTTGTAGCATGTTTTTGGGTAAGATCTGAAACATTCAACAACCTGGGAGGTAATGTGTCCAATTCTTTGGGATTGGTAGAACCTTTTCTTTTATATGATGAAATAAGATTTTCAGGAATCTCCATCATATTTGACTTAGGTACCTGGATGGAGGCCTGAGGTTGGATCACTTTAGGAGAACTGTGTTGTTTGGACTTCTGAGTAACCAATAAAGTAATAAAGAAGCTGTTTCATGCTGGCTTGGTAAATCTAAGGTTTCAGAGTAGCAGCCGTGTTAGTCTGTATTCACAAAAATAACAGGAGTACTTGTGACACCTTAGAGACTAACAAATTTAAGCTTATGCTCGAATAAATTTGTTAATCTCTAAGGTGCCACAAGTACTCCTGTTCTTTTCTTAGTAAATCTAAGTATTGGAATATCCACCAGCTTTATGGGGATTGTCTGTCCCATTCTTTGCAGTTCACCCTAATTGAGTGATCATAGCTGGCCCCCATTGGAACCCCGGTCACAGTAACCCACTGGCAAGTGAGTGCTACAGGTCCCCCTCTCTATCGATCCACAGAGGGTATGAGTTGCTACAGCCCCAGCTACAGATTATTGGTTCTTTAGCTCAAGATCATGCATTGAGCTCCATTTACTGGACAGCCCCCATCTTGGCTAACACACCCAGGACTGAACCAGAGACCTCTGGGAACCCATCTCCTCAGTAGATTGGTACAGAGAGGTCCTGGGACGCACACTCACCAGTGAGTTACATGAACAAACCCTTAAACGGGACTTAAAGTTGCCACTCCTTCCCTCTGACATGCCACAAACGTCATGATGGATCTTGGTAAAAGCAGGGTGCTTGGGCCAGAATCCCCTTTGAGCAAGCGGCCTCCCCAGCTGGTGTGGAGCTGACATAAAGGGCCCAGCTCCCAACCCCACATGCAGGTGGCAGGTTGAAATGTGGCCAAAGAGCATTGCACTATGGCCATTCTCCACTTCCCAGGGGATTTGGGGAGCAGAGTGTCAATTAGAGATGCCTCACAGTGGCTATAACTAACACTAGGGACTGGCCAGGGCCCAGCACAACCCCAGAATATGGGGTGTGCAAAGGTGGCTTAAAGCCAACTTATACTACCACCACCCCAGTCCCTGGTCCAAGCACAGGATGGAAGAACCGAGCAGCAGACCCCTTATCTTTGCATGGGCTTTTTGTCTAGCAAAGGGAGCAGGGTTAAACGGGCAGATGGGAAGACATTTCCACTGGCCCCATTTGAAATATGCAGGCATAAAACCACACAGCAAGGGATGGCTTTAGTAGTAGCAAGCAACATCAATGACTGCTGGCAGGTCCAATGCTATTGAGAATCCTACACTGGCTTGCAACTTGCATGATTCACCTCTCCCCTGCTTGCAATGGGACTAGAGGGGAAAGAGTCTCAGCCGCCAGTCTCCCCAGCAGTAGGAATGGAGTGGGGGAGAGAGCTAACAGCCCATTTACTCACATACAGGGTATGTCCACACTGTAAAAAAGGTGTCTTCAGCATAGTTAACCCAGATGAAAATAGCAGTGAAGGCATGGCAACTTGACTTTTAACAGCCTTAAAGGCTATACGTCAGCCTGGGGTTGAACTTGAACTGCTAACCCGAATTAAAGCCAAGTGGACGTGTTTCTTCACTGCTATTTTAACCCCTGTTGGCTAACCTAGGTTAAAATCACTTCTTTTTTTTTTTTTTGCACTTGTTGTTATACACACAGGTCCTACTAGCCTGAGTGCCACAGATTGCCATGGTATCCCTTAAAGTGAAAGCCCTATTACTCCTGGGGGAATTCTGCTACTGCACATGTGCATAATTAATGAGCCATGCATACTTTTAAATTTTGTCACAGGAAAAAGTTTCTGGTGAAATGTTGCTGTAGTTCTGCATTTTTCCCACCAAAGGGCGCTGTGGCGCAAGAACACAGCAGCCCCTCCCAGCCCCCTAGGGAAAAGAAAGAGCCTGTCTTCTTCTTAGCACCTGTCCAGCCAGGTCAGGAGACAGGGGCTATGGGGAGACAGACAGAATGAGGTGCTGGGGGGGGGGTCAGACCGGGGCTCATAAGGGCTAGTGGGGGAGGACAGACTGGGGCAGGGGCTGAATGGGAGTGGAGGCACAGGGCCACATGGTGATGGGTGAGGGGGTATAGAGACACATGGGGACAGGGAGTGGCTGGGTGGGGGCACAGAGACTCCTGGGGACAGGGTGCAGGGCCACATGGGGATGGGGGAGTGGGTGTCTGGGGGTGGAGGGACACATGCGGACACAGGTGCAAGGACACATGGGGGTGCAGAAACACATGGGGACGGGGCAGATCTGCCTGACTACATGTAGAGGCTAGGGGTCAGCCAGGGTCTGCATGGAGGAAGCTTCCTAACAATCCCTCCCTGCCCCCCCGCAAAAAACCTGTTCCATACTTTCCCCACCCATACCCAACAACCCTCCAAGTTCACACCCAGGCTCCTTCCCAGCAATTTACTTCCCTCTTCCTCAGCTCCTCCATTACCCCTCACTCCCCAAGCCTTTGCAATGCTTCTGAGGGGTGCGAGAAATGCGGTTCTGTATTGTAGTTTAAATGAATTACTCAGAGTTCTGTATTAATATGACTAGTGAGGAATCTATTTGTCAAAACACATTTCTTGAATCTTTTTTGTTGTCTGTCTTGTTACAGATATACTTGCTGACAGGTATTTTGAAACAAATGGCCAAAAATAATTGAAACTGGTGTGACTATATTGTGTTATTTTGACAAATAAAATATGCAGAATTTTGAAATATCGTGCACAGCAATTTTTTTTTTTTGGCGCAGAATTCCCCCATGCGTACTCTATAGAGCAGGGACTGTGTATGCATAAGTGCCTTAAAATCCCCAACTTATTGTGGCCAGCTTGTCAAAAGAGCTCAGCTCACATAGTTTGGGGGGCAGGGGGAGCACCACATGGGAGTGGGACAGTCTCCATTATTCTCAAAGGCGGGGTACGTGGATGAGGAGATCTTTTGCATATCTGGCCCATAGTCTCTGAAGCCCTGATACTCGCCTGCCCCACACTTTGCAGAGCCATTTACAGCAGGTGTGAAATACAACCGCTAGTGCTTTACGCTCAGGTTGCCCTGATGTAAACAGCACATGAGGCGTCAGGCAGTGGAGAAACTCAGACCCCATCCCTCCATCCTGGATCACTTTAGAGAATGCGCTCTAAAAGTCAGGTTTATGCTCCGCTCTGCTCCATCACTGACCTCAGAGGCCCCTTCTCCTCCCCCATTTGCTATTGCTAAAACATCAAGGTTTTGGAAGGCTTGTCTCTGGAATCCAATCCCTAGGATGAGATCTCACTTCTGTTCAAAACTACTCCATTTTTTGTTTAAGTAAATAATGACTAAGGCTACAATTTTGTCATGGAAGTCACTGAATCCGTGATTTCCAAAGACCTCCGTGACTTCAGCCCCAGTGGCTGGGAGCTGCAGGGTCCCACCGCTTCCCACAGCAGCAGCGGGCCCCCAAGCTCCCAGCTGCTGCAGGCGGGGGGGGGGGGGAACCCCGCAGCTCCCGGTCGCTGCAGGGGGCAAGGGGACCCTGCAGCTCCCCTCCGCCACGGGGGGTGGACAGGGGGACCCTGCAGCTCCCAGACACCCCCAGCTGCCCAGTCCCTTCCCATTTTGTCATGGATATTTTTAGTAAAAGTCAGGGACAGGTTACGGGCAATAAAGAAAAATTCACGGAACCCCGTGACCTGTCCCTGACTTTTACTAAAAATATCCATGACAAAATCTTAGCCTTAATCATGTCTAATACTATTATGTCCATTTCTAAAGAAATGGATTAAAAAGCTTATAACAAGGAAGGAATTTCTGGAATGTGTTATTAGCACCACAGTACTTTCCTCTTATTAATAGCTGTACACATGATCTTTCGTTTTCTACCAGTCATCACAGCTTCCTTCTCAGCTGCAGCACCAGGAAAACCATTAGCACAGGCTCAATAGCACAGGGTAAAGCCTTTGATGTGTCTATGCTATTTCTCTTAAAACTCCCCATTGTTACTGCCCCTAGTGCAGCTTCATGAGAGGCAGTGTTGGAGGAATCCCTGAAGTAAACAGGCTGCTGGCACGTTAGCCAAATTCTCTCGTCTAACCCTGCCCAGAATGGGTCAACAGGACATTATGGACATGGGGGAGGCAGTGTGACCTAATGGACAGAGCACTCTTTTGGGGCTTAGGAGACCTAGGTTCTATTTCTGTCTCTGCTACACTGACCAGTTTGGTCAAGTCACTTCACCTCTCTGTGCCTCAGTGTTTCCACCTGTAAAATGGAGATATTGACACTGACCATCTTTGTAAAGCGTTTTGAGATCTACTGATTAAAAGTACTGGATAAGAACTAGGGATTATTATTAATTATTATTATTATTATTATTAATAAAAAATGTATGGTTGCCTTCAGCACCTCGGGTAAAGTTTTCCAACCCATCTAAGTGCCTTAGGTCCCATTTTCAAAATGACTTAGGTGCTTAGTTTAGACAAGGAGTAAAATTTTCAGAAGCACCTGTCTCCCCCATTTCTGCTAGCAGCAGTGGTGGGAAAAATCTATCATAGGCAAGGCCTTTTTTATGTTCAGATATACTTATTTCTGCAGAAGAAATATCTCTACTCATTTTCCTTTGGTATCAGTTACATTTGGAAATGCACAAGGTACAAATCATAGAATCATAGAATATCAGGGTTGGAAGGGACCTCAGGAGATCATCTAGTCCAACCCCCTGTTCAAAGCAGGACCAATTCCCAACTAAATCATCCCAGACAGGGCTTTGTCAAGCCTGACCTTAAAAACCTCTAAGGAAGGAGATTCCACCACCTCCCTAGGTAACCCATTCCAGTGTTTCACCACCCTCCTAGTGAAAAAGTTTTCCCTAATATCCAACCTAAACCTCCCCAACTGCAACTTGAGACCATTACTCCTTGTTCTGTCATCAGGTACCACTGAGAACAGTCTAGATCCATCCTCTTTGGAACCCCCTTTCAGGTAGTTGAAAGCAGCTATCAAATCCCCCCTCATTCTTCTCTTCTGCAGACTAAACAATCCCAGTTCCCTCAGCCTCTCCTCATAAGTCATGTGCTCCAGCCCCCTAATCATTTTTGTTGCCCTCCGCTGGACTCTTTCCAATTTTTCCACATCCTTCTTGTAGTGTGGGGCCCAAAACGGGACACAGTACTCCAGATGAGGCCTCACCAATGTCGAATAGAGGGGAATGATCACGTCCCTCGAGCTGCTGGCAATGCCCCTACTTATACAGCCCAAAATGCCGTTAGCCTTCTTGGCAACAAGGGCACACTGTTGACTCATATCCAGCTTCTCGTCCACTGTAACCCCTAGGTCCTTTTCTGCAGAACTGCTGCCTAGCCACTCGGTCCCTAGTCTGTAACAGTGCATGGGATTCTTCCGTCCTAAGTGCAGGAATCAGCGTTACAGCCAGAGACCAGGGCTCTTAGCCCCTTTGAACAAGTGCATTACAGTAAATCCACAGGAGGATATTACTGTGAGAAAGCCCATGTTCAGATCATCTACAAGGACTGAATCCACAGCTTCTGGATCTAATACAGTAAGCAGTTATGGCATGAGCTAAAGTAGTAGGTCCATTAGCACTGAAGCAGCAGCAAGCACATACGCCTATTTATGTGATCTAGCCACTAACATGGTAAAAAGTGTTACACGGTATTCGAGGGAGGTTATGCTAAGCATTGCCAGATTCGTAAGCAAGAGACTGTGAAACTTTAGTCGTATTTTGGGTTTACAGAAGGCTCCAGAATATATATATTTTTAAACAATAGATTCATAGGTTCATGCTTAAATCCTTGTTTACAAGGGAAGCATTTAATTTAAAAAGTGTATTTCTAATTAAATAGAAGACAGCATTGCACGAACTTGTTCCAAATTAATCATTTCCCAGCCACTTGCTTAGGGTTGCCAACTTTGGTTGAATGAATTCCTGGAAGTTTCATCACATGACATTATCTTTAATTAAAGATTAATCTTTAATTCCTGGAGACTCCAGGACAATCCTGGCAGGGTGGCAACCCTAAATTCAGTGTCCTAGGAAAATAAAATTTTAAAATAATGTACAGCAGCCCAGAAGTCATGTTTTGCCAAAGCTAAACGGAAGTCAGATGGGGGTTTGAATCTAGAACCCACTATTCTCAAGAAGGCCCTGAATTTCTCCAAAGCCTTTTCTACACTGAAATTTGAGACCACATCTTATCTGGAAATGTTTCTTTCTTCACACTCTTATCAACAGAGCTGAGCTGAGTTGTGGATAACGAATTCAGATTCAGGGTATGTCTACATACACTATCCCACACTTTGGACTGCAGCAGTGTGAACTGTGGAGCAAATTGTGTTTTCCACCGAAATGCTGTAACTGGCCGGTGTGAAGCTTGGATTTACACAGACATTTCAATCATCCAGCCGTGCACAAAGGACATACAATGTGGAGGTATTCTAAATGTCCTGGTGTGCAAGTCTAGTGCACACGTTCATTGAAATCAGTGGAAGGATTCCTACTGGCTTCAATGGGCATTGGATTAGATCCTAAATGGGGTCAGAAGGTACTGTACTGTATTAATTTAGATGGATTATATGGCCCAATGAGCCACATATGATGGTCTATAAACTTTCACTCACTGTTTATAGTTGAGCTCACAAGTTAGTGTACATTTGCAGGCCAAATTGTCATAACAGGTGCACAGCAGTGGTGAATATGGGCAGCGCCTGGCCCCTATCTTGGGTGGGGAGCATAACCACAATAGTTAATAACAGAATCCCCAGTTGTTTGAATGATTTCTGCACACATTTCTCCCAGGACTTCATTTCACCCTGTCATGGCTCCTGTTATCTTTAAGCTGTACAGCAGAACTTCAGGGCACAAAACATTCAAGAATGGCAGAACCCAAACTTTGTTTTCATCTAGGTTTTCTTCAAGGGGCTAATGGGTACACAAATATCTTCCTGCTCAGACCGGTATGGAAGGAAGAGCTACACACTATTCAAACTCAAATATCTTCAATAATAGCTAAGGGCTAAGAAGAAAAAGGAGCCTAGGACTTTTTGTTGTGTAAATATTCTCTATTTTCAAGCATACCCCATGGTGAAAGTCCCTCTTAAGCATACTGTTTAGCATCACATGGATAAGAGAGAGAGAGGTCTTTTCTACCTTTGCATACTGGATTGATAGAACCCATTATTCAATGATTCTGAGTTATGAAGTTCTGAAATTGGACTAGTTGAACATGTTATTCTCCTGTCCTGAATCTCAACTTTTTGAGCGCTGCCTGCCTGTCATTTACATTCATGTCAAGCTTTTGAATGGTTTTAATAATTGAAAAAACTAGAGGAAAGTCAGTCCTACAGCACCTTTGTTATATTTTAATATTTGAAGTTGACAATTCAATATTGAGGCTGGCAGCTTGAAAAAATGGATAAAAGGAAATATCTAACCAGCCTGACAAAAAAGCAGAAGTAAGAGGAGCATGGAGGAATGGAAGTTAACGGAACTGCACACTTAGAATGAAAGATGAAATAAGCTTAACAAATGGTCCCAGGATTTCATTTCCAAATGAGGGGAAACAAACTGATCTTTGAAACATTAACAAAAAATAAATTGACACAACAGAGCAGCACCTTCTCAGAACACGAACTGTTTAGTCACCTACAACGAAAAGCCTCACGTGTGCTGGTGAATTGATTCTCTTAATGTCCGAGAGTTAGGGAAATATAACCCCCATTTTACAGATGGGGAACTGAAGCACAGAGATTAGAGTGTCGATTCAACAGAGCGTTCGAGCACATGCCGAAATCCTGTTGCTTTCAATAGAATTACTCACATGTTTATATTATGCATCTGCTTAAGTGATTTGGTGAATAGTGATTAGACTACTCACTTGCCTGATGTTAAGCACATGCTTAAGTGTCTTGCTGAATCAGAACCAAAGTGACACGTGACATAGGCACAAACTGAATGTAGGTCTTAACCATAAAGTGCCTTACTCCTTGGCTCTCCCTCTTCTGGGAACATATCTGTTTCATCGCAGCCATAAGAGGTTATCCACAGAGATGTTCAAGCCTCTTACAGGACTGTACTCAGCCAAACTTCTGTCACACCTCCCTAGATCAGATTCTTCAAGCAGCCCACTGCCTGATAGCAGTAACTGAGACAGGAGAAATGCAGTTCTTCCCATTCATTTTTACTCTGTTATTCCTAACACGTGGATTTTAAACAGTAACACAAAGCATGTGGCAATAATGCATGAAACTTATTCTACATCAGTGTCCTTGGCACAAATGGTATTTTAATTACTTTGCATGAAGTGTTACTTAAAATACTGAGGGGGAGTGAAGCTCCAGATACATCAATGGAGCCCCAAATCCTTGTTTTCTGCAGGAAAAACCTAAAGAACTAGTTGAAATGGACATTTATGGTTCCAAAATCCCACATAAAGCGGACTTTGCTGTTTTGGTTTATACAAGCCTGCTTGAAGACTGATGTGCAGGCTTATGAATCCTTTCTGACCTCTCAGGGCATAATTAGAGCTTCTAATGGAAAACTCCAGTGCAAAAGCCATTATAAGCTGGTCACTCCATCTAATAATTCAAACAGAAATTTTAGATATGTCAAATAAAAAACAAACAAACAAACTATCACAGGGTGCTATTCTCCGGCCTTTGTGACGGAGGGGGTCAGACTAGATCATAATGGCCCCTTCTGGCCTCAAAATCTCAGACTCTATGAAACAGCTGAATAGGAACCTGTCCTTTTGAAAGTCTGGTGGTGTAAGGTAGGACACAGGAAAGGCAGCTCCCATTTGAATGCAGGGAAAAGCAGGTTCTTTTCCAATTGGTAAGGCAAGTTCAATCTGAAAAAAATACTTAATTTAATTGTGTTGAGACTAAACTGATATTTCAACATATAAAAGCTTGTCCCTTCTTTCACAGCACTCCTGCAAGGCAGGGAAATACCACTATCACCCCCATTTTACCAATGGAGAACTGAAGCCCAAAGTGATGACGTGACTTGCCAAAGGTCACACAGGGAATCAGTGGCAGACCCAGAAACTGAATCCAGATCTCCTGAGTCCCAGCCCAGCACCTTAACCACAAAGCATTCTTCCTTTGAATGCTATAGTGCTATAAACAATCATGAAGACATTCACATAGAATGCATTTGACTGAGCTAATCCAGGCTCCTTTGAACTCTCCCAAATGCACTAGAGGGTTTTAAGCCCCTGATGGATTTGTCTTCTGGTACACATCATCTATTGACAGCAGGGGACTCTTAAAGGGATACAGACTATTCCAGATCCTCATCTGTCACTGCTTATTACTCCAAAACCTGGCAGAGATGCACATTAACAAGATGTTTAATATTCCAGCTCATTATACTGCTCACACAACTCCACCATCAACTGCCTTCAAACCGATATTATGTTCAGTCTAATTACTGTTCCCCGCACTTGAAGAGTTCAGAATTGCCAGAATCCATATCACTCTTAAAGGTGATATTCTCCTGCAACAGAACAGAACTCTGGAACATCATGTACAGCAGATTTCTCTTCCTTTCAGTTTGTGCTGCAAGCAGGGATATGCTAACCACCCCCTTCTGAGGATGTAACAGCATGCAAGTATACCAAACTGACTTATACTTATCATATACACCATGTTCAAAGTTGTCTCCAATACATAAGCACCTTCAGGTTCGGAGACTCTCCAACAATGGGCAAAACAATAATAATCAGGTAACACTTTTCATCCATGGGCCCCAGAGCACTTGACAAAGGAGCGTCAGTGTAATTATCCTCTTTTCAGAGTGGAAACTGAGGCACAGAGAAAGGAAGTGATTTGCCCACAGTTGCAGATAGAACCCAGGTCTCCTGATGCCCAGTCCACAGAGACACTGCTCCTCTTAAACTTCCCAATGGGTCAGAAAAATGACTAATACTATGCATACAAAACCCCACACATGGGGTAGATTAAATAAATGAAGTGCTGGGTCCATATGAAGCATCGTCTTGTTATATTGGAAGACACGAAAGCGACGATATAACCAACTGGCAGTTATGCTACTTAGTGTCAAGTCCTGTAATTAACTACAGCTCTCAGTCTGATTTAATACTGGTATTTATTTTTGCTGGTTTGTTTTGCATTTTTCCCTTTCTTGTCTTCAGATGCTGAACTCTGCCATTTGTGCTGGGGTCAGTGCCAATCCATCTAACTTTTCGTTTGGGGAACTCCCCCATCTGGCCTGATTGCATAAAAATCCCCAACAATAATACTTAGCACTTCACAGCTTCAAAGCACTTTACCAACATTAAGTACTTTAAAGAAGTTCTCCCATTGGACCAATCCAGATGTTTGCACTTCTCTTTGTTTTACAGTTGGCTGTCACTGCTTTACATTGCTCACTGAGGACAAGGTTCCACTCTGTGTCTGACTGAGGGTTCACTAAAGCACGTATCTTTTTGCTGCTCTCTTGGGGCAAAAGGGAATTGTGAAAGTCTCTTGGTAACCCCGCCATCATAGTGTCTGAGCACCTGCCAAGCATTAGTTAATTCATCTAGAGCTGTATGAGAAAGGTTTCATTTGCACCATAATTTTTCTTAGAAATTTTTTGGGTTTGCATTGAAAACCCAAACATTTTTCAGTTTTTGGTGACTGTAACCCAAAACCAGGTTTTTAAACGAAAACTGACAAATTTTAATCCAAACGGACATTTCCCACAGAAATTTATTTTTGGACAAAAAGGCCAGTTTCTGTCCAAAAAACTTTATGGAAAGTTTTTGACCAGTTCTCAACATCTGTGAGGGGCAAAGATTTCAATCGTCCCATTTTACAGATAGGGAATTGAGGCACAAAGGATAAATGACTTGCAAAGGGTTTTACAGGACATCTGTTGATTGCCAAGAACTGAACTCAGATCTACTAGGTCCGATTCTCCATTGCCCTGCACTATGTATAGTCAGTTACACAAGTGCCAATAGTGTGAAAAGCTACTAAACGAGAAGGCCTCATTCTCATTCACACAAAGCCCCTAATACACTGCTCTAGCAGTGGAATGAACCCTAAATATACAGTGCCAGAGTGGTGAAAAGGAACCTTAGTGTAAATGAGAACCAGCTTACAATGTTTTTGACACATATTGCACCGGTGTAGCTGACTACACAAGGTGGAAACAATAGAGAATCAGACCCTTTGTGCTGAAGTCCAGTGCCTCAATCACCTTCCATAATCCACTGGGCTCAGTTATCTGGCTTTTGGTGTGAGATTTGGGGAGGGTCAGGGGAAATCCATTTGCTTTAAGAGAAAGGAACAATAGGTTACTATTCAAAAAGTCTACAGTAAAATTGCACACGAATGATCTTAGATCCAATTCTAATGGTTATTCATATTTGCTGGAAAAAATCTTTGCCATGGAGTAAATAACTTCACCTCTGTTGTATAAACATTTTTCTCTCAATGGCTGCTTCTGCATGATATTCTGTGGGAGGGGAACTCATTCTTTAGAGAGATTCTCTACCTAGCAGTTTTCCAGTGCATGTGATGGTAATGCTGTACCACTCACTTCCTCACATTTCTAATAAAGCATGAGATTTTAACATTCATCTCTTAATCAGTGAGTCTAGAGACGGGCCAATTATCATGGTATTTCTGTTTGCATTAGAGAGGGGATGGCAACGTCCACCGAGGTGCCAAGCAGCTCGGAGCATCCCAGACACGTCAGAGGAGTGTAAGAAATGGAAACAATTTTCCCTGGTATGGGGGTTTGTGTGTGTCTGGAACAGGGATTTCAGTCCCTGTGCTACATGAAGGACATATCAAGAGAGGTGTTTAGACTGTGGAATGCTCTGCACAAGTTGGAGACTGAAGTCTCAGAACTCTCTGCCAGGGAAGGGATCCCCCGATCACAGGAGGCATGTATGGAAGTCAGGGAGTCTGCTCACCACTAGTGCGCCTCCTGCAGGTTGCTCTGGGGATTAACTGATTCCAGATCCGACGCCTCCTTTCTTCCTCTCACGGCTCTTAGCGAGGCCAGATGCTCTGTGTTCGTGGCTCAGCCGTCTGGCCAAGTCATATGTGTCCTGCCCTTCCGGGGTACCAAAGTCTCTTTTTACAAACTGGCGCAGGCAATCTTCTCATTCACTGCCCAGCCAGTGCCACTTCTCTAGGGGCTGGTAGGGGAACCCAGGCCCACCCGCTGCTCCAGGTTCCAGCTAGGTCTGTTTTGTTCTGGACCTTGTTATCTTTTCCCTGAGCCTTTCCTAACCTTCTGGCTCCCCCCACCTCTGGGTTTGCCAGCCCGAAAACTCCCCCCCCCCAGGGTGTGACTGTAGGCTGCTTTGTCTCTGTAGCCCCCAAACACACCTTCCTTTTCCCAGGGACTGACTGCAGACTACTGTCCTGCAGACCCCCATGCCAACTTCCTATCTTTATAAACCCAGCCCAGCTCAGCTCCTTCCTCTTCAGCTGGGCTCCCTCATTAGTCAGTCAGGGGTTACTTACCCCCACCAGATTCCCCTCACCTGTGGCCTGTCTGGTTAATTGGCCCCCTTCTTAGCCTACATTAACCCCTTCAGGGCAAGTGTGGGGTGAGAACCCCATCACTGTAACCCACACTGGTGCTCTATCTGTTCTAGGAACTTATCCAGCATTGCAATAGTATCTGAGTGCCTCAATCTTTCATGTGTTTATCCTCCTACCATCTTTGTGAGGCAAGGAAGTGGTATTGTCCCCACTGACAGAGAGAGGTCAAGTGATTTTGCTCACAGTGACACTGGAAGTCTGTGGCAGAGCAGGAAATCACACCAAAAAGTCTCCCAGCGCCTAGCACCCTACAACTGACACATCCTTCCATTTACCCCCCCTCTCGTGTCTGGTCCACATTAAAGGATATGCATATACTACTGCTGCCTGCTAGGGGAGCTACTCCTTTAATGTATTCTTCTAGTGCTGAAAGGACCAGTCCAAACCCTCTGACAGCTCAATCAGGGGGTCATTTGCCAAGAGCTGAAGGATGTGCGGCCGCACCCAAGCCAGGTTCTTGCAAGGCTGCACATGCAGCCTGTCACAGATGAAATGTTTCTATGAATCGGTATTAGCCTCAATGAAACGGTGATAAGTGGATGTTTCTATCAATGTTCTTTAAATATTTAAACACCATCTGACAAATCCAGTCATTATTAAAAGCCTTGCCGTGTCCAATATCAAAGGCCTGGTTTTGTATTTTACCTACTGGTAATGTTTCCCAGAATTAGTTCCTACATATCATGAGGGTGTTTTTAAGACCTGCCTCTGCAGCTAGTAGAACGGTCTGGCTGTGGTTTGGTGTCTGAAGCCCTGTCCGCACTAAGGAAAACTGACACCCATGCAACCACACCAATGTAGTTATACTGATACCAAACTCCAGGGGAGATGTGCTGCGCCAGTACAAGAGTGGGTCCTCACCTTCACGGGGGAGGATAACCAAAAGAAGTGGTGTTTTTACAAGGAGACAGCTCTCTCCATGTAAAGTCCTAGCGGAGAGAAGGCACGAGTAATGTTTAATGCCATGTAGTTAGTCAAGGTAAACCCCAGGTGAGGGTGTAGGCTTCATCCTGAGAAGGTACACAGAGGTAAGTAGTACAGTGCCTACTACTTCTTGCAGTGAAGACATGGCCCTGATTACAACGTAATCTGGTAACATACCCCCAATCTGCACTCACTGTTAATGTCCTTAATGTAGGCAGAGCCTGTGCTAACTCAGCCTTTTTTGGTCTCCAAATGCTTCCTGACTCATTTCTCTTTTGTCCTTTTTTTTAAATTAAGCTGGTCAGAAAGGGAAACACTGCGACAAAGCTAAACCTGTTACAAGTGTCAGATTTTGGGTAGGAGGCCAGAAAGCCAGGGAGGCTTTAGCTTTAACTGCATTAAGCTACACTGATTTGAGTCCAGTTTCAAAGAATTCCAAAATGTGCCTACTAGGGTTTGCACCTGCTTAACTAAATCAATTTTTAAAAAGCCACAAACCTTTAGTTGAAGAAGTGCAAGTTTGGCCCTGGTAATCAGCACAGACAGAGCGCAGACTGCCAGGGGAGAGCAGAGCAGACTCGGTTCTTGTTAACGCACTGGGAATTTGATGGTGCAGAGCACCAGGCAGTGAACAAGAGAGGCAGTTTTGCCAAGACATATTCAGGCCCCAGCAGATGCCAGGAGAGAGTCACAGTACATGCTCCACCAGCAAGGGGTCAGTCACCCCCCAACCTGGTACTTCTATCAGCGGCAGACCCGGGGATCCACTGCACAGAAACAGCAACGGTTCTTGGATGAGTTAACTGCGAAAAGCAGGAGATCTACTCCTTAAGCTTCCACCTAAATAAATTCACTCACCAACTAAACGGAATTCAATTCTCCAGGTAACTTCACCCACATAAAGGTTTGTAAAAAAGCAGCACAAGAGGGGGTGTGGACCAGGCTAATCGAAATCCACTTTCCAGTTCACTGAAAAGTTCCTGAATAATTTTATCCCCCCACTATTCACTCAGCTCTAGTC
This sequence comes from Terrapene triunguis, assembly GCF_002925995.2. Classification (NCBI taxonomy): domain Eukaryota; kingdom Metazoa; phylum Chordata; order Testudines; family Emydidae; genus Terrapene; species Terrapene triunguis. Next base: position 552,562 of record NW_020665000.1, read on the forward strand.
CTCACACAAAGCACTGAGATAGCAGGTTAATAACTGACTGAGGAATGTGTTAAGATAACAGGTCAGATCTTCAGCTAGCATAAATCAGCTCCATAGGAGCTAATGGAGCTGTGATGGTTCATACTAGCGGAGTATCTGGCCCAGTATTTCTGAGAACTTCCTTTGACAAGGCTCTTCTCTTCTTATTTTACTGACAGTAATTTTAACCCTGCCCAAGCTCTCTCATCCAAAGGAACACCTCATTCTCCAGTGAAGCTTTTTAGTAAAGCAGTGAAATTGATACTGATTTAATATGTTCATGGAGTCTTCCTCCTCGGATATTCACACACTGCAATTGCACTGCATACCTAGGGTTACCATCTGGCTAGTATTTGACCAGCCTGGCTGTTTTTTTTAACAGATTTGTCAGTTGCCGGAAAAATAATTTAATCTGCTGGGTTTTGGTTTTTTTTTTACATGGGTCGCAAGATTTGCATTATTATCACAACACACTGGGATAGCTAATGTTAAACATTTCTGTGTCCAGCTAAAGATGTTGCAGCGTTCCCACTTCCGCAGTTTAAGCAATAACAGATCAAAATGGTTGAAAATACACCAGTCTGCCCACCAACACACAAATGCACTGCGTGTGTGAGAGAGAGGGTTTGAGTCACGCGAGAGCAAGGAGACATGCGATGTTATCAATCTTACCTATATGTGTTCTTTCTTGAGTTACTATAAGTGGTTGTTGAAGGTGGGATTGTGGCGTTGCATTGGGGTTGTGGTGGGCTTGCCATGTGTATGTGGGGGCACCAGTTTTTTTGCATTTCAAAGGTGGTATGCATACCAGAACCTCCTTACCAGGACATTGAACATTCTGTTACCCAACCAGCCAGAAAGCAGGACAATGTTTATATCCTTTGCGAATGTTGAGCACACTCCTTTTCCATGCATCATAAGTAAGGTGTTGTGTGTGTGGCTTTGTGGCCTAACCTGATTTAACTTGACTAATGTTACCAAACACAAATACTTTCCACAGAACACAGCCTCACCCCAGCTGTTTCCTGCCTGAGGAGGGTTCTGCCTTCCCAGAAGGAGGAGGAGTTACTCATAGAAATGCTCTGAATCTATATTTTTACGCAGAGAGGAAAAATGCTTGTAGCTTCTCCAACCACCTCACACTAAGTAGAACAGGGAAACTCACTTATCCCCCTGGTCCCCAGTGTCACAGAAAGGGCCACGCAAGTTCTTGAATAACTGATCTCTTCATCACAGCATCTTTTCTGCACTGAAAAGGCATCTTGTAAAGTGAGCTCTGCCACCCTTACTCACAGTGAGTAGTGCCTTACTCTGCAAGCAGCATCATTACATTCAGAGGAGCACAGAACCTCTCACTAGGAGTAAGAGTGGCTCAGAGTGAGCATGGCATGTCATATTTATTGTATTATTTCATAGCTGCAGAGTTAAAAGTCAGAAGGGACCATTAGATCATCCAGTTTGACCTCCTGTATATTGCAGGCCATTAATTTTTCACCCAAATATCCCTGTATTGAGACCGGTAACTTGAGTTAGACTCCAGCATTTCAGCCCTCAAAAGACGAAGCTGTTACATGCTACAGGCAGAGAACAGGAGAGACAGAGTTGCCACCAATCCAGGGTACTGATTAGGGGAGATTTGATGGTCTGTCTCTAGAACCACTGCACTGCAATCAATATTAAAAACACCCTTGCTTGCAATTATATCAGGTATGACTATATGTCATCACAGCATTAAAGAAAGCTAAATATTAAGGCTTGCACTGACCAGAAAGCCCCGGCATTACCAGGCTGAGAATACTGTAAGTAATTGCACTTTTCCCTGAGCCCAGTGCAATATTTCAGGCTCCCATCACTGCATCCTTCAATCCCCCTAATTCAGCAAGATCTCAGAAAAGAGCAACCCTAAAAGCCTGAGTCTAGCACGTGAATGTAGATGCCCCATATCTGGCCTTGCAGGCGTGAACTGGGCTCTCTCCTGTCTCCCCACCTCTCTTCAATCTCTATCTCAGCCCCAAAAGCTGCATGTCTAGAAGAGAAACTCTGCTGGAACCCACACAGCCCCCTTTAGGAAAAAACAGGAATGGAATAAGCAAAGGGCTCCAGCGATCTGAGGCAGCAGCAGAAGGCACCAAAAGATGAATGGGCTTTATAGGTACTTTATGGGAGTCTAAAAGCAGCATGATGTATAGATACCATCTGGGACATGAACTGCCTTTGGGAGCAATCATACCGCACAGACAAGGCAAGCCCAGGTGGGATCAGGCGCACTGGGGTAGAAGAGAAAAGCTCACAAGACAGGCATTTGTTACAGAAATTGCTTGTGGGGGTCTCTTTTTTTGGATTTTTAATCTATCATATTATCAGTCTGAGGCAAATTCTTTACCTTCAATGGCACTTCAGAGCCTAAATGACTTCAAACATTTAACCCATAGGAGCAGCCAGACTGGGTCAGAGCAGGGCTCCATCTAGCCAGTATCCCAACTCCAAGAGTGGTCAGTACAAGCTGCTTCAAGGAAGGTGCAAGAAACTCTGCAACAGCAGCTATGGGAGGATTTTCCTCAAGGCACAGGGCATATCTATTCTTGCAAGTTGGAGGTCAGCTCATGCCCTACAAGCGGCAGGGTTTAATTGTTTTGTTTTTAACTCCCTAGTGCTGTAACACAACAGCTATTTTAACAGCCAGGGTAATTACAGCGGAGACAATTTAGCTAGATATACAGTCGATTTTCCATCATTCACAGTCTTTAAGTCAAGACAGGATATCCTCCAAGAGATCTGCTATTGCTCAAACAGAAATTAATGGGTTCCATGCAGAAGTCACTGAGTAGGTTCTCTGGCCTGTGTTATGCAGAAGCCCAGACTGGTCCCTTCTGGCTTCGTAATCCACGAATCTGTGAGTCTATGAATAACTCTGGGTTGTCTCGTAACTCTTAGAAATGCCCAGTGCTCAGGGGTATCTTCGATGATTCTGGTGAGAACATTCAGATAGTTACAGAGGATTTTTTTTTGTTTAAAGTTTGGCAAGAATCTAATCCCTGTTTCAGGGCATGAGCCAAACACTAACTAATGGGGAATTAGATAGGCCCATCAGTGGCTATTAGCCAGGATGGGCAGGAATGGTGTCCCTAGCCTCTGTTTGCCAGAAGCTGGGAATGAGCGACAGGGGATGGATCACTTGATGATTCCCTGTTCTGTTCATTCCCTCTGGGGCACCTGGCACTGGCCACTGTTGGAAGACAGGATACTGAGCTAGATGGACCTTTGGTCTGACCCAGTAGGGCGATTCTTATGTTCTTATAGGAGGAACATATTCCCTTGTGGCAGGTTATCCCATTACTGCAAGGTTTCTTGCACCTTCCTCTAAAGAAGCTGGTCCTGGACCATCAGAGACAGGAGAATGGGCTAGAGAGCCCCCTGCTCTGATCCAGTCTGGCTATTCCTATGTTCCTAGAAAGTCTGTGTATCTCTGACTTCTTTGGTTTACTCAGGATTTCTGTCTCCATATTGGCTTAGTCCTTCGTTTCTCTGCTGATGCTGCATCTTGCATTTACAGAGAACCCCTGTGTTGATCTAAGAAAAGAGAACATGGTGGAAGGTGACATGATCTATAGGGTTAAATGGAGATGGCTCTTCCAGACTATTAGCACAGGGTGAGAGCCTTTTGGGGAGAGAGTTATTGCTTTTCTTTTGTGTGCCAGGTTGTGAACATTCTTCAAAAATAAATGGTAATTGGCCCTGTGTAATTGACCTAATAATGGCAAAGATACTGTAAATAAAATAAACGAGCATGTGGCAGGGAGGGTCCCTCTCATGCATGCGGTGTCATTTCAATAGCTTAAACAGGAGCAGTCATCAAACAGCAGGGAGGAATGAATAGCCCAACTCCCTTCATATTAATGTGCTTTGTTTAAAAACAAAAAAACAAAAAAAACCACACACGGGATGGGGACTCGGCAGGCTGCGGCTGGATTTTCTCAGACAACACACAGCAGAGAAATATTCTGAGAAACCCTCCCTAGATTACTTAGCAGTGGTATGTATGAAGGGAGTCCCCAGTGGCAGAGGGAAATGAACAAAGAGACAGGATTACTACAGTAGTACTCAACCAGGGCTGGGGAGGACCTAGGTTCTCCCATGTGGCTTCCTCAGGCTAGTGTGTGAAGCCTAGTTAGTTGTTCAGTGGATATAGCTCTGTGTCACCACACAGAGGCAGCTAGCGATGCAAAGCAAAATCCGCCCGATGGCCTACATACTGCTTACCACCAGTGAGGTGGCCACAGACCTAGCGATAACACATGGACATGAGCACAGCCTCTCCATGTGCCAAGGGAAGGTCTCTACCCATCTGCTCATGCCAATAATTCAAAGATTGGAGTCAGGGCAGCCCAAGGCTCAAGTTGTAAGCTGGATCCGCAGGGCTGGGTGCAGCACACAGGACTAAGGTAGCACTACACAGCTTTAGTGTCAGTGCAGAATCCCAGAACAGCAGGGCATAACTTTTCACCCTTCAGTCATGAAAAACTGCATTGCTCCCTCTGTCTATCACAACCCAATCAATACAGAGGCTTGAGGAGGGCAGGAGGGCTCCAAAAGGCCATCCATTTTAATGCCGAGTTCAAGCTGAATCCTTGCCTCAAATCCCCCAGGGACTGCCTCTTTAACCGTCCAAAGGCAGGTGTGGGAGCACTGAAAGCCAAAGGTCGGCATGTCTCTTTGGTATTACACAGGGACCTGGGCTGCTGTACTCTACACTGGCGTCAGGTGTATGAGAGGCAGTCAGGTTTCTCACAAGCAGAGCACGCACTGTCTCTTAGTGATCAGAAGTCACCTCTGTCAGTTCTTAGCCCTGGATAAGCATCTGCTTGCTGCCATCCTGTCTGTTTCAATATTACTCATTCTGGAATGGAATAAAAATCCACTTAAAACAAAAGGAAATCCATACATGAGGGCCGAATCACAACAATGGAGGAATCACTTATTAAGTACTGCTGAAGACAAGAGAAAAGAGAGAACAAGACAAGAACCTTGGCTGCCCTGACTTGAAACACAGCCCCAGAAACTATACCGATAAAAAACAAGACAAAAAAAGCTTTGCTTCATCTCTGCTCATACAAAAGCAATTGCGCTTACACAGCAGAGACCATGCTTTCATGCCTTAATTGATGTTTCACAAATCAATTATAAGCACAGATTATAAAATGTGAGGAAGGAAACAAATAGACAGCATGTCCACATGATGGGCTTCAGTTCACTTCCAAGACCTAGCCTGAATAGAAATGTTGGTTAGATGTTACATAAAACATTAATTATAGCTGGCACTGAGTTAACGTTACCCAGTCCTTTACAGGCCCAAGCCTCTGCTGTCCCCCGCACAACTGATTAGAAACTTTCTGATAATGCCGTTCCCATATAGCACATGCTCCTGCTAAAACTTCTGTGGTGTTTCAGAGCTTCTGGTGGGACCCAGGCAAAATGATTATTATTCTCCTCATGTAAAGACTCTATCATAATGCACAAGGGGGCAGGGTTAAGGTTGCACAGGCTACCTTAATTCTGGATTTCCTTAATTTTTGTGTGCTTCCTCTTGCAACCTTAGTGTCCTTTTAGAATAGTTTTTAAGTATGTTAATATTGAATCTGATAGCTAGCTAGATGTACTATGCACAGCACACATTAAAATATTTTCACCTGATAATTTCCTTTTAGAGAAACTAAAAATAACACTTGACCCTTCCGAATGAAGCCGATTTCTTCTGCAATAAATAAATGTGGCAGAAATACCCAGACACACCCATTTGATTGAAATAAGAGAGCATTTTTATTAAGCCCTTTATTGTCTTTGATGTGGAAGGTCACCACATTTAGTCCCACTGCATACTAAGATGGTATTTACCATAGACAGGCTTTATTCGTCTCTGAAAAGTAATTATGCTGGGCTATAAATAATAGTACAAGCATTAATCTCAGTGCTGCCCGTACTACTGGAAATAATTGGGTTGGAGGGTTCTAGAAATGAATGGAGAGAAGTTAAGTGAGATCTGTTATTGAACCATTTCATTAATTTAAAAAGATAGCTAACTAGCAACAGTCTGGCTGTGAAATGAGAAACCCTAGTTACATTATCAGTGTGATAATTTCAGAGAAAGATGTTTGTCTTGTTACCTGTAAAACTGTTTAGGTGCTACAGCAGCAGCATAGAGATTTTCTAGCCAAAGAAGACATCTGCCATGCCATTCTAAAAACTGCGCTTCAGACCTCCCCCCAAAACATAACTTCTGGCTGAAATTGCTACCTGGGTACTTCTATGGTCCCATCAGCATAGTGTCCAAATGCCCCATAAACATTCATGAATTTATCCTCACAACATCCAGTGTTATACAGAGAAGCACTATGCCCATTTGACAGACGGGGAACACAGGAGGCAGAGAGAGAGACTCAGAGGGTCTCGCCCATGGTCACACAGAGAGGCTGTGGCAGAGCCAAGAATTGAAGGCATATCTCCTGAGCCCCAGCCCAGTGGGAAACACACTTCAGAGGATAGCAGTGGCCACAGGAGGGTAATGCTGCTTCACAAATAGACAGATTGAAGCTTATTTCTCCTGTGATGAAGAGGGAGATTCTTAAAGAGACTTTTTGGATCAGAAGACAAGGATGCTCTGCATGTTGCTGGTTCTGAAGCCTCCCGTTATTGGACACAGATTAAATATATGTGATGATTAAAAAGATTAAATTAAGAACTCTACATACAAATATTAATTCTTCTTGAGTGAACGGGGATTCACTATAACACGAAAGAAACCTCATTCCTCGCTTTGGTGCCTATACTTGAATTCTGTTTTTTCCAAAAGGACAATGAATAAATATCAATTAAAGAAAATCCCCATCTCCTTCAGAGCATGTGGCCACCCTCTAATTGATGAGAGCTAGGAGGAAACTTACCCTGGGGGCAGGTTATTTCTTAACTGACTTCTGCAGGGTCCGTGGCAACTTCCAGCAGGGACAAGACACTGACCGAGATGGACCCCTAGATTGATTCCCAGGAAGTTCTTAAGTCCCTGAATAGCTTTTAGAAAGGAACTGTTATTGAATTGGATTGTTCACCTAAATGCTAACCCATTGAATCTATGGATCATAGGTTTTATGGCAGGTACCGTGAAATGCTGTGCAACTTAAAATTGCTTGGGATTTCTATTGACTGGTAGTGCCTACTCTTCAGCAAAGATGTTGCCTCTAGATGGATTCTCAGGAGAGAATTTTGGTAAGCCAGGAAGAGCCTTCAGCTCATCATCACTATTGGCTTGCTCATCCAGGCCAAGTCTATACTTCCTCACTTCCTGTACTAAACAGTTGCGTGGTGGTGGTGTGCTCTGTAAAGCAGCATTTTGGTTCTGGTCAATTTCTTTGTAAGTGTGATTCTAAAATGCCTTGGAATCCTTTGAAATAAAACACGTATATTATTAAAGGTCTCTAAGTCATGGACAGCTCTTCTGACTGCCTGGGGGTTTCCTGGATACAGCCGTGATCATTGTGCCTAAGCTATCTTGAAGTATTATTACTTCAAGAATTATTACTCCCTGTATTACTACATGAGGACAGAGTCACTGGGCTCAATTCTCCATTCTGATTTAATAGCATTTTTACAACCAGTCTGCAAAAGTGGAACACAAGCAGGAGGACAACAGAGACCAGAATTTAAAGAGAAGGCTTGCTTGGAATAATAGGCATTCACTTTGCTTCCTGCCATTTATTCAAGTTGAAAGTACAAGCATCTTTGGCGGTATCTGGAGTTCAGATAGTTTGGGGAAAGATGGTCTCCCAAGCAGGAGTTCTGCTGCACGGATGGTCCTACTTATTAATAAATCACTTTTCCTAGTGTCTTTGGGAACCGTTCATCTTCTGCAATTATTTTAGTTTAGCCAGGTTGTTTCTTTCAGTGTCAGGAGGCAACACAGCTACCCAACAGTCTGAATTCATGGCCAGCCAAGGGTAAAGAACTGTCTGTTTGACTTCTTACAGAAGGACAAATGTGGAGAGTATCTTGTCCAGATGAATGATAACAATACAAGTGGAGGGCAATTTTGTGCTTCCCATAATTTTGGTTATGAAGAGAACAGCCATAATGATGGACCCTTCTGCACAGCAAGCCTCCAAGGACAAGCTAAAGGTAGTCAAAAAGCAGCAGTAGCAACCTAACAAAACTCCAGAGGTGTGATAGTTCACATATTAGCCCAGAAGTCAGGTAGTTAAGTGGTCTTGCATCATGTACCCTTATGGTCCACATCAGAGAATGCCAGTACATTCCCACTGTGTAACCAGGGGCAAACATGGAAATTTCAGAGTGCCAGGAATTCAGGGCACATGGCTCTAGTCACAGATAATGCCATTATTATTAGCATTTATTAGATGTATTGTGGTATTCGCACCTAAAAGCCCTAGTCATGAAAAAGCTTACAATTCATAGATTCATAGATTCTAGGACTGGAAGGGACCTTGAGAGGTCATCGAGTCCAGTCCCCTGCCCACATGGCAGGACCAAATACTGTCTAGACCATCCCTGATAGACATTTATCTAACCTACTCTTAAATATCTCCAGAGATGGAGATTCCACAACCTCCCTAGGCAATTTATTCCAGTGTTTAACCACCCTGACAGTTAGGAACTTTTTCTAATGTCCAACCTAGACCTCCCTTGCTGCAGTTTAAGCCCATTGCTTCTTCTTCTATCCTTAGAGGCTAAGGTGAACAAGTTTTCTCCCTCCTCCTTATGACACCCTTTTAGATATCTGAAAACTGCTATCATGTCCCCTCTCAGTCTTCTCTTTTCCAAACT
>NW_020665000.1:561808-663360 GCF_002925995.2 Terrapene triunguis
TAAGTCGTTAATGAAGATATTGAACAGAGCCGGTCCCAAAACATACCCCTGCGGATCCCCACTCGTTATGCCTTTCCAGCAGGATTGGGAACCATTAATAACAACTCTCTGAGTATGGTTATCCAGCCAGTTATGCACCCACCTTATAGTAGCCCCATCTAAATTGTATTTGCCTAGTTTATCAATAAGAATATCATGCGAGACCATATCAAATGCCTTACCAAAGTCTAGGTATACCACATCCACAGCTTTTCCCTTATCCACAAGACTCGTTATCCTATCAAAGAAAGCTATCAGATTGGTTTGACACGATTTGTTCTTTCTAGCACAGAAACTCACAGAACAAGGAGTAATGGTCTCAAGTTGCAGTGGGGGACGTTTAGGTTGGATATTAGGAAAAGCTTTTTCACTAGGAGGGTGGTGAAGCACTGGAATGGGTTACCTAGGGAGGTGGTGGAATCTCCTTCCTTAGAGGTTTTTAAGGTCAGGCTTGACAAAGCCCTGGCTGGGATGATTTAGTTGGGGTTGGTCCTGCTTTGAGCAGGGGGTTGGACTAGATGACCTCCTGAGGTCTCTTCCAATCATGATATTCTATGATTCTATGGTTAAGAGGCCATTAGTTCTAGTACAGAAACTATGTTGTTTAACAGTTAGGTTTGTTCAAATACAACAACCACCAACATGAATGGATAAATTTAGGTGATTTAAAAAAAAATCAAAATCTGATTTTTTTTTAATTTAAATCAAATACATTCATTTAATAACTATTTAAAATTAAATTTGAAGCTATGGCAGCCTATATTAAGGCCTAAATTTACTATAATCTATTAAAATCATTTAAATGATTTTTTTTTTTAAACAAGGAGTACTCAAGCAGTACATGTTTGCTGCTGAAGTTTTAAAGAAAATCAAAACATTGAACTGCTGGAAGTCACTGGTAAGCACCTAGAACCAGAGTTTGATGGAACTAAGGTTTGTTGAAGTGCAAAACCAGCTGCTGAAGCAGTTGCAGATAGAATATTTTCTTCTTTTCAATTTATTCAACTAGTTCAGTTCCATGACTAGCTCATTCAAAGTTGAAAAACTGATTGGGAGTTGAAAAAAAGAATAAAAGCTTTATTTTCCTTTTCCAATCTATGAATACAAACTAGATGTGAGAAGATGAGATGTACAGTAACGCCTCACTTAACGTCCTCCCGCTTAACAATGTTTCGATGTTACGTCCCTGCTCCATTACAGAACATGCTCGTTTAAAGTTGTGCAATGCTCCCCATAACATCGTTTGGCTGCCTGCTTTGTCCATGGCTGGCAGCCCCCCTATCAGGTCCCCTACGCCCCCCACAGTGCCTCCTGCCCACTGGTGGACCCCGCGGATCAGCGCTTTCCCCCTGTTCCCCCCCGTGGCAATCAGCGGTCTTGTGGCATTCAGGAGGCTGGGGGGAGGAGCGAGGATGTGGCGCGTAGGGGAGCTGATAGGTGGGCTGCCAGGCTGTTTAATACCTGTATTAAATTGCTTGTTTAAAATTGTTTAAAATGTATATAATGCCTTTTGTCTAGCAAAAAAAATTCCCTGGAACCTAACCCCCCCACCCATTTACATTAATTCTTATGGGGAAATTGGATTCACTTAACATCGTTTTGCTTAAAGTCGCATTTTTCAGGAACAGAACTACAACGTTAAGTGAGGAGTTACTGTACTGGTTCTACAATCTCAAAAGGCATGTTGTTGACCAGAAGGAATCACTTCACTTCACTAACTACAGATAGTACTTCCTTCGTTTAACAAATCAGTTAGTTTTAAATGCGCACCATGGTTTGATAAACTTTTCACCCCTTATGTATTCCGTACTTTAAGGTAATTTTATCTAACCAATGAAAAAACAATTTTAAAATGCTATTTTTGTGAATTTTTAATTGAATTTCTCCAATTGCCATCCAAATGCCATTTGACACAAATCATAAGAAAAAAAAAATCAATCATCCAGTAAATAAGAAATGCATCATTTTACAACATAAGTTAAAAAACATAAAAAGTAAGAATCTGAATAAAATGTATGTTACACTGTAGCTATATACGTTTAGTTAAGCAAATATATAGCTTATCATCCTGGTTAGTAAAAAGAAGGTATCTGAAGCTTTTGAAAGAGACAACGGAAAACTGCAGAGGAATGTTCTGCTCCTGAAACTTCCCCTCAATGGGCAATTCCAGTATTTCATGGCAAGAAAATCTTATTGATTATTTTGTATTATTTGATGCCAACTAAGATTAGGGCTCTATTGTACTAGGCACCATATATACACATAAGAAAAAATTCCTGTCCTAAAGAATTTACAATCTAAGTGAACAAGACAGAAAAAAGATGGGAGGGGAAACAGACATTTACCCAGCATCGCACAGGGAATCTATAGCAAAGCCCAGAACAGATCCCATGTTTCCTAGGCCTGTGTTCTATCCATTAGACAACATTGCCTTGCAAAGCAGAAGTCCATACTGCAATAGGAAAATAATCTCCAAGCTGGAAAGGGGAGAGTAATTAAAGGAAAGGAAGCAGCTCTGTGGAAACGTACAACACTTTCCATGCAGAATAAAAGAGAGAGCCACCAATAAGAGAGACTGGAATGCAAGAACTGAAAAAGAAAACTAAAAAGCAAATGCAACAGAGGTAATTTGAGATATAAATATAAAACTACAGAAAAATCCTTAAGTATCTGAAAACTTAAAAGCCTGGTAGAGAGTCAGTGCTTAAAGGAGCAGAGTGGGAAGCTAGTAGCTAGCAGTAAGGTCGATATCACTCATAGCTTGGATGATTCCTTTACCATGTAGTCCCAAGAGATTCTGAAGGTCACATCTTTTCTGGCAAAGGAAAATTACAAAACCCTTACATTGCATTAAGATCACTGCAGCTCAGATAATGAGGAAATTAAAACAATTAACACTTGAGAAAGCAGCAGGTCCAGGAGTAACAAGGATTAAGGAAGATTCTGGTACCTGGAATTTGCAAAGCGGCAACATCTCCTCTGCTTCTTGGATACATCTCCTGTATTAGAGCTGTGTCCAGGCCCTAGAGTGAATCTATTATCCTAACTGACCCACTTCTCACCGACCAAACCACTGAACAATGTCTAAATGCATTTCCTACAGCACTTAAAAGAAAGTTATCAAGTGAAAAGCAACTGGCCCAACTCTGGCTGCAAGGAAAGTCTCAGCCAGGTTAAAACACGATGATATGTGAAATGGAGAAATGTGTATAGCTTGGAAAGGGGTAGCTAAGAGATTTAACACAGGAAAAGCTCCTGACACAGCTGTTTGAGTATAATAGACAAAGGAGGAGCAATGGTTGCACAGCACTTTGTCTGGCTTTCTGAAAAGCTTTGTTGTATTGTACCAGACCAAAGATTAATCTACAAAGCAAGTGCAATAGCCTGGACAGCTAGACACTCAAATTAGAAACAGCCTTAGACATGAAGATTAGGTGGTGCTAATAAAAAGTGATGAATTGAAGGGACACCAGAAGGGTCAAATATCACTGTATCAATAATCATTGCCATTTTCAAAAGTGGCTGCATTTGCATGTGTCACATACATAATGGTGCAAGCAGCCTCTTTGCACAAGATGTAGGGCAGTGGTGACTAAACCCTAAAACTAGGGGGAGGAATTATTTAGGATGGTACATGGGGAAGTATGTGGGGGAGGGGGCTAACAGTGTTGCCAACAGTAAACATTCAAAAATCATTAGACCTCAAAAATCATGAAATTGGCTTTAAAATCATGAGATTTTTTTTAAAAGGTCTATGTTTAGGGCTCCTTTTATTTGCCTTCTGGATTTTGAACCTCTAGGATACACCCAATTATATTTTTAAGGGCTTCTTCACAACGATGAGGGCGAGAAATTTAGTTTTTGTTTTAAATTTAAGGCAGAGATTTTCATATAATCCCACTTGGCTTCTGGAGCTGGGACTTAAGAACACCACCAAATATCATGAGAGTTGGCAACACTGGGGTAAATAGGAATAATGAGATTAAATTAAGGGAAATACAGGCTGAATACTGTTAAGCTCCAACAAATGCTTCCTGATAATGAGATGTATTAGGCAGTAGAATCACCTCTCAAGAAAGCTAGTAGGATCTGCCACAACTTGGGAGATTTCAAACTAGCCTGGATCGTGAACTAGTCTAGCAAGGAACAGCTCTTTGTTGGCTAGTAGGTCTTTTCCATCTCTAAAGTCTGTGTTCCTTGTTCTCTTGGTTCTGTTTGCTTGCATGATAATAAACGGCTAGGTTCACATGGCTATAATAAAAATCAAACACAGTGTGTTTAACTTGAACATACCGCTCGACAAATTATTGAAACTGAAAGAGATCATTACATTGAGTTCAGAAACATAATGTTAACAAAGAAAGTCAGACATTTTACTATTCCAGCAACATTACAAAGCACGGCTACTTGGTATTAAGAATAATATGGAAACATGCAAAGTATGGCCTATGGGATGCTGGAACATAAAACTGGAATGGACCTCTTGGATCATCAAGTCCAGTCTCCTGCTATCACAGGCAACCCTGTCATATCCCATTCGTAAATTTATCAAGCTCCATCTTAAAACTAGTTTGGTTGTTTGCCCTTACTGATCCTATTGGAAGACTGAATCTCACTCCTCCGAGGGCTAGAAAACTTCTTCTAATTTAAAACCTAAAATTTATTCATGGAATGTCTATACCCACTTATTCTTGTGCCAACATTTAGCTTAAATAGCTCTTCGCTCTGCTTGGTATTTACACACATATACTTTATCGAGTGCAATCGGAGCCCCTCTCAGCCCTTGTCTTACTAGGCTAAACAAGCAAAGCTCTGCTGTGTCTTCGTTGTGTAGTTGCCATTGTTAATGGGCTTCAGTCATTCCACTTCAGTTTTGCAATACCCTTCCTTCCATTGGCCAGCTATTCTACTCTTTTCTTTAGTCCTCACCATGCACCCTCAACCATGTTACCTGACGTCTGCAAAGTGCCGCGATCCAAATTATTTGGGCTTTGCTTACAGGAGAAAATGCCTCTCTCCACATGTATTATAATAATTATTGCCCCAGTAGCAATTAAGGGAGGCACTCAAGAGACATGGGTTCTATCCCCACTCTACCACTGACCTACTGTGTGACCTTGGGCAAATCACTTCCCATCTCTGTGCCTCTGTTTCCCCTCTTACCCCTTGTCTGTTTAGACAATAAGCTCTTCAAGGCAAGGATGGTCTCTCACTATCTGCCTGTGCAACACCCAGCACAACAGTAGCCCAGTCTTACTGCAGTACAAAAGACAAACACATACTGGAGCCCTTTCACTCTTCCTTTAAACAAAAGAGGGGGCAGCTAGGAGGATGTTTCTGTCAAGGGCCACTCTACTCCTTGGTCCAAAATAACTGCATGCATTGATCTGAGGAGAATATTGCAAGAAACATCCATGTTTCTGGGTGTTGGGAAAGGGCAAGAGACAGGGTAGGTTCCTTAGGAAGGATGGAGAGCCCATTTTATAGTTCATTGTATGGCTGGTTAGTTGTGTTTGTTCTATGATCTACATCTCTTTCATACAGGGTTTGATTTTTTGATTTTTTTTTTATTCATCATGTACTAAACTATGTAAAATCTCCTAACAGCTTTGGGATAGGCAGCTGGCTTTTTTTATTATTATTATTTTTTTAAATCAAAGTCATTATTACACTGTAGCCTTACGGTGAAGCCTCATGGGATTTGATATCTTTTCCATAAAGCTAAATGCTAGGGCCTACATTTTCAGTAGTAATGAGTGATTTTGGGTGCCCAACTTCAGACACCTTAAGAAGGGGCTGATTTTCAGAATCAGGTCCCTCTAAGAATACTCAAGTTGGGCAAGCCAAGTCACTAACATTTTTTAAGATTTAGGCCTGGATTTTTTCCTAAGTGCCTTGCCTGCAGTTGAGAGAATATTTTCTCCAGTGATTAAAGAACAGGATTCCCGAGTGCTATACCTGACTCCTTTGCTCACTCTGTGACTTTGGATAAGTCACTTCTTTTATCTATCCCTCAGTTTGCCCCTGTAAAATGGATGGGATAATAATAGTTATCACTGCTATTCTGCAGTTTTGTATTAGTGTCCCCCCACTAGCATAAGTGCTTAAAAGGGATTGTAATTGGGTTTAACTCATTCATATTTATAAAATGTTTTATAATCCTTGGTTGAAGGGTTCTACAGAAGTGCTACAATTTAAATGCTCTTCTTCTAGTCATTACTATTACTATTCTCTACACTGTTTGCATTCTAGCCCAGACCTCTGGTCTAGTAAAGCTCCAATTCACAATTCTACCGATGATAGTTTTAAATGTTACAGAAAATAATTCCAGGCTTCTGTTTAGAGAACCTTGATACTCTGAAATAATTTAGAGAGGTAATTGGTGTGATAACATGTGCTAATACATCTGTAGCGGGAGGTCCATATGTGACCCAAACAGCACATGCATTTATTCAGCACTCCCTTGGACCTCACAGCACGCATTTCCCCTAATTGGCTGCTCTTCCATCCAAGTAGTTAAATTAAACCACCATTAGCAACATATCCCCCAAATTATTACCCTGAAAGCTCTCAAGCCTATAATTGTGTTAGACAATAATATAAATGCCGCCATGGCTCTCTGTGACGGACTTCGTAAAGGTTCTCAAGCCAAGCAATTACACTGGATTTCCAACTAGATTTGGGAGATTAATCTTTCCATGGGGCTGCTTTGGAATGGGAGATGGGGCATGTTGGAGTGCTTCAACATGTGTTAAACCTCACATTCTCTGGCTGTCAGAAACCCATCCTACACAGAAATCTGGGCAGTGCAAATAAAGCATATGCATCACGTTAAAACTGTTAGTGTCATGTCAGGAGAAACCATAAAAGGGGACTGGGTTTACAAGCTTTCAGGAGCAACGGATCTTCTAATACTGTTCCAGTCTCTGTGCAGGGCATAACCTGGGGCTGCAGACCAAAACTGGGCTCCTCACTTCCAGACTTTTGTTGTTTGCCTGTTTATAGGGAGATGCCTATAGATTTGTCCTGAACTTTGCACTTTCCTAGAGAAAGGCAACAGGGATCCCCTGTGGGTTTTGCCAACAGACAGCAGAGCAAACGCTGAAATCAAATGCAGCAGAAGGAAATGGGATCATTTGGGATGTGAAATTCTCAGACAGATTGATTCTCATTGCAATTTTAAAGACAAAGATGATGGACAGAAAGGAAGAACCATACTTTTGTTGAAATGAACTCTGTCAAATCTCATCTTTTTCCATTACAAAGTGGGACTTGGATCCATCCACTTTCTTGTGATATCTGAGCAGAGGGGGTTAGAGGGCTGTTTTGGAAATGTCAGCACATCATTCAGATAAGCAGAAGGCTCCAGAGACATTACAGTCTCAAACCATATGGTCCGATCCACAAAATACTATGCAGATCATGTCTCACAGCCTTCTTGTAATTTACAAAGAGAATGCAAAGGACACTGGGGCCTATGGTCTAATGTCTAAAGTAGGGCTGGGATTGTTGGGTCCTGTTCCTAGCTCTGGGAGGGAATATATGCTAGTGGGTATAGCATGGGCTAGGAATCAGGTCTCCTGGATTCTGTTCCAAGAGCCACAATGAGCATGTCATTTAGTACCAAGAAGGGGGGTTGGAAAGTGGGGTCAGGAGACCGGGATTGTATTCCCATCTCTGTCAGTAACTTGGTATGGATGATCAAGTCATTTAACCTCTCTGGTACCTAATTTTATCTCCCAAAGCTGTGTATGATACTTAGGTGTCTCACAGAGATCAATTAATTAGAAACGTCTGAGAAGGACAGTTTGACCCCCTCAAATAAAGAGATATAATTAAGAGTTACAGTTTTTTCCCCTCAAAGTTTAAAAATGTTGTGACACGTTGACTCAGAGACTGACTCTACAAAGGGTACAAAGCACTCCACCACCCCACAAATCAGGATATTCTGTCACCTTGTATTGCATTCACTAGAGAAGTCTTGCTAGTGACATTCCTCAGACTGACAAACAATAGGGTAGAGGAGATGGCACAGGCACTGGACTTGGACTCAGGTGATCTGGGCTCAATTCCCAGCTCTGCCACAAGACACAGAGAGCTAGCAATACACTCCTGCCTTACTGGGGTGTTTTGACGATAAACTAATGTTTGTGAGCTGTTCCGACGCCGTGGCGATGGATACCTAAATACACAGCACTTCTACTACGGAGTGCATTCCTACAAGTGGTACCCACCACCATTCATGAATTGGTGACTATAGATTATATTTGAAAACTCATTTTGGGAGCAGTCTCTGCATGAGGTTCCTTTCCCTCTCCAGCAGTAGCTACCTCTGCTCCATAAAGATGTGGTATAGCATTTGATGGCAGAGGAGGAGAAAGAGTTATTACAGCCCAAGGGTAGGATACAGAAAATCACCATTAGCAATACAAAATATTTACAGGAAGAAGCGTGCCTAAGTTATTGAAGAAGTGTAGTGGCAGCAAATGAGATCAGTGGATTTTATGTACCTATTTCGGCCTTTCAATAAAAATACATTCTTGGTTACCATGTCAACCCTTGCACAATGGGGTCCGAATGGTACTTCAGGGAGGCGGAGCTCCTTCTTAGGTGAACACACACCGCAATCTGCAATGCAGCCCCATCGCTCCCCAAGCAAGGTCTCTGAACAGCAGAGCGACATTAATTGGTAATGTTTTGATGTTTGATTTATTTTTTAAAAACACCAAAACTAATATCTGGACTTTTTTGCAATGATCTTATATTGTGAGGTGTCCGAAGGCAACAGAAAACATCAAGTTTAAACCAGAGGAATGGAAAGCATATAAAAACAGAATATGGGAGAATCTGGAGATTTATGACAAATCAGAAACTAAAAAGAGAGAAAAGTAATAAAGAGGAAAAATGAAAAATGAGCAGCAAACTCCAAGGAAGTGGGGGTCATCTGTAGGTAACAGAGCTAAGAAAACAAAACCAGAGAGGTTTCAGAGTAGCAGCCGTGTTAGTCTGTATCCGCAAAAAGAACAGGAGTACTTGTGGCACCTTAGAGACTAACAAATTTATTAGAGCATAAGCTTTCGTGGGCTACAACCCACTTCTAAAACCAGAGAGAAAATCCTGAATTCCTGAGACAGGTATTGGGACTTCAGAAAGAGACTCTGCTGACTCAGGGACCTAGTAACAGAGCTCTTTGCTGCTACGCAGGAGACTCTGGGCTAATTCCCAGAGCTGAGCTTTTGCTTCCCAAGAGCTACTTGTGTTTACCTAGCAAAGAATGTAACTCAAGGCTGCGCAGATGCCTCTACTGAAATTCAGGAGATGGTAGAAACACACAGAAAAACTGAAAAGGTTTTCAGTAGCATCACTCAACCGTGACAATATTGTATGACATTGGCTGTTGATCCCATGACCACCTCCCCTCCACTGCCTGACCACAACTCCCACTATCACCCTTATCAACTGGCTTTCCTTCTAAGGCCTTTGTCTAGACACACAGATTGTATTGGTTTAACTTAAACCTGGTTTTAAACAAGTGCAAAGCCCGCTGTGGATGCTCTTGTTTCAGTTTAGCTCAAGCCAGTTCCCTGAAGTTATGCAAGTAGGGAAGGTGGAAGGAGAGCTCTTGATTTGAAGTTTCCGGAGGGAAGCTGAAGCAGAAGAAAGAATCTGAATATTTGGGAAGTACGTGTCGTGCCACTGGCAAGAGATCCGGAGAACTGAAAAGATGAGCCCACTGTGCCTGGACAACAGCGTGGCAGGAGTACTATGAGACCTGCAATTAAGTAACAAACTGAAAGGAAAAGTGTACGTGTTTGTCCCTGCCTGGAAATGCTGGATCTTACAGAGACAGAAGAAAAGAAGAAACCCCAGTAATACAAAATAATACACTGAGGCGAATGGCAGGCAAGTGGAAAGTAGACAGAATGCGCATGGAAGAAATTAGGGGGAAGATGACTTGGAGCTCTCAGTGATAAATAGGTTGGAGAGCACACATTTGAGGTGGGCTGGATACGTGATAAGAATGGGAGAACGACA
Source organism: Terrapene triunguis (assembly GCF_002925995.2). Taxonomy (NCBI): domain Eukaryota; kingdom Metazoa; phylum Chordata; order Testudines; family Emydidae; genus Terrapene; species Terrapene triunguis. The sequence continues at coordinate 571,883 of NW_020665000.1, forward strand.
ACCAGCAAAGAAAATAAGGGAGGAAGAGGATAGCAAGAAAGGACATGGAAGTTCAAGGATACGAGGCAAAGACTCTGCCAAGAGAAGTTTGAACAGAAAAAAAAGACGAACTACAAGGACTACAAACCTGTGCCATGGTCCAGAAGGAGTGGCAAAGGATCCCGGGGACTCTTACTCTGTGTAAATAGGAAAAGAATTTAAGAAGTGTAGTGTGCAAACCCGTGTGGATGTTGTTGCTTCAGTTTAGTGCAAACCGGTTCCCAATTGAGTTAACCTAAACTGGACGAAGCCACTCTGACACTAAAATAAGAGTGTTCACACAGAGGTCTCCATCAATTTAACTAAATTGGTTTAATAATCGTGCTGTTAGTTAAACTGGAGCATGCAGCAGCAGCAATTCAGCATGTAGATAAGCCCTGAATAATGACATGGTCATGTTGCTGTTATAAGTCAGCTATTTACCAACTAATCCTATGCTGCTTTTTTTTTTTTTTAATTCATTTATTATGCCTCAGCTTTGCAGGGCAGGGATGGCGAACCTTATAGCTATTGTTCTTTGCATTATGGAACGTATATCTATCTATATGTATTTTCAACACTTCAACTAGTATAGCCTAATTTTTCTTTGGCTTGTTTCATCTAAAGGAAATCTCCAAAGACTGGATGTTGGCCAATACTATGTCACTGTTTAGTGTTTATGCTCAGGGAGACAGTTAGTTTAACTTCAGTTAGTTTAGCTTCAGTTGTGGGGAAAGTCTCCAAAATGATTCTGACAAGTCAAACAGGGGAACACTGTGAAAGAAAATACCCTAGAGTGACTGGAACAGCTAATGTGATTTCAGGAATGGCAGATCCTGCTTCAGTGACTCCTGGGGACCCTCTGAGAATTATTGGTGTGAACTCAAAAATGGAAGTAACACAGTTAAATGTATAAACAGATCTATATCAAAAAGCTAATTTTCAAGGGAACTGAATCATTGAAGAGAAAAAAAACAGATTATGAAATTGAAAACAACGAATAAAGGGGTTAGTGCAAGACATATTCAATGGCAACTATTTTAAAGCTTATTTATAATTCCAGTGCCACAGGTGTACATACAACATCTTTCACCTCAGCCAAAGCAGTAGCGAAGGCTGCAATGAATAAGCTTCAGATTTCATCCTGCATGATTTGCCCCATCCATAGCATAATTCACATATGTAGTTTACATGCAGAACACAGCAGATGCCATTTCTAGTGGCTAACAAAGAGGACTGAGAGTTAGGTCTCCTGGATTCTAGTCCCAGCTCTTAGACGCAGTTGAGTCTAGCTGTTGGAACAAGAGAGGCTGGGGGTCAGGACTTTTGATTTCTATTCCTGGGTCTGCTGCTGAGTCCCTGTGTGACCTTTAGCAAGTCATTTCCAATATCTGAGCCTCAATTTCCCCCATCTGGAAAATATTGGGGATAACACTGACTTGCCTCAGCATGGGAGCTCTGATGGTTCATTAGCTAATTGCCTGCAAAGCAGTCTGGATCCATGGAGAAGGCACCACAGCAGTTCCACGGAGTACTGGTTTAGAATGCAGATCTGGTGCTCATCTTTAATAAGGATTTGGGTCGCAATACCTCTTCCAGTGCAACAACCTCCTTCTTTGGGGAGGACATCCAGCATCCCATCAAACGTCGGACAAGGGCCACAGCTCACTGAAACCCATAACAGGAGGCCTAGCATAACCCTCTCCAGAGCAACACACATTCTCTGGAGTGGGGCCACCAGCGGAGAAGAGTCATTAGCTTAGGGAGACTGTGATGAGAAGTGTAGCGAAGACTGGGATGGGGAAGGCCCGGTCTGCTAGAAAAATGGCTGAGAAAGAGGAAGGACTATAACAGCTGTCATATGGGGAGAGATTAATAAGACTGGGACTTTTCAGCTTGGAAAAGAGATGACTAAGGGGGAATATGATAGAGGTCTATAAAATCATGAGCGGTGTGGAGAAAGTAAATAAGGAAGTGTTGTTTACTACTTCTCATAACACAAGAACTAGGGGTCACCAAATGAAATTAACAGGCAGCAGGTTTAAAACAAACAAAAGGAAGTATTTTTTCACACAATGCACAGTCAGCCTGTGGAACTCCTTGCCAGGGGATGTTGTGAAGGCCAAGGCCATAACAGGGTTCAAAAAGGACTAGATACATTCATGGAGGATAGGTCTATCAATGGCTATTAGCCAGGGTGGGCAGGAATGCTGTCCCTAGCCTCTGTTTGTTGGAAGTTGGGAATGGGCGACAGGGGATGGATCACTTGATGATTATCTGTTCTGTTCATTCCCTCCGGGGCACCTGGTATTGGCCACTGTCGGAAGACAGGACACTGGGCTTGATGGACCTTTGGCCATTCTGGGTGAGACCATTCTTATGTTCTTAAAGGACAATTGTAAAGTCAGTCTGTTCAGTGAAACAGAGAATGAGGCTGTAAAAGCAAAGGCACAGAAATTTAGTGAGTAGCTCAGGAGAGTTAGAACCATGATCAGCTGCAAGCACGATTACTCCAGCCCTGGCAGCAGAAGATAAACATGAAAAACAGCAGAGAAGTCACATCACTAGCATGCATCATAGAGCAAAACAAGTTTAACCAACATGGCATTGAAGGACCAGTGTCAGCAAGTCCAGAGTATTTTAGGACATGGCTGAGATGTGACACTAAGTGGAAAAGGAGGCAGCAAGGAGGCTTAGGAGTTACCAATACAGCAGGCTCCGGAGTGAAGGAGGTGAGCAGTTGAGAACACCTGGCAAGGCTCTGCTAAATCCTCTCCATCCTGATAATGCTGAAGCATGATAAAGAGCCCCGGGATCAATTCAGCAAGGATTAGCCAGAGATGATGAGGGTTAGGTTCAAGGGTAGAAAACACACAAGGTTAGCTTATTGGTGAGCGTCAGAGAAAAAGCCCCGAAGTTCTTAATATGGCAAAACATAGGTGGGCCTAGAGTTACATTGACAGGATGAGTCTTATCAGAGACACTGAGAATGTCTCAGATACGAAGGTGATGATGGCTATTTAAGAAGATAGCTTGAAAGACAGATACCAAATCCCTCTCTGGAGAGATGTCATAATGTATCATTTCCAAGCCATTTTTTAAGTCCTTCGTTATCACAAAGGGATGATTGCTGCGTGCATGACGACAACTAGGAAAAATTATACAATGAGTTGCTCCATCTTCTCTTTATAAAGATCATTAGGAAGGGTTACAAAATTACCAAACTATTGGTAAAGCCAGCAAGCTGCATTCATAGCACTAGCTGAAGAGATCAGTTAAACCTATTATTTAGATCCTGGCTACCAAGTCTGAGTCTGATCTAGCCAGATGACATAAAATATGTGCTGTGCAGAACCAATGATCATTTTTATTATCTCAGCCGTGCAGGCAGAGTTCCCCTTGTACCGTTTCGGTAAAGGATGTTATCCCTGGAAATGAATTAAAATGGCCATGCAATTCTCTTAGCTTTATTTTCTAGACACCGAGTATAGTTTAAAGCAGCCTATTAGGTACTGTGCTGTATGTTTACTCCTGAGGATTAGATGCATGTGTATATTTCTATTGTGCTACTTCTGAATTGTGTCGCTGAAGGTCAGATGCAACCAGCTATTGAATACATGACATCTGAGAAATGGAAGCCAACTTACACCTACTCAGAAACCTTGAGGGAAGCGGAATGTCTTTATTGTAGGTAATCTGGTCGCTGGAATACTCCCTTTCATTTTGCAAACTCTGATGTGCTTTTTTGTCTCTGTAGAAGTTTGTTCACAGCATTACAGTGAAAACACTTTGCATAGTCATTATCCCTGGTCCATCCTGAATGGAGTGAGGAACATTAAGATGATTTTGGTTTTTTAAACAGAGGGTCAGATTTCAGCCTTTTCACTCTATTCACACATATAATCTGAGCTCAGGGTTAAGAGAATTTGAGTTTCTAACCCTCTTTCTGTCAGGCAGAGGTGTAGGGTTAGCTGGAATATTTTGGAATAGAGAGCAGCAAAACCCCTGTTTGTACCCCCTCAAAAACATTTAAAAGATTTAAAAAAAAATAGTTACTCCTGTCACACACTACACTCCGATTTCTTTAAGTCTCTTGCCCTCCTATAATGTTCCTAAGAGGAGGGTGTGGTACATTTGTGACTCCTGTATTGTTTTCCTTTTCATTATATCATTTAAATTTCCATTGACTGGGGGGAATGGCAGATTGTACCCTCCCAGCTTGCAATATGAGGAAATATATGCCCTTCAGATTTGTAGTATTTCCAGCCTACCCCAATAGACCTGCTGCAGATTTTCTACATCCTTTATTTTATTATGGGACCAGGGCTTGGTTTGAGATGGAAAAAAAAGTATAGTGCTTCGCTCGGGTTGCATTCGTAGAACCTAACTTTGATCACACAGGCCCAGAGCAGCTGGATGTTTGGGCTAAAATAATCCTAGGCATTCTGTTGGTGGTTACGTTTTCACAAGTGTCTAAGGCCCAGATTTTTAAAGGCACTTAGGCACTGTGGCACTCAGACGCAGGAAGACAATTGCATTGATTCCAATTCTGAAGGTTCTCTTCTCAGTCTGGAAGAGCTACAAAAAGAGGGTAAAATTTTAAACTTTAAATGGACACAAATTTTGGGGGTCCACTTGAGGCACCTAAAGCTGGTTTCTCAGAGGTGCTGATTACCCACAACTCCAGTTGACATGAGTGGGAGCTGCAGGTGCTTAGCACCGCAGAAAATTGGGCCCAAGGTGGGGATCCAAACAGGGAGGCACTCTATTGAAAAATGTTACTTTTTTTAAAATAGAATCATCAACTCTGCCCAGTTTGATGGGGTCAGCAAAGAAGTGCAGGGTAGGTGTGTGATGTATAAGTGTACTTTGCCAGTACTGCCTCACTCCAACACCTGAGTGACCATTTCTGACATTTTTATATTGAACAAAGTATCCACACACCATTTCAGTTTTCCTTCTGCAGCTTTTTCCCCACCTAGAGGCTTATCATACAGAAGGATATTTGTGCTGATGAGGCCCTGGATTGGAGTAGTTTGGCAGGAACATTCGCTTTCATCTCCGAAGTCACACAGTGTATTGCAGACAAGCTGTAATCGACTGCCAAAGTGTTCTCTGGTAAATTCTTACAAGCACTTTGCAGGCTGGTAAAAGCAGAAGCTGGGGCCCACCGCATCAATAATACAGAATAAAATCTTTCAATACTCTTCAGAAATCAGATTAGAGGTCCCCTCCCTTCCATTGCAATTCTAACTACATGGCCCTGAGAAGATCCTCCTTCTGAGATGAAATCCTCTCATGAAAAGCATGAGGTCCATGACTGAAATCTGCCATGGCTCAGAATGCAAAGCAGAGGAATGTTTGCTACACAAAGTAAAGTACTAAAGGAAGCCAAGATACAAGGGTTGTTCTCAGCAAGTCTCATGTTTTCAGTGACCTTCATGAAATATTTAGAAACATTTTTTTACATGGCTTCTTAAATATATAATTACATTATAGATAATGTGTTTAATGCCTATTTTGCCACAGTCATATCTAAAAAAATTAACTGTGATCAGCTACTTAACAATTAATAGTAACAACAAGGGGGAAGGAACACAAGCCAGAACAGGGAAACAACAGGTTAAAGAATATTTAGATAAATTAGATGTAGTCAAGTCAGCAGGGTCTGACAAAATTCACCTTAGGGTACTTAAGTAACTAGTTTCTGAACCATTAACAATTATCTTTGAGAACTCATGGAGGACGGGTAATCCCTGAGGACTGAAGGGCAAACATAGTATCTATCTTCAAAAAGCGGAACAAAGAGGACTCAGGAATTATAGACCAGTCAGCCTGACTCCAATACCGGGACAGATACTCGAACAAATTATTAAACAATCATTTTGCAAGCACCTAGAGGATCCTAGGGTCATAAGGATAGCTAACATGGTTTGTCAAGAACAATTCATGCCAAACCAACTTAATTTCCTTCTCTGATAGGGTTACTGGCCAAGTGGATGAGGGAGAAGTTGTAGAAATGTCTTATCTTGATTTTAATAAAGCTCTTGAAACAGTCCCACATGACATTCTCATAAGCAAACTAGGGAAATGTGGTCCTGATGAAGTTACTATACAGTTGGTTTTTCAACCAGTTGTGCACTCAACTCAGAGGGGACTTATCAATGGTTGGCAATCAAATTGGTTACCACAGGGGTCTGTTCTGGGTCTTGTACTATTTAACACTTTAATTCATGACTTGGATAATGGAGTGGAGAGTACGATTATAAAAATCTGTGGATGACACCAAGCTCGGAGAGGCTGTAAGCACTTTGGAGGATAGGATTATAATTCAAAGTGACCTTGATAAATTGGAGATTCAATAGAGACAAGTGCAAAGTGCAACACTTAGGAAGGAAAAAATAAAATTCACAACTAGAAAATTGGAAATAACTGTCTAGACATTAGTACTGCAGAAAACGATCAGGGGTTGCAGGGGATCACAAACTGAAGATAAGCCAACAGTGTGATCCAGTAGTGAAAAAAAGCTAATATTCTGGGACGTAAAATATGGGAAGTAACTGCTCCTCTCTACTTGGCACTGGTGGGGCCCCAGATGGAATACTATGCCCAGTTTTGGGGGGCCACATGTTAAGAAAGATGTAGACAAATTGGAGAGAGAGTTCAGAGGAGAGAAACAAAGGTGATAAAAGGGTTCAAAAATCTGACCTATGAGAAAAGGTTAAAAAAAAACCCCTGAGAACGTTTAATCTTGAGAAAAGACAACTGAGGGGGGAACTGATAACAGTCTTCAAATATAATAAGGACTGGCACAAAGAGGACAGGGATCAATTGTCCTACCTTCAGTGCACATGGAGCAAAAGAACTAATGGGCATAGTCAAGCAAGGAACCAGGGTAATCCCTTACATACTGGGAGTTAAGGAGCTTATTTACACGCCAAGCACCTTCCTACTGGCATTGTGGGGACCACCACCACCAGCCCAGGTAGGAGCTACCGGAATAATTTTGCAGCCAGTGACCTTCCCCGAGTCCCTTTCCCCATTTTTTAAATGTTACTTTCCTGGCCCCTCACTTGATTTAGGCTCTCAGGCTCCAATCCTTGGGTCTGACCAAGCGGAGCCGGATGCAGGAATCAAGAGAAAGGGGAAACAGTGGCTTTATATTGCCCCTTTACACTACCTTTGTCCCTCGGGCAGGCGGGGGGGGGGGGGGGAAATCAGTCCTCAGTGCAGGTCACAGCAGCCTCAGAATTGTTATAACCTGGGCTGTCTGCTAGCTTCCCCCCAAGGGGCTGTCACAGCTGTCAGGGACTGCTAGAGCAAAGTGCAGTCTTCCCCCCGTTCCCAACACACCCGCTATGCCAGGGAAGATGCCATAGATTGGGGTCTATGCACAGTGCCCTCCATAGTCCATGTGGAGCAGCTCTGGCCACAGGCTGAACTAGAAAGTAGGTGAGGGCTGCATGGCAGCCTGGCACCCAAGCCCTAGTTTGGGCTAAACATCATGATTCATCTTTCCAGACTTTCTACCCGAACACTCGATGTCTATCGGGTGGGCTGAGAACCAAATCGAGGACCAGTTATATCATCAAGTGCATGGAGCATTGGAAAGGGTTAACATTTGCCTCTGGGATACTGTGCAGTTCAGAGGTTGCACTCCACTTTAGCAGAGCCTGTTTCCTTCTCTGACCAAGCTGGAGGGAAAGCAGAGTGAGAAAGCCTGAAAGGTGTGAGACTCTTTGGCTTCCAGTGCTGGCTCTTTGAGGCTCTGCTGTGGCATGGGATGCCTTGATAAAGAACTGCAAATAGAAAGCTGTCAGGAGAGAAGACCTCAGCTTTAACAGGGGACTCTGGGGGAGGAGGCCCAGCAAGCAGGACTGAAACAAACTAGCCAGAGAAAGCTAAATCCATATACCCAGCAACGGAGACAAAATATCCCAAGCTCCAGGCCTTTATGGGTCTCTTAGACTATTTCCCTTTGTGCAGATCATGTCTCTTCTGCATCATTAATGAAGCCTTTTTATTTCATTAAATTTTAAGAAATGCCACATTACACACGTAGCCAAATGCAAAGATTAGCAAAGGCAAAAATCTGTTTCTGGTCAGTGACTACAATGCAGTGCCATCTGCTGGGGGCTGCAAGCCAGCTGCCTGTAGTTATCATTCAAGCAAAGCCCAAGTCCCCCCCTCCCCCTCCGTCCCCCCAAGTATCATTTGTGTTTGGCAGTGCTTTGTCCCAGTTATATATTTTTGTACAGTGGTTTGCAAACTAGGAAACACCCTGAACTATCTAACTGGAGTAACCATGGACCTGGATAAGACATCCCTCTATATCCCATTGATGCAGAAAACAAATTGCTGACACGTGGAATCACCTAAGAATGCTACAAACTCCCTGAAATGCAAACAGAAAGTGTCAGGCTAACATCAGGGAGACATGAACTAGAGGTGCACATGAGAATGCACGTACACACACACACACACACACACACACCCCGCTATTCCCACACAGCTGCTCTCACTTTTTACAAAGATAAGACCTCCCTAGTCAATTTAAAGAGTTTCTCTGACACTAATTTGAGGAGAAGGATGCAAAAAGGCAGTGACACACTGAGCTATCTGTGCTCGTGTCTCATGACATGCTCGAAGGACAAACTTTTAAACCAGCCTGGCAGAATCTGATTTTGCAGAAGTGTTGGTAGCTTGGACACTCAGACGCAACTTGATGTATTTATCTCAGGAAACTGTTTCAAGGAGCAGATGAACAAACAAAGAGAGCATAAAGAAGCACAGTGCCCCTCCAATCTCTCTGTTCTTTACCTGAGGAATTTGCTTTTACTTACATGGAGTTTGCTTTCATCGTAGTCACAAATGTGCATTTATCCACAATCAGAATACCTTGGCCATTTCTGTTCTAAAAAGGCTCAGAACTGGAAGAGCAAGGGTCTGTGGGTGGGGAGTGAGGGACACTGATAAAGCAGCAGGGTCAGGGGAAGCCTAGGGCTGGGATAGCAGGGAGGCTTTGGGTCAGGATTGAGCTCTGCCAATGCCTGGGGGGAGAAGAGGGGCAGGACTGGAATAGCAGCAGGGCCAGTGGTTGGGACTGAGCACCATCAGCAGGGCTATGCGAGGGAAACTCCACAGTGCCTGGCTACAGCATGGCTGACTTTAAACAGAGTAATTAGTCTCATTTTCATATGAATTTGTTATTTGTAAGTGTTGTGACTCATTACCACACCAGTTCCATTGAACTCATCACTGATGTAATGATATAAAAACAGAATGAGCTCAACATGGAGTCTCTTTCCTTGGCCATGGGGAGGTTACCAATTAGCTCACCTCGTACAGATCCTGCAGCTAAAAGGGCCTTGGTTTGCATCTCAGTTTTGAGTGTGCATACCGTCGCAGGCAAGGCTTTGACTGGCAGTGGCATCCATAATAATTAGCAAGCTAACAAAACAGGGCTGGAATCACCCCAGCTTTACTCGTGGAAAATTCCTGCTTCTCTTCTATTTTTAATGTGAAATATGAAATATAAAGTATAGCAACATAAATAAACAAAAAAAAAAAAAAAAAAAGGGGGTGAAATTCAGCCCTGTACAGAGGGCCCAGCACAAGGCCCAGATAGTACTTAAGTCCTACTAAAGCCATTTATTTTAAACAAAATATAAAGCTAAGACATGGCAGACCATTGTTAGGAGAGGCTTTTCCTCTTGGTGACAGCATTCTGGACTCCGAGCAATGGGTGCCTTATAAATGTGTGAAATAATAATTACTATTCAGTGTGGTGTTAACATGAAAACAGGCAATTGTATGAAGTTGTCCATTTTTAAAAATTTCCAAATGTTTTATGGAATAAACTCTATTTTCACTTGAACCACATGTGGTCCTATACCAAAAGTCCTGTTGTTATGTACTGTCTTCCTGTCATTTTCTCTCCTTGTCTTAGTCCCCTGCAGTCTCAAAGACGGCCGGTTTCCCTTTCCTTCCATGTGGTTCAGGGCCCCCAATTCTGATCAGAGATGCACTGTGTTTTTCCACACACTCTTGAGCTCTGCTCAGAATTGGTCCCCAAGTGTTTTCAGAACAGCAATGCAATCCTGCTCTAAGCTGTCACATGTGTCTAGTTAAACAGGAATTTGTCACTTCTTCCCTATGTCCCTGGCAGCCCTTGGGATCGCTTTTTGCATTACTTACCTCTTAAATTTCCTTTCTCTTGAGATCAAACATTAGTGATTTCCCAGGGAAGATTCATAGCTGCAGAAGGCCTGTTCCATATTCTTTATTTAGGGAATCAGGATAAAAGGCAGGTACTAAAACAAAACAAAAACAGACAAGTGCTTTGTGTTTGTTTTCTTAAGACTGGGTCACACAGTCATTGCATTTGCTATGAGATAGCTCATAGTTATGGATTTTATCATTGCTGCACGAGAACTCCTTGGACACAGATCAGAGGATGTGACAGTAGTCATGAATATCAGCAATAAGACTAACCCTGTGAAGTTATAAAAAATAAAACAAAAATCCTACACCTTTTTTTGGAGTCAGCTCAAAATATGGGTCTTGGTTCCTGGACTTCCCCACTTAAATGCAGTTCATGTTCCTACAGCTAAACTATTAATGTAAGTATAAATAGGTTGTCAATAATGCAAAGGTACAGTTAAACAAAACACACTGCACTGGAGTTTATAAACAGGCTGAGAGGATGCCACTGAACTCTATTAATTCCCCACTCTGAAGTGACTGTGGTGCCTTGGCATTGTTTCGTTTAATGCTTTGCACAGGAAGATACTACTGTTACCTAGAGTAATAAATGATGACTATTTAACGATCCCACCCTGCACATCACACTCTGCAGGTCAAAAAGGTCTTGTATTTTTCAACAGAAATGGGAGCAAATTTCATCACAATTGAAACAGTTTTTAGTTATGGCACAAAAAACTAGGCAGAATCAGGAGCTTCTGCAGGGTAGAGAATAAGATCAGAGCTAATCACAGGTATTATGGTATTGGGTAACTAGAAACACATTCAGAAAAAAGCCCAGTGGATTGTCTCTGATGTGGAATCCCAGGCACTTCCTACAAGCTTCTAGACTCCATGTTACAGACTAACTGAAGGATTTTCTCTCTCCCCAACCCCCCAGCCCCACTTTTTGCAGCAGAGCTGCTAGTAATGAAGGTATAGTTTGTTCTTCAAAATGTGCTTCCTTTGCTTTAGATGCTGAATCATGGTGCAAAGACCTAACACTTCATCTGCAGGACTCCAATTCTCATCTTTTGTACCATCTCCACCTGGTGCATGTGGTAGCTTCAAGTTTTCTTAGAGATTCTGGCCATGATCTGCTCCTGTAGCCACCCGATGAAAGAACGTGGAATATGAGGTGATCTGGAGAAAGGCGGTCAGGTTTCAGGATGGATTTAGTTGGGTGTGACACCAGAGATTCAAGGTAGCGGCCCTGGCAGCTACTAGACAAAACACAGGCCTCTCCCCATGTGACACTAGCCTCTATGCATACTCAACACAGATCTCTTTCCTGTATCACTTACTGCTTCCAAAACAAAGTGTCCCGTCCCCCAGCATGGAGTATCCCCAAGTGGCTCAGAGAGTCACTGTAATCCTGGTGCAGTGGGCACAGCCAGGAAAAATGGGGGATGGCCAATGCATCTCTGCACCCTGGAAATCTCCAGCTGCTAGAATGACTCCTGGGTGTGTGTGCAGCCAACACAGTTTGGAACTGGCCTGATGTCTACTGGCCCCATAACTCACAGGAAGGGGGTGCCCACTTTGCATTCCCTACCTGAATGATGCCTAGCCCAGAAGGCCCACGCCTCAGGCTCTTTGATTCCCAATCTTAGAAGCTGATCCCGTCTCACTGATTTTTGCCAGTGAAACGGGTTATTGCTGCCTCTCAGCAGGTAGCGTATTAATTTTCTGTGACATCTGAATTTGTTACCCAAGTTAACATCATTCAGTTTGTCAGGTCCTGTTGAGAATGACAGAGCCAACGGAAATTGCTCTGGCATTAATTACACACTATATCCTCTGCAGCAGTTAATCCTGATGATGAGATGCCCTTACTGCAGTAGATGCACTGTTAATGCAATAAGACAAAAATTTTAAACTAGACCAGGGGGTTGCAAACTGGCACATTCATCACTGTTGTGCTGTTGCCGCCAGAGTCCCAGTGTTTAAAGTTGCACTGAAACAAAGAAAGCAATTCCAGATTTAGGGCTGTGCTTCCATCCAGCACTCTGGGAAGTATGATCCCAGGGAGAAACAGCGTCACGTTGCACAGCTGCTCCTTCTGAGAGGCCTCTTTTGATGCTACTTTTACAGGACCAGTGCCACAGAAATCACCTAGCCCTGAATTGTCCCCTCTGGATCCACATGGGATAGATTTGAAGCTGCCCTGTAATAATTTATTAATACTGTATGTTGGCCTGCCTATTGAGATGTTACTGTATGAATATATTGGTTTAATTTAATAGGGGGCTGTTGGGAAAAACAAGCAGGAAGGGAAAGAATGGCTCAGGATAAACCACTTCTCAGCAAACACTTGAGAGTTGTTAAGAGACGATGCCAGGATAGGAAAAGGCCTGAGAATGCAGAAGAACAGAAGACCTCTGGCAGTTTAAAAAAGGTCGGTCGGTCTTTCTCTCTCTCAAGAGAGGTTCAAGGGAACCAGACAGACACAGGAACCTGATGGGGATGGGGCGAGTGTGAAGAAGTTAGGCCTGCCATCAGGGGATGGTAAAACTATAGATACACACATACATAGACAGTTTTAAAATCCTTTTTTTCTAAATGTTTTGTTCCTAAGATTACACACTTTGGTTTAAGACTATCTGGTCACTGTATAGCACCTGTAGCACCCCGAAAGGGAAGAAATGCAAGTGCCAGAACCCAATGGGGCCTTCTGGGTAAGCAGGGTTGGTACACAGGGTACCGTCACACAAGGGTTGGTCTAAGAGTGGGAGAACTGTGGAGTGCCGCCCCAAGAGACCTGAAGGCATGAGGCCTGACATTTGAGGGGGTGCAGTCAGAGAAACCAGAAAGGGGACAGAGATGCAGCTAACCCTGTAACTGGGACGCCTTGCATGAAAGGGACTGTGCACAAGGCATCACCATGCTACCAGCACAGATTGGGGGCTTGAGCCATCTCCCACCCCAAAGCTCCCAGCAGGTGCTCCGTATGGATTGATTTAAATCACCAAACTGGAAACCTTGATAAAAACAAATCAGTTTTAATTTTGTTTTGCATTTGTACTTTCAGTTATTTTGCTAAAGAAAGGTCAATTCACATCAGTTGGTACTTTTTAGTTAACGAGGATAGACTATATCTATACACATATCTTTATTTAAGCAACTATATAGCTTAGCACACATTTATTGAGATTCTTAATTTTTATAGTTTTATTACATTAGAAAATGGTGAATGACTCATTTCTTATTTACTAGATATGATTAATTTTTCACTTGTAATTTGTGTCAAACTGCATTTGGATGGAAATTGAAGGAATTCAATTACAAATGCACAAACAGCATTTTAAAATTGTTTTCATTAGTTAAATACAACTAGATTAAGGTGCTGAATACATAGGAAAAAGTATCATGTTTTGCGTTTAAAACTGATTTATTAAACAAAAAGAAGTATCTGCATTTAGTGAATTGAACTGGTTGTTTCTGGTCACCGTGTCCTTCGAGATTTTAGAACTAGTAGATCTCATTCTCTTAAACCTAGTTTTATCCATAGGTTGGGAGAGGAAAATAAGCGTTCCTGTGATTTCAGCTCCCAAGCAGCTTCTCAACTTTGAATGACCTAGTCATTGAATTGCACTAGTTGAATAAACTGAAAAGAAGAAAATACTCTCTCTGCATCTGCAGAAGAGGCTACTGCTGTCAACAGTTGGTTTACACCCCTTCAACAAATTCTGGTTCCAGGTGCTTACCAGTGACTTCCATCAATTCAGTGGTTTGACTTTCTTTAAAACTTCGGCAGCAAACATATTTAGTACTGTTTAGTATTTTTTTATTTCATTTACATTATTTTAACAGACTATATGAAGTTTAAGCCTGAACATGGGTTGTCAATTTCAAAATTTAAATTTAAATAAATTTTTAAAAAGATAAATGTATTTAAGTACAAAAATCCATACCCTGGTTCCATAGCAGGAGAGAGTGGTGGAGACAGGCTAGAGCCAGCAGAACTTGTACCTAATCCCCTGTCCAGCCCCAGAGCTATTCCCCAGGAAAAATAATACAGCCTGGGACCATGTGATCTTCTCCACATATTCCTCACCCCTTCCCTGTGACAAATAAAGGCAAAGAGAGCTAATTGGACCAGGCTATTGGGGGGAGCCCTGTTAAGAGCTGCACCCAAAAAGCCTCTTGCAGTGCACAATAAGACATTTTATTGGTCCTACAAAACCCAGATATACTTGGTATACTTGTGTTGGTGTCACTAGGCATCACCCTAGGTAACTTGGGGAGGGTGGGGGGTGGAAGACCACAAGAGTCGATGAAGCCCCCCCGCTCTAGGCCAAAGTGAACCAAAGCCCCTCCATGTTAAACTTTACTAACCTCACAGGCCAGCAACTGGAAAGCGGTAGTAATAAGGGGAACCTACATGCTTCTAGCTGAAGGACAAAATAACTTGCAGAAGGGAACATTGCGAACAAGCTACACAGCCAAGGTCGTTTAATGTAACTGCTACAGGGGGAGGAAGGGGGGAGGAAGGAAAGGATAAAAAGGGAAAAACTGCTTGTATCAGCGCGCTTGATTTGAGACATGCTGGTCTCCTAGTGCCTATTCAGAGCTCTTGAATAAACTTTGTCTGCTTCTCCACCCTGGTGTGTTCACTGGCGCAAAGCACACCGGGCAACGAACCCCGCTGTTGCCCCCCTCGGGCCCTCTGTGCTGGCAACACTTGCATCCATTGGCACCTTAGCTATTAACCAACTAATCAAACAGATATAGCCATCTCCTTTTTATAGAATATTCTCGTAACCAGCTCCACAATCAGCCAGCAGAGCAGGGACAGCAGTGCAGAGGCACCAGGGTTTGGGGTTGAATCCTGTGACTTCGTGTGTGGCGCCCCCACACAAGGCAACATGAGAATTTGGGAAGACTCTAATAGGAAGGAGATCCTTACAGAGATACAGACCCCTTCCTCCCCAGATTTCCCTCCTATGTGTTTTACTATTGCAGAAAGTGACCTGGCCCAAGGGCCTGTCCAAAGAACTCCAGGTGCCAATTACTGGGTAGGCAGGTCTTTAGGGAAGAAGGTGTCATGTAACCATGGGCAGGTCACCAGACTGGCTGTCTCAGTCCCTCCAGCAGGTTTAGCACACCAGCAGCAGAGAGAAAAACCAGCATCCCTAATTCCCAAAGAGGAACCGGAGTTACAGAGTTCAGATCTGGGTTTTTTCCAGAGAGAGGATCAGAGCTGTAGTTTTAGCTCAGCCTAGGGGTCAAGTGCAGAGTTCCCATTGGGTGCACTCCTATGCAGAATTCTGGTTCAGACCCATCTTTATTCATTACCCCTTTACATAGGGGGTTCATCAACCCCAGCCTAATTTTGCCTTTTCTTAAATCTTTTGGCTAGCCCTCTGTGAAGTGTGACAGGCTTTACACAGAACTAAGCAGAGATATTTCTCATCGGAAGCTGCATACATTTTCTTTTCACTGAAGGGTATAATATACCTCTTTCCTACTGAAAAATTGTAGCTGCTTGAAATAACAGTGCTTTGCCTTCCAGAGAATGCTGCAACCCTAGGGGGGATGGGGAAGTACAGTGACAAACCCACAGCATGGTGGGGAACGTCAATACAGATTTGGGGTTTAAATGGCTTTTATAAATAGACGCATATCAGACTGGTGGGGGGAATGCAGCTGCCTGGTATTGTCCAGCATAGCTAATAAGCAGTAGGAATAGCCTTCTCCAATGCTCATGACATGATATTCAGAGTCAAGAGAAAGCCCTGAGCAGAATGCTCTTCAGAAGCCAGGGAAAGGCACTTTGTTGCTACTGGGGTCATTGTCAGGAAAGTGGTGCTCTCTTTCCTCCAGCCAGGCAGCCCTTTGTCCAGCTATAATGCACCAATCACCGTGGTAACCAAATATAGTATGTATCAATAAGATGTTCAATAAATATTTAAGTTCAGTTTTAGCTGAACTGGTACTAAGTTATGGTAAGAGTGCAGTGGGCCCTGCACAGAGCCTACATACCATTTAATTCCTGCTTTGAGAGCTTAAGTGGCACGTAGAACTTGTGCAGAGCCCACTGCCTGGGATGAATGTCATCCAAAAGGTCTTTAACAACAACATCTTTACATAGCTCTGCTAATTACTAGGAGACCTATTGCCAATGATTTAATTTTGCAAATTAGCAAATGAACACAAACAACAGAAAAGTAAGAGCAAGAACAAGGCATCAAAAATGCACTTTGTTCATTTATTTGACAAATGCAGTTTAGTTTTAATTATGCATGACAATGCTTCTGAGTACTCGGGTAAGCATTCTGCAAGAGATTTTTGTATGAGTATGGATGCCTTAGTAACATGAGACCTCATTAAGTCTTTGCTGGAAAGCAGGGAGAGACTTTCACATGCTTTTGGCATGTGAAATTA
This sequence comes from Terrapene triunguis, assembly GCF_002925995.2. NCBI lineage: Eukaryota > Metazoa > Chordata > Testudines > Emydidae > Terrapene > Terrapene triunguis. The sequence goes on from NW_020665000.1 coordinate 588,530, forward strand.
ATGAGGGTCTTCTATATTTTGCATTTATTTAGTGTCTGATACTCATAGAGCTCAAGGTTCTTCTCTAACCAGTAGCTCATATTCCTCCTCTAAGACACTGCACAGCTAAAAGTGCCAAAAGATAAAGCTTTTGCCATTGTGGATGGGAATAATGAAAACATCCTTGACTTATTTGCATAAATACACTGATGCTCCAGACAACCTAGGGTTAATATAGAGCAACAGCAGTTGACTGAAACATTACCCACTGAAGCTACAAGCCATCTCATCTGCAGGACTGTACTGAATCGGGACTATTTTCAATACTGATTGTGATAAATAAAGGGTGGGGGGTAGCTCCCTTTGATGGACACCCAGCCAGCCAGTTAGCTGTTAAATCCCTCTTGGGAGCTGTTCTTTATTTGCTTTACCTGTAAAGGGTTAAAAAGTCCACCAGGTAAAGTAAGAACAGTGGGCACCTGACCAAAAGAGCCAATGGAAAGGTTAGAACTTTTTAAAATGGGGAAAGAAACTTTCCCTTTGTCTGCTGCTCTCTCTGCGCTGCAGGAACACGGATCAGCAATGCTATAAGCAGAAATGCTGTGTAAGGTTTGAACCAGGTATGAAAAATTATTTTCCATACCTAGCAGGACTCATTGGGATAAGGAATGCTTAGGTAGACACGATCAGGTTATTTCTTTATTTTGGCTTGTGGATCTCCTCTGTGCTAACGCCAGATGCTTTTGTTTGCTTGTAACCTTTAAGCTGAACCCCCAAGAAGCTATTTTGGGTACTTAATTTTTGGAATTGCTCTTTTAAAATCTAGCAAAAGCCTAAGTTCCAAATGTATTTTCTTTCTTTTTAATAAAATTTACCTTTTTAAAGAAAATTTACCTATGGATTGGATTTTTGGTGTCCTAAGAGGTTTGTGCATAGGCTGTTTGATTAACTGGGGGCAACAGCTAATTTCCTTTGTTTTCTTTCTCAGCTCTTCCCCAGAGGGGGAGGTGAAAGGGCTTGAGGGTACCCCACAGGGAGGAATTCCCAAGTGCTCCTTCCTGGCCTAAGGGTGGGGGGTTTTTTTGCATTTGGGTGGAGGCAGCGTTTACCAAGCCAAGGTCGGGGAGAAGCTGTAACCTTGGGAGTGTAATACAAGCCTGGAGTGGCAAGTATTAATTTTTAAAACACTTGTGGGCCCCCACTTCCTGCACTCGGAGTGACAGAGTGAGGATTCAGCCTTGACACTGATAAACAAGCAGGAGTGGCTTAGAGGCCACTGTACCAATATGCCACCTGGGCCTGAGGTATTGCCTCCCTGCCATTCCCAGTCCCTAGTGAATTAGGAACGGTTCAGCACCACTAAGGGTTTAAATGGGACTTAAGTGATGAACAGGCCTCCAGTTGGCCTTCTGCATTAGTGATTTCCAACCCAGAAGAATAACTCCATCTAAATTCTACTTTCTAACTTGGCAGGATTAGGGGAAATGAGAGGCTCGGAGTCCATTACTCATTATTTGGGCTTGGCATAATTCGATTTTCATTTGCTTGTAATTTCCACTCATAATACAGATTATTTTAAAGCATTTTTTCTATTTTTAAATGTTCACAGTTGTGCAAAGTTATGGGTTTTAAGCATTTTCTCAATGTGTATCTATTTAAATTTTCACAGTTGCAGGAAATTGGGGGAAAAGGTCAGACAATAATTATTTAATTACAGTAGACATTCAAAAAGTTAAAGGTTTATAACCATTAAAACATAAAGTGTCAACCTCACATGTCAAAATATACCAAGTAAATATCATTAAGTCAAACTAACAAGTTCTCAAGCAGCGTTTTTCTTGCTTTGCCTAGGTAAATTTTGATTGTCGTCTTTCTGTGCATGTACAGTGAAATCAACGTTTACTGATAAAATCTAATCCTTCCAAGCTTATTATTATTGGATCAGCGTCACAGCAGGGCTTGGTCAGTGGGGTAACATTTATGCTGCTGATTCTGCAAGCTGTGGGGTGCAGAGAGTCATAAATATTCAAGCCTTTATGAAATGGAAAATCCTGAGATAACAGGTGCTGTGGCAGGTTGAATTCTCAGGGAGTCACAAGAGAAATCACTTAGCTCTGGGAGAATGGACAATAAATCTTAACCCACAACAGTGTGAACTGATTGCCCTAAAAATAGAAATCGTATTACACACACATTCAACGTATTCCTCTGGCCAAGCACGCAAGAGCCCGTGTCAACAGAGCTGGCTAATTTCCCACACAGAGGGTACCCTGGTGGAATGAAATATTCTCCCCTTGGAAACTCATTCATGTCCAAAATGATCTGCAGAGTTGATAGGCATCTAAGAGAAAACATACGTCTCAGTTCAAATTAAATAGATTTCTGAGCCAGGTAGAAAGGCTTTTCCCAAGTGAAAGCTCCAGAGTCCATAAGTGTTACCTGACTGACAAATTCCTTCAGAACCAGGGTGGGTGGGGGAGGAACAGTCTTACCCACAGTGTCCCAGGTTTGCTACTCTATGCAACGAAATTTTAAAAGAGAGAGTGGAAAATGTTTCCTCAGGAACAGAGACAAAAGTGATGGGGCAGCTGTGGTTTGGAAGTAGGTGTACAAGCAGTGTCCTTCCAGCCCTGGGAGGTGGGTCTCTTCTTTTACTTTCATGTGCAGCCAAAGAATTGTCAAATTTTATAGCAACTTAGGTAAGCAATGGTTGTGCAAGTAAACAAGCCCAAAATTTGTAAATCCAAGAGCGGGAAGAGGAAGAATACCCATTGTGCCTGCCCTGATACAATTTAAATCAATCTGTCTCCATAATCTTTCATTGCGTGCATCCCTCTAGGTGGGCCATAAATGCCATTGCAAAGGCCTTTGATGCTTTGTGGAGACTGGATGCCTTATCCAAGAGTTGGACCGCTAACTCCTGACTGAACTAGCTTGTTGCCAAGGTATCTCTAGCAGGGTTCCAATAGCCTAATCCCAGCTCTACCCCATATGTATCATGTCAAACTCTTGAACAAAAGATTAGAGTTAAACGAACATTTATGCCACTAAGTAACAAGCACCTTAGATGAGCAAGTTGTTGACAGCAGCACATTTTAGCATAACACTGAACTCTGGGTAAGATGCAAGCAGCGAGAGATTAGTATTTACAATACACAAATTTCAGAGACATCAAACAAGTCTCAGCAGGGGGAGCATATCTTATTTAGAGTACTTCCGTTTTTACTTCATTGTATTAAACAAATGAAAAGGATCATAAAATCAGAATTTGCAGACATCTGCTGTGCCCTATAGATCTTTATCTATTTCAGATGTGGAAAAAATGAAGCTAATCTGAATCCTTCACCTAGATGATGCGACACAACCAAATGGTACAATTTAGGCTTTGTTTGTTTTTCCTGAAACTTTCCAAATTATTTCTTCAGAAATTAAAAGTAGCACTAGAGGCCCTTCTAAAACAATGGGATGTCACTATCATCATGGCCTAAGTCACCAAGCAGAAAGGCAGCTGAAAAATGTTAAACGCAGATTTTTGTCTATCTTACAGGTCCTCCTTTTGGAGTTAGTTCCAAATGGATGTCAAACTCAGCCTTACCAAGCTTCTCATAGACTGTTTCCTCATATGTAATACATATGCTCAACTCCATACGGTAATGCACAAATAGATTATAATTATTTCTATTGCAGTAGCGCCTAGATCTCTGAGTCATGGACCCAGCCCCACTGTTTTAGAGACAATAAAAAGATGACCCCTGCCCCACAAAGCTTACTGTCTAAGACAAGAGAACACAGATAGATAAAGACAGGCAGGCAGGGGAGCACAAGAAGAAATAAACATAAGATTGCTGGAAAATTAGAAAATTGACAAAGACTATTTTTCTGTTCACAGTAACCATAACCTGAAGAGCCATGAAATTCTGAATGAGTATTCTGCAGTATAATGCTGAGAGTTTCCAAGAAAAAGCTCTTTTGTGCTCCACATCCTAGAACACTGGGTATAGAAACTAGAAAATGACCTGCAACACCGCTTTAATCAGACACAACATACTCAAACTTCATTCATTCATAGATTCCAAGGCCAGCAAGGACCCTCACCAATTTATCAACATCCTTCTTGAGTTACAGGTATCAGAAGTGGACACAGTATTCCAGCAGCCATCACACCAGTGCCAAAAACCTCTTGACTCCTACTCAAGATTCCCGTTTATGCATCCTGGGATCGCATTAGCTCTTCTTCAAATAGAAGAAACCTCAGACCCAATTTTCTTCCACACCTGTCTGGGGCCTTCTCAGCTCAGGCTAAAGCCATATTCCCTGTACAAGTATTTAACATCATGCATACACAACAGAATTAGAGTCATTAGCTGCAGCATTTCTACCTGGAAGGTGTCCCCCCTCAACTGGGATGTGCCAGCACATGACTATTTCTAATCCTGAGTGGCAAGGCGTTACCAGTTGTAAATATTGTACCTGCCCTGTTTCAGCCTGCTCAGAGATGTGAATGGGGGCGGAGGGATAGCTCAGTGGTTTGAGCATTGGCCTGTTAAACCCAGGGTTGTGAGCTCAATCCTTGAGGGGGCCACTTAGGGATCTGGGGCAAAAATCAGTACTTGGTCCTGCTAGTAAAGGCAGGGGGCTGGACTCAATGACCTTTCGAAGTCCCTTCCAGTTCTATGAGATAGGTATATCTCCATATATTTAGCTATTTACTATAGTTGATATTATCAGACTGTGGTTCAGAGGGTAGTAATACAGCAACAGCATTTCACCTCTCACAGCCCAGCAATCTTCCATGTCCAAGTCTATTCAGCATCTTGCCTTTCCTCTATTCACTCTGTGCTGTCACAGAATGACAGAATGTCATTGTGCCACATTTTTATTCTTTAACATACATAAAAATTAATTAAACAAATTAAATGACTTTGACACAAAAAATGGAAGGAATAAGGGAATGTAATAATTCACCCACAGCGTGACTGCGATTGATGGAATTAAAGGGGCAATTCTGACATTGACAAAATGAAGCACAATTAATGTTACAAGTAGGAAACAATCAAAAAAGCACCACAACAGAAATACAACATGTATAAGAATAACTCAAGGAAGAGAAAAATCTGCAGCCAAAATGCGTGTCAGAGTCAATAGAAAGAGAGAGACTTCAATGCATATCTCCACTGATTCACAAAGGAGACTGACAAAGAAACCTGTATAGAAGAAATTAATAGGATGTAAGAGGAACATATATAAACCACTGCAGTACTGCCAGCTCCAAGCATTCAGAAATCAATGCCTTGGACTCTTAGCATAAACATAGCTTATATTTTTGAAGAAAAAGTGTTTTACTTTACACTGAATTGGTTGGAATAATGCCAGGATTGCATATCCCGGTTCCATCTCTTTAAGCCTTCATCTTGACAGAGAGGTCAGCAGCATACAGCAATCTGGTGAGCAGGGCATGGTCACAGCGTAGGTTTGACCTTTCTGCAGACACCTCCATGGGGGACTGTGTATTCCAATTTTTACAAAAAAGTGTAATTAAATTAGTGTTCCAGCATCACTTGGATCTGTGAGTATAACATGCACACATTGCCACTGCACTGTTGCCAAGTCTTGTAACTTCATCATGAGTCTTGCAATATTTACTATTTTCCTTAAAGCCCCAGCTCCCGGAGTCATGTTGTTAGGTGAGAATCTCAGCTTTAATTTTACAAACTAAGTGTCTAATCCTTGTGGTTGTGGAGAAAAGCTTGAAAACATGACTGGAGCAAACCCATAAGCTTCAAATGCCAGAAGGTAAATAAAAATAAGCCAATGTGCATTTTTTTAAAACAAAAATCTCATAATTTTTGGGAGCCTGACATGATTTTGCACTGCCTGAAATTGGCAATACTGCCGTGGTTTATGTATGTAAGGTGCTCAGCTCCTTGAGAGCTCAGGCCCTTTGGAAAATGGAGCAGTAGGACCTGATCAGCATGGGGGGGAGGGCACCTCAGTTTGTTGTGTGGTCCCCAAATGCCCCCAAACCACATGCCCAAGAGGGGTTAGAGCAGCGGTTCTCAAACTTTTGCATTGGTGACCCCTTTCACACAGCAAACCTCTGAGTGAGACCCTCCCCATATAAATTAAAAACACTTAAAAAAATATTTAACACTATTATAAACACTGGCGGCGAAGCATGGCTTGGGGGTGGAAGCTGATGGCTCCCAACCCCCCACATAATAACCTCGTGACCCCCTGAGGGGTCATGCCTGCCCAGTTTGAGATCCCCTCATTTAGAGCCCCACTTGCTTCCTGCTAGGCCCAAGGTGCTTGGCTCCCTCCCACGAGTTTTGGGGAGGCAGGAATTTACCACAGATATAATACCAGCAACTTTACCTGGGCAAGGACAGAGCCCATGATTAGTAAGAGGGACCTTTCAGCAACACACACAGCACCACCTCAACAGTACAATGCATGGAGCCCCCAGTCCTTAAGAGTACTACCACTGACCCATTATGAGTTCATATTGCACCATGTCAGCCTCAGTCCTGTAGGCCTATTACAGGTATCTCTTACCTCTCATGGTGATCCCTGGTGCTTGGGTGCAACAGGAGCTCAGGGTCTCTACTGTATCACAGGCCTTCGTTGCCATGGCTACCATTCCAGTCAAGACTCACAGGCAGGGCCTGGGCCACTTTCCCAGCCTGGCTACAGCCACCTATGCTGCTTCTCCCTAGGCCTATCCCTAGCCCCATGCCCAAGCTACCTTTGGGCCTGCTTGCTCCAGCCTCAACCATGGGTCACCACTTTCCAATCCTACTTCTATGCCCACTGGTGGATAAAGTGGCCTACAGCCAGCCCCCAGCCCCACTTCAAAAGTGCTAAGCTCCTACTCTAGAAGTACATGCCCTTTCTCCAACCAAGAGCAGGGAGTGAGGGGTGGGATTTCCTCCCAGTCGTCTGGCCAATAGCTGCGTAGGGCCTGCTCTATTTGCTCACCCCTTAATCAATTCTCTGGGCTTTGGCCAGGTAGGCCTGCCCTGTTTCAGATTGCTGCAGTGGGCATGGGAAGGGAGGCCTTCCCCTCAGGCAGCCTGCAGAACACGCAGTAGCGCTTCTAGCACCTCCCCTTGTGCACTATGGCTAAAACTCTGAGGTAGAACTAGTGATTTGGGGTGCTGTGGTTTCTGGGGGCCCAACTTGAGGCACTTTAAAGGGGCCTGATTTTCAGAAGTCCAAAACAACCACAGCTGAATTCATTGGTGCTGCTGATGCTTAGCAGCCCTGGAAAAATGAGGCACCTTTAAAGTGTCCCAACTTGAGCACCCAGACACCGGGGCACCCCAAATAACAGCCATTTCTGAATGTTTGGGCCCACAATAATAGGGAATAGCTGTGCAGGCAGGTTGACATGTGCAGCAATGGGCCGGAGCGACCAAGTGTCCTATACTCCACTAACTGCATTGAATAAATGCAGGAGAGGGCTCTGAGGTTCCCCAGGAATGGGGAAAATAAATGTAAAGTTAGATTAAACATGCTGTCGCTTTAACCCCTCACAGACCCATGTGCTCTCCCACCCCTTGCTCTCCAGGTAGAAGGGTGGGAATTGCCATAATGGACTAGACACATGCCCTGTCTCTGACGATGTCCAGATGTTTAAGAGGACAGTGCAAGAACCCCCACAGTATATAGATGGGAGGCAATAAAAACCTCCCATGATGGTCCTACCCTTACCACTAATAGAGATTGCCTTTAAAACATGAGGGTTTATCTCCTGTCCTATAATGCCTGCATCTGTAATTTTCACTCCATGCATCTGAAGAAGTGGGTTTTTTACCCAGAAAAGCTTATGCCCAAATAAATTTCTTAGTCTTTAAGGTGCCACCAGACAACTCCTTGTTTTTGTCCTATACTCTGTTAGTATTAACTATTTATAACTCTGGAAAGTCTTGTTAACCACATAGATGTCTCATCTCTCTTAGCCAGCGGGACATCCTGCAAGGAGAAGTGAGTTCCAAAGGCTAGTCGCACCTTGTGTGAAAACATATTTCCCTCCTCTATCTGTTCTGAATTTGCCACTTCCCAATGCAACTGAATCTCCTCTTCTTCTGGAGCGGGGAGATAGAAGCTCCCGCTCTCCCTGCTCTAGCCCAGTGGTTTCAAACCGGTGGTCCTGGGACCCCTGAGGGGGACTAAGATTTCCAAATTGTCTGCACCTGGCGCCTCTATTCGACATTTGTTAGGAGTCTGCCAGTGAAAAGGGACGAACCCCGCTGCTCTAGACTACTCCTTATTTTATATACCACCATGCTCACCCCTCAGTCCCGCTGAACCAACCCCCATCCCCGCCCCGCCGCTTCTCCCCCGCAGCCACTGCTCTCCAGTCACCTCCTCTCCCGCCTTCCCGCCCCCCGCGCCGGGCGAGAGCAGCCGCAGCAGCCCCGTCCCCCCCCAGTAGGGATCTGCGAGGGGAGGGGGCGGCAGCCCGGCCGCTACCGCGCTTGCTCGGCTCCTCCAGGCATGAGGGCGCGCCCGCCTCTCCAGCCTCCCTGAGCCAGGCGGGCTGCGTCCTCAGCCGCCGCCTGTTCCGGGGCTCGCCGAGCAGGGGCGGCCGGGCACCTCCGGCGGCAGGAGCGGGGCCGGGGATGGAGCCGCAGCCCCGCGCGCCCTGCCCTGACTGAGCCTGGCGCACCCGCCATGCAGCCGCCGCCGCCTCGCCGCGTTACCGGGCGGGAGCCGCCCCGCGCCGGGGTCCCGAGCCGGCCCTAGCCACCCCGAGCTTGGCAGCAGCAGCGGGGCCGGGTCCCCCGCGGAGCAGCCGCCGAGCCGGGCCCGCCAGGCGCGGTGAAGGGGGTCCCGGAGCCAGGCCGGGGGGCGCCCCCTTTCCAGCCGGCTCCGTAGCTCGCCGCCCGCCGGGCTGAGCCCCGCAGACCCGCCCGCTGGACTCGGCCAAGGGCGCTGCCTCAGCCCTGCCGGCCCGCGCCGGGCGCAGTGACCTGGGGGCTCGGGGACCCATCGCTTGCAGGGGGCTGGGCGGATTTACACCGGGCTCTGGATTCCCTTTGGGGGGGAACTGGATGTGATTTGTTCTTCTTCCTACCGACCGGCGGGCGGGCGGCCGGAGAGAGACCCGCCTGCGGGACTGAGCCGCTGGGCGCCCCCCACCCCACCGAGGGGCCCCTGGGCAGCTGCGACTCGTGCTTGGCCGGGGGCAGAGAGCTGGGGAACCCGCCTGCCCACCCCGGATCACTGCGGGGCCAGCGCCTCCACCTCTTCCAAGGTAATTCCCTCTCTTTCCCCCCTCCAGACCTGCCTGGGCTGCTCAGACATTACCTGGCGTGGAAGGGAAGCGCTGATGTTGCGGGGTTTGGATGGTGGGTGACAGCGCTGCCCAGCTCTGCAAGGTGTTATCCCCTGGGAATGGTGTGTCGGGGACTCGCTACCTCTTCTTCTGGTTCAGAGCCCTAGAGCTGGTACATGGTGGCCAGTGAAAGTCAAAGCTCGGGGAGGGAGCCCTGGCATGTACTTACTTCCCTTTACAAAAATGTCTGGATTTCTTGGCCCTATGTTTATCTAGAGGGTTAGTTAATTTTTAAAAAAAGTTGTAGAAAGCTCTGGTTGTTGGTGCTATGAAAGAAGCACTTGGGTGGGTTTTAATATTTGTTGTTTCCTTGATGTCCTGATTCCCATGCTATTAAAATAATGCATAGGAGTTAAACTTGAGAAAACAGATGATGAAGAGAGAAATCTTGACTTTGTATGCTGTCTAGGAGATACAGTGTCTGCTATAAATAGAGATATAGACTCAACTAATAAGGGGACAAACAGCACCTAATTTTTTAATTATGTTTGCATTAGTGTTTGACTGCCTCAGCGTCTTAACATTTTCTAAGCATCAGCCAGAAGATAAATAATATGGGATGAACAGACTCTAACAGTTTCATGATTTTTTCCTAGTTCTTGATAAATTGCATTGTCATTGTCAGATGTGCCTTGTGTTGCTGTGCCAGTGTTTTAACACTCTCTCTCTCTCTCTCTCTCTGAAGAGAAATGAGATCCAACCTTAACATTACAAACACCTGCTGATAAGTGAGAATGCTTCTTATTCAGTGAGTCACTTTACAGAGCAAGTCAGAGTTGATTTTACACTGAATAAGGCTCCTTGTAATTGGTAACTTGATCATATGTGATGGCTAAAATAAAACTCTCTTAGCAGAATTCTCTCAGGCATTTCATTTCCCCCTTTGTACAATTCCTGGTTTAAATTATTGGTGCCTCATAGTTGAAAATAGTTTTTTTTAAAATGGCATCCAGAAACCAAGACCTGCCAAAATCAAAGCCTGATAAGAATTAGGCTGGGTTTTTGTGTGTGTGTGTGTGTGAGAGAGAAAGTTTAATTTTGGCATATAATTTATGCAAAAAGTTTCTAACATTCCACTTTATACACATTTTTAAGGGTTACACCTAATGTGCTGTAACTAGCTGAAGAGAAGGAATCCTGATAAGCCATACAGTGCTGTTGTTTATGTGAGGCTCATGTTTTGTGCAGTGATAGGATGAAGTGGCGCTATATAAATGGATCATAGTTGATTTTTTTTTTTTTTTTTTTTAATGTCAGTTGTATTCACATTCAGTCAGAACATCCTTTCAGGTTTCTTTGCGGTCTGAAGCTGGTTAAATGATCCTGCAACTACGGGGCACTGTACAGTTCTCATGTAAGAGATTATGGTATTGTCATTGAGACCTGCTAAGGTGATGCACATAATAAAAAAATGAAATGACTGCATAGATTGTAGGTTTGAACTGAGTTTGCTCAGACAGGAAAAAGCCTCCCAAGACCATTCACTGGGGAGCATCATTTCCAAAAGAACCAGACATAAATCTGAAGGCAAACAGGGTTCTTTATCTAACAGGAGTTTGAAACATCACAATAGCATAGTTACCTAAGAAAGTTTGTTTTAAGGATGCAAGATGCTTTTTCCTTTAAGGTTATTTTGGTGAAGGTTTTCCTTCTGTACACTGCAGCTGGGAGCACAGGCATGTAAAGACTCCTATGAAGTATGTACAGTATGCCATTTAATCCCTCGTTAAATCTTGAAGATGTCTTCCACTTTCTTAAATAAAATTTTATCAGGAGTTAAGATTGATTTCGCCCCCCTTTCTGATCAGAATAAAGATGAAATGCTTCTACTAAAATGCCATGATATGCATTAAAATATTGCTTGTAGGTACAAGATAGCTTTCAGATAAAAGCAGTTGTGCTGCTCAGGGACCAGGCTAAAATACAGCTTTGACTCAACTGATAGAAAATCATTCTGAACTGTTGAGGCACAAATAGATTCTTTAGTAAAAAGGTGAGTGGATGTCAAAATCACTTCTGTTCAGGAAAGCTACTACAAAATATGCTGGCTGCTCTTTGCTTCTAAGAAGACAGTTGAAATTAATTATGTTGGGAGAATGAGGAAGCATCATTGTAGACTTAAATGTGGCTGTTTAGAGACTCAAGGATATTAGATTGCATTAACATTTGATTATCTCATAAACCCCAAAAGTCATAGTTTAAAGGCAACTGGCTACAGTTCTTCTCAAATTATGAGATTTGATTTTTAACTTTTTGTGTGAATTTAGCATTGCTGAGAGGTGCTAGTTTTGGTAGCCCTGCTGTCCGAGAACCTCACCACAGAACTGGTTACAGCACTGACAGTGTAAGTCTTGCTCCCTGCCAGCCTGCGATGAAAGAGAATTCTCCAAGCCTATTCAGTCTTGCTGAGATTACCACAAGGGGGCCCTTTCTGTTTCTGTGTACAGTAGGAATTCCTTTGAGACTCACTTTTATGGTGGAAACTGAACAGCCATTGACCTGCCCTGGATTTGAACTAATGACCTAGAGCTGAGTGGGTCTGTAGTCGATTACCAATTCCTAGAGCCACCCAGTCATCTTATGCTGTAAGTGCATGGTTTAGACTCTGCTGTGGTTTTATACCTGTAACACGAGAGAATCTAAGGTATAATTTATACATGCCCCAGGAGAGCATTGGCTAAAGTCAAGTTTAAAATCAGAATCCTTTGGTGTGTCAGAAATAAATAGGGGCTCTAGGATGCTTGTGTGACGGGTACCGCTGAGCCCTCTGACCCATCAAGCTAGGTTCCCTCTCACACTGTGATACTGTGACAAGCTGCAAATCTCTCCAGGTACTGCACTTACACAGACATGAATGCTTCTCCCAGCCTCTCATGAACCAACAACAGAGAGGCTCCAGCCAATTCCCCCCTAGCTCAGGACCCCACACCTGTACCGTCTTGCCCTGGTCAGGAGCCTGACCAGCATAAGTTTATTACCCAGTCTGCCTCTCCATCAGTGTGGAGAGGATATGCACCAGATTTTGGTCCTGAGCTGAGGTTTCCCAAGCACTTCAAGCAAAATACCCTGTTTTAAGTAAAACATAAAACAGGTTTATTAACTACAGAAAGATAGATTTTAGCATAAAGGATAGAGATGGTTACCAAAGAAAATAAAAATCAGTGCACAACCTAAGTTCTATAAACTAAACAGGATTTGAATCAAGCAGTGTTTCACCCTGATAGACAGTACAGGCAGGTTACAGATCTTCCATACACAGGCTGGGACTCCTCTTCAGCCCAGGACCACCTTTCCCTTGTCAGTCTTTGTCCTCCAGATGTGTTTCCAGGTGTTGAGTTGTGGGGGGAAAGTGAGGCCAAGTGAGGGATAGCTCAGTGGTTTGAGCATTGGCCTGCTAAACCCAGGGTTATGAGTTTAATCCTTGAGGGGGCCATTTAGGGATCTGGGGCAAAAAAAAAAAAAAATCTGTCTGGGGATTGGTCCTGCTTTGAGCAGCAGGTTGGACTAGATGACCTCCTGAGGTCCCTTCCAACCCTGATATTCTATGATGTCACTTCCCCTCTTTTATAGTTTCTTCCAGCTTGCTGGAAAGACCCTTTGCTATGGACATGAGTCAAGCAGTCTCCATTGTCTTCGTGCTATCTCTGAGAAGTCTCCATTGTATACAGATCCTGGGATAGTTCTTGGGAGTGTGAATTCCTTCAGCATGTCTGGCTGCTCCATTGTTGTATCTGAAAGGCTCCAACATATTTCAGTAACACACACACATAGCAAAACTTCGTAACTTCCCATACAATGATAGCACATACACTCTAACAGGGTATTAATGTTCAACAGATCAAGACTTTTAAAATAATAGCTCACAAGGCATACTTTGTACAGAGTATATCATAATTATATGACGTTGAATATGGGGGTTCCATGGTGCTGTTTTCAGGTACAGAGTGCCACAGCTTGTCATTGGGAACTGGTGTTTGTTCTAACTAGAAATGTGCTGCATGTGTTATCTTAGAAGCAATTCACAGATGCCCTTTAAGAATGCATTTCTGCCAGCAGATTGGCTCCTAATAGGTGTGTTTCAAGACTGCACATCAAAGCTCACAGTTAAGTTCCTTCATCCTGTTTTTTTTTTTTTTTTTCAGAGTGAGGCATTTAACAGGGATTCATTGTTAAGGCCAGAAGGAACCCTAATGATCATATAGTCTGATCACCTGCATAACTAAGGCTAGGGAATTGTACAAAAAAAGGTCCTGCATCAGGCCCATAAATTCTTGTTGAGTGTATTTTTTACTGTGTGGTAGCCATGTTGGTCCCAGGATATGAGTGACACCGGTTGGGTGAGGTCATATCTTTTTATTTGAAGTTGGTCCACCTAGAATCTGTATTTTTTTTTTTTTAGAGAGACATACAATCTTGATTTGAAGAGTCCAACTGACAGACAATCCACCACATCTTTCAGCTCTTGCCAAGTATCTGCTCACTGGTCTAGTGAGGTGACTGAAACATGAGGGCCTTGAGACATACTTTATTCGGAAGTTCAGAACTTGGCAGCTCAGACTGGCTTGTCTAAAACTTTAATTAGCAAGTTTACAATTTGGAGCTTCACTGTTGTGCTGGGTAGAACTGATCAATCCAGCTCCAACTGGCCTCAACAGCTCAAGTTCTTGCTCAGGTAGGACAGTTCTTACCATTTCGGGGGGCTGTGTGTGTGTTGGGGGGCAGTTAGTAGGCAAAACTTTACTGAGAACACAAAGACCATCTTCCACACCAGATAGAATAAGACAGCAAAGCCTCTGATGTAAAATCTCTCATTCATCCTTTAAAATAATTTGCTGATGAAAGGTGCCAGAGTCCTGTCTGGAGATGGATGCTCTCTTCATCCACAAAAAGGTACAGCATGAGACCAGAAGTGACTGTTCAAGGTTTCTCTGGGTCCAGCGTACCTAGAGAAACCATCTTTAGGCAAGTTCAACCTCCGAGTCCCTTTCAGTCAATCTGTTGTCTTTCTGCTGAGATTGCCAATAGAAATGGTTTTGGTGAAAAGTAATTTTGGGTTTTCATCAGAAATGAAAGCCTTGGTGTTGTTTTTAATGGAAAAAAAACAAACTAAATTTGGTTGGTAAACACTTTCAGGTTCTGGTTTAAAACTTGGGTTTCATTTTTTTTCTAAATTGAAAGCAATTGCTTTTTTTTGTTTGACAGAAAATGGTATTCAAAAACAATTTTTTTCCGGTTGGTCTTTAATTGAAAAATGTTAATGGGAAATTTCAGCACCTCTCCCCCAGCCCAAATTTCTCATGAAAAATAATTAGCCTTTTTCTTTTCTTTTCTTTCTAGCTGGCTGTTCTGGTGATGGGTGTTGAAGTGAGTTTTGCTGGAGGTTGTTAATGAAATGCTACCGTGATAATTACTTGGCACATCAGTGTGATCGAGCTGATTAGATCACGGCTCCTCTTTTTACAAAGCTAAAACCATACAGGCCTACATTTGCAAAAGTGACTAGGGATTCTGGGAGCCCAAGTTAGCACTTTAAAGAGGTCTGAGTTTTAGTACATTCTGGAAATTGTGTTTCAAGTTGGGAGGCAGTATGGCCAGATGGATAGAGCACTAGACTGGGACTCAGGAGACCTGTATTCTATTCCCAGCTTGTCCACTGGTCTGCTGGGTAAATCCATTCTCCTCTCTGTGCCTCAGTTTCCCCACCTGTAAAATGGGGATAATGATGCTTGCCTTCTTTATAACGTGCTTTTGGATCTGCTGAGGAAAAACGCTATATAAAATCCAGAGATTATAATTGGTTATTACCCCAACTCACTGGCCATGTTTGAACATTTAGGCCATGGCAACTATGTGACACAGGGTCAACTGGATCTCGGAGCTCAGGAAATGCAAAGACTCCAGGGGTTCAAGGCCAGATCCCAATTTATTAGCCACAAGAGCACACCATAGCTCCAAATAGGGTTCCTGGCTTTTTTTTTTGTGCCTGCAGGTCTTTTCATCACTACATACAGTCAGTCCTTGGACTTACAACGCAATTTTCAGGACCCAATTGTGTCATAAGTCGAAACGTTGTAACTCTGAACTTCAATCCACTCCATTGCGGGACCGAGCATTGTAAAGTTGAAACCAATTGTTGTAAGTCGAATCAGGGTGTCAATTCAGAAACGTCATAAGTGCCATTCGTTGTAAGTCGAACGTCGTAAAGTCGAGGACTGCCTGTACTCCTTCTGGTGACTTACCAGGCCCGCCTATTCATAAAGGGGTAGCGCCCTATCCCAAAGTAGCCAGCTGTTGGATTGTGATGATATGAAAACCTGTCCATAGGTCTCAGCATTGTCAGACCCCAACCAGATAGGTTGCCCGCCAGCCAAGAACTTTAATTCTTCCAAGTGCCTTGGACCATTTGTCTCTGGCCTCCTCAAAGGTTATCTGGGGTAGAGAGGCTATGAATTTACATCCGACACTTCTCATCATATTCTTTTCAGAAAATGGAAAGGTCAATCTGCATGCATGTTCCAGAAGCATTTGCACTAATCTAACAGGGGAATCATTTCTATGGATATAATAAGTGAAATTTTGCTGCATTGGGAGGTATTGGACAAAGGAGAACTCTTGAGCATAATTTCAAAAGAGCATTGATTTTTGTAACTAAGAGAAACTATATGCCTCTGATCCAATGCTTGGTTTTATGTCCTTTTCCAGAAGAGCAATTAGTCTGGGAAAATTGGCAGTGCTCAGCCCAGTTGTGACAGGAGTTCACTATGGAACAGAATTCCTTTGAAATATGTGCATATTCTCATCTAATCAGTCATGATCACATTTCCAGACACATTTCTAGGATCACTGAACCTCTGCTGAGCCCAATCATGTGTACTCAGTACAATCTTGTGCAAGACCAAATAACTCCGCCTTTTGCTAAAGCTAGTGGTTCCAGATATTTTTTTTTTTTTTAAATCAAAACTAAATTATTTATATCCTTGTTGCGGCTCTTTGGCACCCAGCAGTTTCCGAAAGGGATTGTTAAGCACAAATAGGGAGAGAGAAAAATTAAATCCCAGCCCAGGTTTTGCCGCTCATGTATTGCCTCAGATGATTTCAAGTTTACTCTTTCCTGGAGAATAACATGCTCCTAACCAGAACCCCGCCCATGCCATCGCTTCCATGTTCCTGGTTATCTTCAGTATTGACAACAAAATCCTTCCTTTTCTCAGGAAAGAATGCACAGTCTGCTGGGCTTTGGGGGGCGGGGGTGGGGAGGAAGGAATGGTGTACTACCCCTTTTAAGGAACAGTCTGGAGCTTACAGCTAAAACAGTCTGTGTGCAATCCAGGAGCACCCTGCCTCATCCTTGGGGCTGGGCTGTATAAACAGGAAAAGAAAGCTGAGCAGGACCAAGAGAGAGGGGACTGGGGGCCATGCTGGAGGGGCCCTAGAAACGTTGTTTTTCGGACCGTATGTTTGGCTGCTCGGTCTCATGCCTTTTCGGTAAGGGCCTTACGAACCAGGCTTTGGCTTCCCCGTCTCGACTCTAGTACATGTAATTAAAAATAGCTAAGCTCATGCAATCTTGGGTCATTGTTTCTGGGAGGGTTTTGGGAAGGGGTTTTTCCTGAAGGGAGATTTAGAAAACTGTAGGGCCCTGTTCGTACCGCGGTCCTTCCCCAGACATAAGAACGGCCGTACTGGGTCAGACCAAAGGTCCATCTAGCCCAGTATCCTGTCTACCGACAGTGGCCAATGCCAGGTGCCCCAGAGGGAGTGAACCTAACAGGCAATGATCAAGTGATCTCTCTCCTGCCATCCGTCTCCACCCTCTGACAAACAGAGGTTAGGGACACCATTCCTTACCCATCCTGGCTAATAGCAATTAATGGACTTAACCACCATGAATTTATCCAGTTCTCTTTTAAACGCTGTTATAGTCCTAACCTTCACATAATTCCCACTATAGTTTTGTCTGAGTGAGGACTGCAGTAGTAATGTGTGTGATGAGTTCGGTCAAAGAGACCCCCTTGGGACTGTCACCTGACATGCTGAAACTACCTCTGAGACGTTTTTTCCTGCCAGCTTGGAACTCCAGAACCCTGTCTTGTTGAGCCAGACTCCGCTGCAACACAGACCCAGGGTCTGAACCTTCCCGCAAAGCTGCAGACTTTAACCAAAATTTCTCAGCAGGTTTCCTATCTCCAGCACCCAGCTCCCAATGGGATCCAAACCGCAAATAAATCCGTTTTACTCTGTATAAAGCTTATACAGGGTAAACTCATAAACTGTCTGCCTTCTATAACACTGGTAGAGAGATATGCACAGCTGTTTGCTCCCACAGGTATTAATCACTTATTCTGGGTTTATCAATAAATAAAATTGATTTTATTAAGTATAAAAAGTAGGATTTAAGTGGTTCCAAGTAATAACAGACAGAACAAAGTAAGTTACCAAGCAAAATAAAACAAAACACGCAAGTCTAAGCCTAATACATTTAAGAAAATGAATACAGGTAAATCTCACCCTCAGAGATGTTCCAATAAGCTTCTTTCACAGACTAGACTCCTTCCTAGTCTAGGCCTAATCCTTTCCCGGTACAGTCCTTGTTACAGCTCAGGTGGTAACTAGGGGATTTCTCTTGACTGGCCCCCTTTTATAGCTTTGGCCCAAGGTGGTAATCCTTTATCTCTCTGGGTTCCCACCTCTCCTTCTACATGGAAAAGCACCGGGTTTAAGATGGATTCCAGTATCAGGTGACATGGTCACATGTCAATGTAAGACCTCATTCTTCGTTAGCCCCCATGTCCACAAGAAGGCTTGCAGGTAAATAAACCATCTACAACCAATTTTCCTAGTCAATGGGTGCCATCAAGATTCTAAACCACCATTAATGGCCCACACTTTGCATAATTACAATAGGACCTTAGAGTTAACTTCATATTTCTAGTTTCAGATACAAGAATGGTACATACATACATACAAATAGGATGAACACACTCAGTAGATTATAAGCTTTGTAATGATACCTTACAAGAGACCTTTTGCATAAAATATATTCCAGTTATATTATATTCACATTCCAAGCATATTTTTATAAAGCATATGGAGTGCAACGTCACAGTGTGACACAGAAGTGAGAGGCAGGCAGTTGCTTACAGAGTGTTTCTGATACTTACAGGGTGTAATATAGACACACACGGCTTCCTTGCCCTTGCCAATTCACATTAAAAAAAGGACTCTAATAACCATTAACTGTATTAGAGCTCTTGTTAAGCTCGTTGAATTGTAAAAGCTTCCTACCAGAAGAATAATGGACAGGGCAGTTTCTCATAGCAACATGACCTCTGCCCACTGTTCCTTCACCACCTGTCTGGAGGTGCTGCTTCTAAGCTGTGAGAAGACAGTTCAGTTGTCTTGCCTAATTGCTGGCTTCTGTACATGGATTTCTGACAAGGGGATTAAATCTTAATATATAGACATCTGAACACTCGGAGATGAGCTGATCCTACCCCTTACAAGGGCTGTAGAAAAGCCTTCAGATGGCAGCATTTTATCAACCTAGAATTGTCTAAATAAGTAGAGCCCTGCAAATCCGTGGATATCCGCATGTTTGCAGATCAGATGAGGATCCAAGTTTGGTATCCGTGCAGGGCTGTATAAATAAGAGGTGAAAGTCAAATAGTTAATCTAGTCTCCAGCTGGTAAATTTGGAGAGACCCAAACTATGATGCTGCTGCAGCAGGTTTCTATCTGCAATTTTGTTTGTTTTGTATTTATACTTCATCCCTGTTTCATGAATGACTTTTTTATGATATGCGTGGTGCAGTGTTTTGCAAATCTGATCTTGGAAATTCTTTGGGATAAAATAGTGGCTTAGTTGTGGGGGCCCAGGGCATCCAGAATGTGAGAAATAAGCTTCTCCTTGTCCTTGCTCTGAAGCTGTAGGCAGAGCTGCAGGGATGACAATAGTGAGTGTGGTTCACTGTGCTCTGGAGATCTGTGAGCTGTGACTTACTGTGACATTGCAAATAATTTGCTGGAAGCCAGCTGTAAGGTGCTGCGTGTGTGTGTGTTACTACTGCCCTCTGGTGAATGGAATGAGACCTGGTCCAGTATTTTTACAGGTGAGACCCAAGAGGGCAACATAGCAAGCTTTAGTGTCAGGCTTTCAGGTAGACTGTATCTCATGGAATAAGAAGCCAAAGGCTGTGAGTTCTGTCCCCTAAGCCAGGTATTTGCAACACATATTCATATCATCTCTCTGTCTACAAGCCTAGGAGACTTGAGTTTGTTGTTTGCAAGCTGTGAGTACTGAGGAGAAGGGAAAAGGGCAAACTTACCCCTCCAGAAACCATCTCCCACCACCTTCAAAGCCTCTATTGTAAGATTAATTATCTCCTTATTGGGCATATTTAAAATTCTATTTATTTGTTAACTTCTATGTGTTGGACAAGGGTTGTGAGGGGGAGCACAGGGTGAGAAGCTGCAAAAATGGCCACCTCGTGCCGCAGAATGAGTTCAAAGTCCCTTTCAGTAAGATAACATTTACCTCTGGGTAGTGCTCATGAAACCAAGAAAAACCCCCATCATTAGACAAGCT
This sequence comes from Terrapene triunguis, assembly GCF_002925995.2. Classification (NCBI taxonomy): domain Eukaryota; kingdom Metazoa; phylum Chordata; order Testudines; family Emydidae; genus Terrapene; species Terrapene triunguis. The sequence goes on from NW_020665000.1 coordinate 608,434, forward strand.
CCTGTCATTCTCAGCTGGGAAAGCAGGTTTGCCACAGTACCAAGAGGACTGGTGCTTAACTTGGAGCTGTGGAGTGCATATTGTATTTTACATTGACAATGTAAAGTGGGAGGAATGAGCTTTGTGTTTTGCGAGAGTGTATTGGCCTCTCTGCTTTCTGGGGCTCACAGTGGGAGCCATTATGAACATAAGAACAGCCATACTGGGTCAGACCAAAGGTCCATTTAGCCCAGTATCCTGTTGCCCAACAGTGGCCAATGCCAGATGCTTCAGAGGGATGAACAGAACAGGTAATCAAGTGATCCATCCTGTCGCCCATTCCCAGCTTCTGGCAAACAGAAGCTAGGGACACCATCCCTGCCCACCCTGGCTAATAGCCATTGATGGACCTAGCCTCCATGAATTTATCTGGTTCTTTTTTGACCTCTGTTATAGACCTGGCTTTCACAACATCCTCTGGTAGTGAGTTTAACAGGTTGACTGTGCACTGCCTGGAGAATGGCCATTGTTGGCCTCAATAATACAAATAAGGGTGTTCCATTCCCATAAATTCTCCAATGCTGCTTCCGTAACATATTTTGTTTTTTACGGGACAGGGCTGTTAGCCTTGTGCCTAACCCCCAACCTGGAAGACCAGAGTGTCTGTTTTGTCTGGTCCCTCCCCCACAGACCAATCCGGCATGGTTGAACCTACCAGGAGCAAAAAGCCCCCGCCGACACAGACTCTGGGGATTGTTAGAGCATGCAAGCTGTCCCGCCACGACAAGGCTCGGACACCAGAGGACACACAATGACGTGACTTATCTATGGTAAACGGCAGACACCAACAAACACTCTCATCAGGAACAAACAAGGACCTGTACTAACAACCGAAAAAGAACAAGAAATGCGCTGGACAGAGCATTTCAAAGAATTGCTGAACAGGGAGCCACCTAAAGAGTAAGCAACCATCCAGGAGGCAGAAGAAAATCTTGATAACAACAGACACCCCCCAACTAAGGAAGAGATCGTTGAAGCCATCAAATCCTTAAAAAATGGGGGACCTGAATGCAGAATAGTTCAAGGTAAATCCTAAATTAACAGTATCTATCCTGGCCACTCTATTTACATGAGATTGGGAAAGGGAAAAAGTGCCAGATGAGTGGACCAATGGGGTTATAGTGAAGATACCAAAGAAAGGAACTCTAGTGATTGTAATAACTGGCGTGGTATCACACTTTTATCTGTGCCAAGCAAAGTATTGTGTAAGATCCTAGTCCAGCTTATATCAGAGGCAGTTGACAGCATTCCCAGAAAAGAGCAAGCCGGTTTTCGGAAAGGGCGTGGATGCGCAGACCAGATCTTCGCTCTACGAAACATAATAGAACAGTGCTTAGAATGGCAGTGGCAACTCTACATAAATTTCATAGACTTTGAGAAGGTTTTTGATAGCATTCACAGGACCAGCCTATGGCGCATTCTGCGGGCATATGGAATTCCTTTCCATATAATCAACATCATCAAAAGCTTCTATTTCAACTTTATGTGCAGTGTTGATCACAGTGAGCTCAGTTTTGAAGTCAAAATAAGAGTACGTCAGGGGTGTTTCATGTCTGCAATCCTCTTCAACATTGCCATTGACTGGATAATGCAGCGTACAACAGAAGACATGCCAAGAGGCATAAAATGGACACTCTTCTCATCCCTTGAAGACCCGGACTTTGCAGATGATGTCACTCTTCTATCACATACCCAACACCACATACAAGAAAAAACAACTCGACTCAATGCATTCAGCCAGCAAATTGGACTGAAAATCAACCGCAATAAGATATCATGACCTTTAATATTGCCTCACCATTACCACTACGGATAGAGGATTATATTCTTACCAATGTAGAAACGTTCACATACTTGGGCAGCCAGGACAGTGGAACAAGCCAGGACATCCGGAACAAAATCAGTAAAGCCAGGAACACCTTCAGGAGTTTAAATACATTCTGGAAATCATCAAAATACAACACCAAAACCAAACTTAAGATTTATCAGAGCTGCGTACTTTCAACACTACTTTATAGTGCAGAATGCTGGGGAATGAGAAAGTATGACATGTCCAAACTGTCTTCATTCTGTACAACGTGCCTTAGAAAAATCCCCCGTATTTTTTGGCCCAGAACAATCTCAAACCAAGCTCTATCTGCTGAGCGCTATCCTTGTCAGGAGGTGTTGGAGTTGGATTGGTCATGTGCTTTGGATGGAAACTGATTCCATCACCAGAGTAGCAATAAGATGGACACGTGAAGGCAAGCAAAAATGAGGCTGCCCGAAAACAACCTGGTGAAGAGCTGTGGAAGCCAATTGAAAAACCTGGGGCACAGCTGGGGAACCATTGAAAGACTTGCCAGAAACAGACAGGAGTGGAGGAGCTTTGTCACTGCCCTAAACACCAGAGGCGTAATAGGAACATGATGATTCCCATAAAGGAAGGAGCTTATACTGTGCTGTATCTTTCTGTTTTGAGATTGGAAAATAAGGTCTTTGAGCAGAACTGGCAGGCCTGCAGGGCCTGATCTTTGAATTTGCAGCTCTCCATCTTTGGCTGTTGATACATAAGTGCCAGGAGTATAAATCTCTTCTTGAAAGGCCCATAAAAATAAATACTCCATACATCACGTCTTGTATGACAGTTTCTGTGATTGGCTAGGCCAGGCAGAGCTCCCACTGAGTCTGTGTTTGGAATCTCACTTTTGGGGTTTATTTGTAACACAGTCTGTTTGTGACCCTCTTACAGAATCTCATGAATTCTTTAAGATTTGCCTGACACAATGTTTTACTTTTGTTTATACAAACATTAAATCAAGACCATGGGCCAAACCTTGGTTTTAGGCCACAGATCCGCCTGAAAGCCCACAGGCAGGAGGGGAACTGCAGGGTGAAACTGCTGCTAACCAAACACAGGGGGGGGTCAAACTCTTCTGGTCCTGCATGCATTGAACCATAGATTGGCATTCTGCAGCCAGGCTTAATGTATATTTTAGCATGTGCCTCCCTGCCCAGTGAACTTTAATCTTCTGCTGCAGTTAAATTGTGCATTTGACAGGAATAATCTGTACAGGTGGTTGCCTGAGGCTTATGTCTGCTCCCTTAATTTGGCTAGGGTAGGGGTGAAAACCAACACTGTCTTGGCATGTGTATTGGGATGTGCTATTTTGCAATGTAACTTGGCAGTTAAAAGCATGCTCGCACACTGTGTTGTATACCTCTTTAGTGGATGAACCATGTGGAAAATAAAACCTACTACTGCTGCCAGCTAATGGAGTTATTCCTTTAGTACAAGTGGTAGAAGTCTGAGGTTTAGCATGGAATTTGTTGCTTTCAAACCAAGTAGATAACTCGTGCTGGGGGTCATTACACTGATGGTGCATGCAAATCCAAAACTCTCAGAATCATGTTTTTACAGGATGTTTATATTCATCTAGCAGAAGCCTGAAACAAAAACATTTCCTTCCCTATCTTTTTTTTTTTTTTATGGTTTTGGTTAGAAACTAACAATTTTTTTAAAGATTTTTCGTTTTGGCCAACAAACCAAAAAATCATTTATTACCTCAGCTCTACTCACATGAGTGGTCCTGGAAAATTCAGTAGCTTACATGTTTGCAGGGCTGGGACCATGATAAATCTTTTGACCACACCTTTTCCCAGAAGCAAATGTCCTCTTAAATAAGGTAATTTAGTGGAGCAAATAGGTCGTCTGTTCTGCAGGTGTCTTCAAACCGCAGAACTGAGTGAGCATTAGAGGGAGAAACGGAGAGCAGTAGTCACTGACCATGGTGCTGACTGTGGTTCTCAAACCACAGAGACCTTGACTTGTTAAAGCTGGAACAAGAGACTTTTTGTTAGTAGATTTAGTTTCTCCTAAACCAAGCACAGGAGAGGGGTAGTAATCTATGGGCTTCTTCCGCTCTCTGGTATGTGCCTTGTTCAAAGTTCTCTGGTATGTGCCAGGTTTGCTGAGGGAAGTGTTAAAATTAGCTAGAAGTATAAAGATTAAATTGAAACCTCCATAATTTATACCAAACTAATACATGTGAAATAGAACTGGAATATGCAGCATGGGTTTTTCAGTCAAAGAAAAGGGAGCCTTTTGCATTTGTAATTGATTAATAAAAAGGCAGGCTCTCAATTCATGTTGCTGGCCTATTTTTTTTTTTTCCTCAGATGACCTGTTTTTTTTCAGAAAGGGCTCCTGTCATGTTCCAATCTTTGAGTAGGTCCAAATTTCTTTCAAACATTTAAACTTTTAATGCAGATCACGATAGCTCCTGATTCTAGGCCTTTCCGAATAACAAAGTAGGTTAGTGCTAAACATGAATTCTGAACAGCTGTTGAAACTTCAGCAGCCATTTCTGGGTGTGTGCTGTATGCCTTGCCGCTTGTTGTTCTTATTATCTTGGGGTATTGAAGAATGACTTGGAAACTTAGCCATGTTGTGTGGCAATCCAAGTGTATTATAGAATTAAATCACTGCTGTGTAAAGGGGCCTGTGCACTTCAGCCACTCTGCTTGTCTTCCGCGTGGGCTGAATGTCACCCACTGTGACAAGCACTGCTTAACAAGCTGTCAGTCACGTTCTGTGCCAGCCAATATTTTGGAATGGTCTCATGATGTGCTCCCTTGTAGAGTACATCATTGTGTGCAGAATGGAGATTACAAAAGCCTGTGTCTTTCTGGAAAGACCCACGTCAAAAAGGAAAGGCTGTAGCCTTCTGGCCAGGCATGTATGGTAAACGGTGCTTTTGGCCACTGTTGCTGGATGCTCAGCTGCTGCTAGATGCAAGACTCCTAAGAAGCAAAGCTAAGTAACAAAAGGGTAGCAAACTGTTTTCTTCCACAAGCTGGTTGGCAGTCAAGGGAAAGTCCTCACTCTGAGTTTAAAGCAACAAGCCAGAGGCAGCTTTATTATGAGCAATTGCAATTGGTCGGGAGAGTACACATGGGCAGGGATTCCCCTACCTAGGCAGGTCTCCGCCAGATAAAGTTAGGGCAAGCATTTATACCTTTTGATACATACAGTAATGATCAACAGCTGCATTTTGTTTATACATATTCCTTCCTGATATCTTACTTGCCTCAGCAATTTTCTGCTACAGTCTGCGTTCCATTCTTATCTAACACAAGGTCAAAATAACCTCTCACAGTTTTTCCCACTCGCCCAGGCCCTGCATTAAAGTCTCGCGTTATTAAATAGAAGAGTTAGCCTGACTCTTACTCTTCCTGGAAGACTAAGATGTCTACGCTTTTCCCAGCTTCCACAAGCTCTTCCCATGAGTCACAGCATGGGAAACAACTACAGTCACTTTCCTTGTTTGCATTTTTTAAACGACTATCTGGTTTTTGCTCTGTTGCAAGAATCGGACTTGCTCCCTCATCTTTCCATCTCCTGCCTTTCCACTCCCCTTTTCCTCCTTCATTCTGCTCTCACACCACAGGGGACTTCAAATACAAAAATCTCTTATCCGCCTCCAGTCGGAGTGAAGCTGAGTTTCCGGCTTGGATTCCCTGAGTGGTGGTTTTATGAATTCTGAAACAGTCACACCCAGGACTGACTTCTTTCCCAATCAGCTGCTGAAGCAGAAATTTCATGTACAAAATCCTCCTCTAAGTGTGGAGAGAGCATCAGTTCCTTTCATCCTGAACATGCTGGAAATATTGAATGTGGTTTAAGCGAAACTTGTACCTCTACTGGCTTGTCAATTTTTATATATATATATATATATATTTATTTATTTTTTAATTAAGGTAATGGGAGTATTGCAAACGATGTTATTTTTGGATAGGAGATGAAATCCGCATAATGGCTGGTTTCACGTAATGGATAGATGCTGCTGCTAACTGTCTTTGGGAGAAGTCAGGAGCAGCATGGGCCCATAGATGTTAATCTCTCCTCCCACTGTTTAGGAAGCAGTAACTCTGAAAAGGACTTGGGGTTATAGCGGGTAATCAACTGAACATGAGCTCCCAGTGTGAAGATGTGGCCACAATGGCTAATGCGATCTTTGGATGTATAAATGGTGGAATCTCAAATACGAGTATGGAGGTTATATTAACTCTATATTTGGCTCTAGTACAACCACTGCTGGAAATTGTGTCCAGTTCTAGTGTCCGCAATTCAAGAAGGATGTTGATAAATTGGAGAGGGTTCAGAGAAGAGCCCCAAGAATGATTAAAGGATTGGGAATCATGCCATAGAGTGATAGACTCAAGGAATTCAATCTGTTTATTTTAACAAAGAGGAGATTAAAGGGTGTCTTGATCAGTTTCTAAGTAACACATGGAGAACAAAAATTTTATAATAAATGGCTCTTCAATGTAGCAGACAAAGGTATAACACGATCCAATGGCTGGAAGTTGAAGCTAGACAAATTCAGACTAGAAATAAGGTGCACGTTTTTAAGTGAGGGTAATTAACCATTGGAACAATTTACCGGCTCTGGCGGATTCTCCATCATTGGATATTTTTCTAATCAAAGGATCCTTAGTGTAAACAGAAATTAATTCAGGGTAGTCGTATGGCCTGTGTTATGCAGGAGATCAGGTTAGAAGATCCGTGCTGGCCTTATCTGTGAATCTATATAATTCCTCTGCTATCTGGTGATGTTAAAACAAGAGCAGTACCCTGGTGACACCTAGGATTTTGAGTGGGGAGTCGCATTTTCTGTGCATTTAGATGCATAGAATTTACTTGGAGGTTGTTGTCGGCTGGTGGGGACCTGGGACTCCTAAGTTCTTTGTCCAGATTGAGACACGATAAAGGAACCTGATTTTCAGGAAGTGCTGATCACCCACTTTCTGAGAACCAGGCCCCTTTAAGGTCCCCCCAATGTCACTAATTACCTAAGAAAATCTCAGCCCATATTCTTCTTATCTGACATGTGACAGTTGGGTTTTTGGAGCCCAGAAATGAGGGGAGCCTAATTTAGACATGTCCCTTTCAGAGCACCTGGCGACGTGGGGTCTCTAAGGCTTTGTCTACACTACTGCGGGATTGATGCTGCTGCGATCGATGCATCCGGGGTCGATTTAGCAGGTCTAGTGGATACCCGCTAAATTGATGACAGAGTGCTCTCCGGTCGACTCCAGTACTCCACCAGGAATGAGAGGAGTAAGCTAAGTCGATGGGAGAGCATCTCCCGTTGATCCAGTGCAGTGTAGATACCACAGTAAGTCGACCTAAGCTACGTCGACTCCAGCTATGTTATTCACGTAGCTGGAGTAGCATAACTCAGGTCGACTTACCGCGGTAGTATAGACATAGCCTAAGACATGAACAGCTTCCTAGCACTTACGAAATAAGACAAAATATTTAGGTTTGACTGTTCCACAACTCTTCCTTCACCCGCTATAATTAGAAGCCATTTCTGGGTTTTAAAATTATAGACTCTTAGACTCTATTCTCAGGTGAACTTTTCTCTGAATCCCCTGGTGTTATGTCATCAGCAACTGAGAGAATCCTAGACTATATTTTCTACCCAGTATTATTGCAGGGAGTTAAAGATTCTGCTGTGATCACACGTTTTCTGCTGTGCCTATTTTCCTGTCATAAACATAATACACATAAGAGATATTAAGTCAACACACTCAGATCAAGAATACCATAAACTTTCCATATCTGCCCATTGGATGCTGGTTCTCTGTCTCATGTTAAGCCTACTCTAAATATTTTTGGCTTTGTGTGTTTTCTTTGTGTGTGTCAGACATGAGCTTTGTGTATTGATAAAAATGAACATTTAAGTTCCGTTTAATTAAATTACCCTCTTGAGCAGCCTGACTGATATTTGCAGCTTTTCCCATGGCTCATCTTAAATGTTACAGGACTGGGATACTGCAAAATATAATGTAGGCCAGACCAACTCAAGGGCAAAACTCCCACTGAGCTTCAGTTCGACTAAGGTCTGGCAGAGTTCCTCTGACTTACGTTTCATGGGGCGAATCTTCCCCTCAGCTACATAAATACTGAAATCAATGGGAATTGCACATGTGTGGTGGCAGGTAGAAATGAGCCCCCTTTATAATAGATATTCATCAATAGTGATTTAATGTGTATTCTTCTATTTTGAGGGCGTAAGTGCTGCATAGTCCTTTTGCTAGCCATCCATAGATAGGTGCATTTCACACCAATACATTAAAAATTGTTTCATATAAAATGTGTATGTTTGTTAAATTATATACATTTATATATAATGTTGCCTAATTTTAGGTACAAAGCCTCTAGCTAGTTAAGGCACAAGGCTCCATAGGTCAAAATGGGCTATTTTCATAAGACAATAAAGTAGTGAGACCTCTTAACAAGATTCAGGAAATAGCATGCTAGCTATATATTGGCATTTTACAGCCAAATGGGAGCTTTAATCACCAAATCTAGGTCCTTAGGGCATCAAGACTAATAAGAAAGTTGCATTTATTTTTTTTTTTGGTCTATTTTTTTCCAGATGCCAGGTGAAAAAAATTCTTTATTTTGCTGGAGCATTTGGCAAATGTATCTGCAAGACCTCATTCTGTTTTGAGTCATACTTTTCAGCTCACTTACCAAGCTCACACAGAGTTCAGGTAGAAAAATGTTATCAAGTGAAATCTCGCATCTGGAATCTGTCTCGCTCTTTATAAAATAAAGAGGGTAATGGGTTCCCTCCCCGCCTTAATCCAGCTCCTGTCTTGTTCTCCTAAAAGAGCAGTTTCCTACAGAGAGACAAATAAGATGCATCAAATGGTTTGTCATGTTTACCCTATGTGCACTCACTGACCCTGCTGGTGTGAGGTCTTGCAATCATGGGCCATTGTTCCTCTGGTTCAGGCATAATGCTCAGCCTGCCTGGCTCAGGGATGGTATCATATTGCAGCATTGTTTCATTTACTACAGATTAAAGAGCTATAGCGGCAGGGGGAAATGCAGATAGAGAGCCCCTCAGATTTCAGTCAGCTCTGAGGCTAATAATAGTTTACTTCCTTCCCTTAGTGTGAATTTCTGTTATTAATATAAATAGGCTGGTTCCCAGCAGAGCTCATTACTACAGAGATAAACCACATGGATAGATCTAGACTGTAGCAAATTATTAGCAAGGATTGTTGGCTATACAGCTGCATGGTGCTGGGGCTGGAAAGGGCTCTTTCATTAAGGCTTTGTGATATGCATGATCAACTTGGTATTACTTGGATATGAAGTGTTGGGCCAGACCATGTTTGAGTCTCACAATTTCCCAGCCATTCAGAATCAGAGAGACCTAGATGGGACTCGATAATCTCTTACAAACTCAACGTTCAGGGCAGGAATCTTGCTGCTGCAGGCAGTGATCAATGTTAAAGAAGCACTGGGGGTTTCATGAGCACAATAAGGCTGAAATTATGCAATCCTCATTGTTACCAGCTCTTGTTCATAGGATCATAGAATCATAGGACTGGAAGAGCCCTCGAGAGGTCATCTAGTCCTGTCCTCTGCACCCATAGCAGGACTAAGTATTATCTAACCCATCCCTGACAGGTGTTTATCTAACCTGCTCTTAAAAATCTCTAGTGATGGAGATTCCACAACCTCCTTGGGCAATTTATTCCAGTGCTTAATCACCCTGATAGGAAGTTTTCCTAATGTCCATTCTAAACAGCCTTTGCTGCAATTTAAGCCCATTGCTTCTTGTCCTATTGTCCGAGGTTAAGGAGAACAATTTTTTCTCCCTCCTCCTTGAAACCTTTTAACATGTCCCCACTCAATCTTCTCTTCTCCAGACTAAACAAACCCAATTTTTTCAATCTTCTCTCATAGGTCATGTTTTCTAGACCTTTAATCATTTTTGTTGCTCTTCTCTGGACTTTCTCCAATTCGTCCACATCTTTCCTGAAATGTGGTGCCCAGAACTGGATACAATACTCCAGTTGACGCCTAATCAGCGCGAAGTAGAGCGGAAGAATTACTTCTCGTGTCTTGCTTACAACACTCCTGTAATACAGCCCAGAACGATGTTTGCTTTTTTTTTTTTTTTTTTTGCAGCAGTGTTACACTGTTGACTCATATCTTTCAGTTTAATAACAAATAAGCAAGTGTCTAGCTCTCGTGATTGCAGAGGGAAGCTTAAAAACATAAACCCTAAAAGCTCAAAAAAACAGAAGACACGAGGTTTTTTAAAATAATCTCATGATTTTGGTGAGCCAGGCTCCTGATATTTGAATGCAGAAGGTTGGCATTACAGTGTAGAGTAGCACCTTACTCTTGGAGTGACGGGAATTCCCAGGAGCAAAGAGCAGGATTCAGCACGTAGTTTCTTCTCTTATATTTGTTATTACTACAGGATGTTTGCATGAAAACGGGGAATAACAGAATAACAGCACTTGCGAAGGGCTTTGTATATACAAAAGACTGTACAAAAAGCATTTACAAATCACAGAATTCCTATAAGGGAAGTCAATGTGAGACTGCTGCTTTATTAAGCGAAACATTATCATTTCACTGTTCTCTTGACATATCCACCAACCCCATTTGTTTATTGAATCTACCTGTTTGTTCTAATCATATGCTAAGATTACAAGGTCTTTGGAGACAGGGGGACTGGACTGCTGTGCTACATGTCTAGTCCAATTGGAACTTGATCCTTGCTTGGCAGGGTGGATAAAAATCAATGAGTTTTTTTAAAACAATCAAAAAAATTGGATTTTTTTATTTAAATAGAATTTTTTTGATAAAATGCTTTTTGAGGGGAAAAAACCTATCTAAAGATAGTTTTAATTAAGATATATTATAGCTCAAAGATATCTCATCATGGAATAGGGATTATAAATTCTAATTCTATAGTATGACAATATATTCATGTAATGTTTAAGAAAAGTTTTGTAAATGAGTTCCAATAGTTCATGGATTAGGGACCCAATGTTATGGGATTCTAGGGGCTTTTGTATAGATTATTTAGGTTAATCTTTCAATCTACCCAGTGGGACTCGGTGCTAAGTCTAGAAGATACCATCAGAGATGCTTAATTTTGCAGTTCTCAAACTGTGGATTTGTGTCTCCAGAGATAACATGCTTGTTAACAGCAAAAATGTTTTTAAATAAATAAATATATAGAGGTGAGAAATAACAGACCTCAACCCTATTGTCCCCCGCAGAATCAATCCCTTACCTCTCTCTAAAAGTGCAGAGTTTCAAAAAGTTCAATGAATAGACAGTTGTTGGGGGTGGAATAGATTTGGACAAGGAGAAGAAGTCTGGAGATAAATGTGAGAAGGAAAGGACAGGCAGTAGAAACAAAAGTGAAACTGTTTGAGCAGCATATTCCAGAAGTCTTGAGGTCTTTCTGAGTGTAGCCTTCATTGATTTGAGATCTACCATACCATTCTGTCACTAGAAGGGAAAATCTATAATGGCAGCAGGCCATAAAAGAGACCCAGTTTGGGTCTTGTCTATCTCTGAGTTGTGAAGAATATGTATTAAGGTTATAACAACCAACAAGAATGCACTTTTATGTAGAAATCCATGATTAAATTGAGTCTTCCTGACTAGTGATTTAAATCAAATCCAGCCTGTTGCGTGGGTATGTAGCTGGAGGCAGGGCATCACAGGAGGAGTCAGGAGATCTAGGTTTTATTTGCAGCTCTGCCATTAGCTTGCTGAGTGACCTTGAGCAAATTGCTTCATCGCTCTGTGCCTCAGTTTCCCCTCCCATCTTCTACCTGTCTTGTCTCTTCAGGTTAAGTTTTTCAATGCTGCGACTGTCTCTTACTATGTGTCTGTACAGCACCTAGCACAAAGGGAATCAGTCTTGGTTGGGGCTCCTGGGCGCTGCTGTTAAATAAGTAAGGGCTGCGTTTAAAAGCTTCAGAGTCTATTTGGAGCTGTTTCCAAGATGTATGTTTCATTCTGACATTCCTAACATGGAAGCAAGCCTTTGTCCATCTAACCCACATGTCAGCTCAGCATGCAATGGGTGTGAATGTTTAATTTATCTCAGTGACTAATTTTACATTTGAAACACTTCTCTAGATCATCAGATGGCCGCCAAGGCTGAGGCTTGCCCTTTTGCTGGGCACCTATCCGGGTCAGAAGACCTCAAGCAGGGGCTGATATGGTGCTGCTTATAAACGTCCTACCTGCTGCTCCTCTGTCAAGAGGCTGCCCTGATTTCACATATTTAATTCACTAAAATTGCTGCAAAGGTCTCCGCATCCTGCAGTTTGTAATGTACACGTGTGTGGCTTTCTTTTTAAAGAATTTAGCTCGTTCTCATTATGACGCCTTAAGTTTGTTTCACTCTCTCAGACTCCGTGCCTCCCTATCAGAATGTTCTCACTTGACTTACTGTCACTGGGATCTGAAACGCATAAATATATTTCATTAGAGAACCATTATCGTGGAAAATTGACTCTTACTAGTACTGGTCACAGAGCAGCATTAAAAATGTCTGTCCCATTGTCCCCAGGAGAGAGATGGAATTATGTTTATCCTAAGGGGGGGAAATACTTTATCGCAGGTGCATGCAGTATTTCACAGTACCTGCATAAATGTGCATTTGTTGCTGTGCTGCCCTTTTTTTTTTGTCTAACAAATTATCTTCAAAGTCCGACGGGCTCCTCTAACAGGGTTACTGGGAAATCCAAACAGAAATAGTTTCTCTTCCTATAGTAATGTAACAGAAGAACAATGCTTAGCTTGCCAGCTTCCTTCTGAAATAGATATGCTAAGTCCTTATTATTAATATTTTATAGTCACATCGGATCTGTCTGCAGCCTCCAAACTAAAATCCCTTCCCCTTAACTTTTAATGCAACAGCCACTTCCTTCTCCCTGAAGCCCTTGCAGATACTGACAGTGATTTGTTATTTACTAAATGTCCACTGAAAACTTCAAATAGTGCATTGTACAGCTGAGAGATAAGGGGCAATCCAGGGCTCCCCCACTATACCCTGAGTAACTTTCCAGCCATGGAGTGCATTTGGTCCTGCTCCTCCTTTGTGTTTTTCTGTGACTTATTAGAAATAAGAATGGCCATGCTGGGTCAGGTCAATGGTCCATCTAGCCCAGTATCCTGTCTTCTGACAGTGGCCAATGCCAGGTGCTTCAGAGGGAATGAACAGAACAGGCAATTACCTGTCGTCCACTTCCAGCTTCTGTCAAACAGAGGCTAGGGACACTCAGAGCATGGGGTTGCATCCCTCACCATCCTGGCTAATAGCTTATTTTTTATGGGCAAAATTGGCCCTGTGCAGAGGCCTGGTACAAAGCCTGTGTTCTACTTTGTGCCTCAAAATGTGCTTAAGTGGTGCATATGCAACACACTAGCATAGAGGGCTGTCTCCCCCTCTGGGATCTGATCCACTGCAGGATAACAGCTTACAGTTTTTGCTGGCTGATACAGTTACTCTTGTAGCTCATATTGTGGAGGTTGGTGCTGAAGGTCTCAGGTTCAAATCCTTCTGACAACATCTGCAAACCTGTCTGTGGCCTTCTGTTCGTTGAAGAATTTCACCTTTTAATCAACACATTTCAGTGAGGAGCCTTTCCCCTGCATAGTAGCGTTGAGGGTTTTATAGCATGTTGTTTCCCCCGTCATGGGATTCCACCAATAAACTCTTGGGATGTTGAAAAGGAAAAAACCTCTTATTCTGTAACAAGATAAAAATCTCTAACAAGAAGCTAGAAATAACAATTAACAGCCTTTCTCTTCGTGCATTTGGTGTGCAGAAGCAGTCTCTGTGAGCAGCCAGGAACTAGGAATAATTTCAGCCGTACTCAAGGGGACCAGAGGAAGAGAGAGCATGTTGTCAGTCCCTGGAAGGATCAGTGGCTGAAGCTGTTTGACCTTTAGTATATAGATCGGGCGGGTCCCAGCTCCTCTCTGGGGAATGTCTCTCCCTTGCAGTTGATAAAGATTGTGCGTTGCAGTCCTAGGGTTGCTCATGTTACCTGCTTTGTCCCTACCTTTCACCCCGGACCTCCCTTCACAGCTGTTTGGATTGCCACCCTCGCACCCAGATATTGGGCCCGACCTTCCAGTGTAGGTGGTTGGAAGCTGCACATGTCCCCACGCCTCACTGCTCTGTCTGGGGTGAAAAGGGCAGATGTCTGGATTCGGCAATTCACAAACTACCCAAGATCTGCTGGAGGCAGGCCCCTGTATGCTTCTGTTCTGCCTCCGATGGGCCCCTGTTCATCATACTATGTGAGGGCCTCACAACATTAATGTAACGAGAGAATACCTTACAGCCCCCAGTAGGAAAAGGTCATTATCCCCATTGTACCGATGGGGAGAGGGGAACTCACTCAAAGGCACCTGAGAAATCTTTAGATGAGCCAAGAATTGAACCCGGCCTCCTAGCTCGGTGCCTTATTCACAAGGCCGCCCTGACAGTGCTTTCCAAGCCCCCCCGCCCCCGACTGGGCACAGCAGATGTGGGTCAGAGAAACAAACTCAGCATTAACGTCTGCTGGGAAATCCTATGGATTTGAAGGGACGTGGCGGTGAGGGTGCAATGCTGCTGAGAACAGCTGTCCTTCCAGCCTTAGACCATGTTATCCCAACATGCATGGAGACCACAGTGCATCAAGCCTCAACCCTGGCCTCCACACTGCCTGGAATTGCTTGGTGCTCTTATAGACCCCAGCAGAAATAGAAGGGAGCATTTGGCCCATCGTTTGGGATGTGATTTTGAGATGACTTTAAGGGGCGTTCCTGGATGCTTGTGATCCCTGGATCCTGGTATTTCTGCGAGCAGCATTGATACTGATATGATACAGATTCACAGGTACATAGGTAATGTCTTGCAAACTTATTCAGGATTTGGGCAAGTTCTCCATTTGTTTTGGCTGGTCTGGCATCCCTGATGATAGTAGAACATGCTGACGTGTAGAGCATCCATCTTCAGGTCTTGAGCCTCAGTCCATGGCTCCCCAACCCTGGCAGTGTCTGTATTTAACAGAGGCACTCCAGTATCATCTGCTCATCTTATTTATCAGGGCAGTGGCTGACCCAAGCCAGTGCACTGGTGGTGCTCCGCTGGCCTCAGCTGCTGGAAGGTTAAATGAAGGGGATGGATATAAATAGGCAGGGCTAGAAAGGCTCTCAGGAATGTACTCAAACCTGTTCAGTGGAAGGAGAGCATGGCCTTCAAATTACTTTAACAATTTATTCTCTAGGTCTGTAAGGATGACTGTAGTAAATGAAACATCATAACATTTCATTTTCCCAGCAAAATTATACGCCGAAAGGTAAGCGATACTTGGGCCTTGCAGTCAGAGATCCAATTAAATATGCACAATTTGAAACTAACAGATTGCTCAGCCTAATAGCACACCACAGGAGGAAATAACAGGCATCAGCAGACGTGGTCAGTTTGTTGCTAGATAAAGTAAATTGTGAGCACTTTGGAAGAAAGCCCAATTGAAATACTTCCATGCAGCATGTGTTTCCCTCATGGCTGTGTGTAGCATAGAATCATAGAAGTGTAGGACTGGAAGGGACCTCGAGAGGTCTTCTAGTCCAGTCCGCTGCACTCAAGACAGGGCTAAATATTATCTAGACCAGGGATTCTCAACCTTTTTCGTTCTGAGGCTCTCCTAACGTGCTATAAAAACTCCATTGCCCACCTATGCCACAACAACTGGATTAGTTTTTTGTTTTGTTTTTTTTTTTCATACAAAAGCCAGAGCTGGCATTAGGGGGTAGCAAGCAGGACATTTGCCCAGGGCCCCGTGAAGCTAAGCTGCTCAAACTTCATCTTGAAGCCTGGGTGTCGGAGTGGTGAGGCTTTGGCTTTCTGCCCCGGGCCCCAGTGAGTCTGAGGCCGGCCCCGCTTGGTGGATCCTCTGAAACCTGTTTGCGGCCCCCCAGGGAGCCTTCGACCCCTGGTTGAGAACTGCTGATCTAGACCATGTGTCCATGCCCCATGCTTGGTGCACAGGAAAGCTTAAATTCAGAGGGCAAAAGGAGGATTATAGTCATTTGTTATGATTGCACTGAGGCTATGGGTGCTGTACAAAGGCATAGTAAGAGAGACTCTCCCTCCCCCCCCCCCCCCCCCAAAAAAGCTGAGTCTGAATAGATAAGGGGTGTAGGGGTAACTGAGACAGGGAGAGAGGAAGGACTTGCCCCATGTCACACAACAGGCCCAGTGGGGCGGTTGGGAATAGAGTCACAGAATTGATGGCCAGAAGGGATCACTAGAGTATCTAGTCTGATCTCCCATATAGGACAGGCCCTCAGCACCTGCTCACCAATGCAACAACCGAACCGAGACCAAAGCATTACAAGCCATGGGAGACGAGACTGGTGTGTGCCACAGGCAGAGAATAGGAGGGAGCGAGGTGCACCAGTGTCGCAATGGCAATGATTGAGATGTACCCAGATAATCCTGGCAAATGACCTGCCCCCACAGGCTGCTGAGGAAAGTGGGCTCCCCCATGGTCATTGCCAATCTAACCCAGGGGAAATTCCTTTCTGACCCCACACAATGGCGATCAGTTAGACTTCAGCATAGGAGCAAGAACCAACCAGCCAAGCATCTGGCAGAGAGAATGTTTGGGGCTATGTCAGAGTCCTCCCATCCCAATGGCTTCTCTCCAGCCTGATTACCAATCCAGTATCCCAGTCACCACTTAGGAATACCTCCAAGATGAAGGTTTTCTGAATGTGGTAGAAGACCCTGGAGAAGGATGTTTCTCGGGGCTGGCAGCATGTGCAGTATTGATAGAACGTTTCCTACTTCGTGTGACTGAGGAAAAATAGCCCCAATGCTGTTAAGGTGATAGCCCTGCTGAGCCCATAGGTTTCAGCACTTACGGAAAGAGGTCGGTGTGTTCATTCAAAGGCCCTTTAATGTTTTCAGCCTACATGCTTTCATGCTGTGTATATCAGAGAGGTGCAGAATTACCTTCAGGGACCTCTGGTATCCAGCAATTCACAGACACCGCAGGTGATAGGTTACTGAATCTATTAATTACCTGAAAAGTAAGACTTATCATATGGCAGTGGGTTTTTTATGAGCTTAACACATGAATATATATATTTTTTCTAAACTAGGAAAGGGATTACATCAGGTGGAATGACAGGCAGGAGCTCTGCATTGCTACGGAGGGAATGTGGGAGCCCAGCAGCTTTCCCAGGTAATTAAAAGAGAACATGGCAAGACATTTACAATAGGGGAACTGCTGGAATGCTCACAGCTCCTCCTCTTGGCAACCTCTAGCTGGTTTTATTAACAGCCACCCTGCTTGTACTGCATTTTACCTAAGCCACATCTTTAGCTGCCTGGGCATGACTGGTCTGCTAGGATGAGGCATGCCACCTGCTTAGATTGGCAGCTTTGCCATTCTGGTAATGTTTGCCAGACTAGCAGAAATCTGTATGTGTCTCATCCTGATAATTGTGGCACCCAAGAAGTTCCAAAGGAAGGGGATCTGCTCTGAATTGTGCTTCATAACATTTTTCATCAGCTTGGAACCCCAAGTTTTCTGCTGCTCGGATTTAAACTTGCATAAGAAAAGAAACTTGGACCATGGAACAACTTCACCCCTGTGCAAAACAGCCTTTTGTGCAGCATTTAAAGCCCACTTAAATCCTATTTTGAGGGCTTAGGTGGTGCCTATACTGGCCCTTTTCCACAGAGGTGAATTTCATCTACGAAAGATATCAAAGTTTTCTCTCTAGCATATACATGAAAATTCCGAGGAACTGAACTTCTAGCCTTTTGACTTGACTAACAGAGACTTTTTTTTTTTTTATTTTTTTATTAGAACCTCTTTAGATCCTAAAAACCATCCTGTGAGTTTGCTTCCTCTTGAAGGGCTCACGGATAGCACAGACATAAGAGCTTCCTTCTCCAAGGTCTGGGAGAGATTATAGACAGAGTGGAAACTTCTCTTTAGACAAGCAGTAATCTGGTCCATTGTGAATTCTTGTCTGAGATTTGAGTCCTATTCGGTAAGAATTAAGAAGAGGGAGCTAATTTGTTCCCTGACATGACCATGCTAATCCTTGGTCTGTTTATGTCAAGAGACAATCATTGGTATCGTTACTAAGTCTTGGAGAGGCAAGAGGATTATCCATGATGCTGTGGTTCATTAATTCCAAGATCTTTGACTGCAGCATATTGGGTTGTAAGGAGAGGCCACATGCTGGGGACATGTGACGGAAAGTAGTGCAGTGCTGATTGTTTGTAATAAGTGATGTGGAGTGGAAAATTGCTATTTAGGTTAAGTGCCAATCTCAATACATCAATGTATTTGAGATGACGCATCAGTAAAAGAGACATGCTGTAGGTGTACATCAAACCTATATTGGAGGGTGAAAAGCTCCACTAGAGGGTGACTCAACATTATGGATGCATGCCGGGCAGAGTCCTATTACTTGCCAATCTCTGGGCTGCCTGGAGAAGTGCTGGTGTGATGTTGCGATATTCTGTGACCTTAATATACAAACACACACCTCTCTCCGTAAAACGACAGAATGCCTAATACAATTCCCAGTGCTTTATGCTAATGAGAGATTCTGCATAAAAGCAGGACCCCTGCAAAGCTATATTACCTTCCTTTACAAACAGGGATGGGGTTGGGAATAAACAACTGGGCTAGGTATAGTCTAGCCATGTCTACCTTTCTGATCTCAGTTTTTGATGATACAAGCAGCCTTTTCCTTTGAAGCAATGCATAGAAGCAATTGATAGATATCTAAATTCATAGTTTCCAAGACCAGAAGGGACCATTGTGATCTTCTAGTCAGCCCCTCTGCAGAACACAGGCCATAAAACTTCCTCAAAGTAATATCTGGGGTGTTGCTGCCAAGATCTGTGTCAGGATAAATGCAGAGGACACTAAGATCCTGGAAAATGGAGATGGGACTATGCCTGGAAGTACAGTTGTTAAGGGAAATAACTTTTTTTTTTTTCTTCAGAGTGGTAGCTGTGTTAGTCTGTATCAGCAAAAACAACGAGTACTTGTGGCACCTTAGAGACTGACTGTTGAGAATAGCCCACTTCTACCTTAATTGAATTGGCTCGTTAGCACTGACCCCCCACTTGGGAAGGCAACTCCCATCTTTTCATGTACTGTGTATATATACCTGTCTACTGTATTTTCCACTCCATGCATCTGATGAAGTGGGTTTTAGCCCATGAAAGCTTATGCCCAAATAAATCCCCTAGTCTCTAAGGTGCCACAAGTACTCCTCGGTTTTTTTGTTTGTTTTTTGTTTTGTAATTTGTTCTGTTACCCAGATTCATAGATTGTAAGGCCAGAAGGGAGCATTATGATAACTAGTCTGAATTCCTGCATCACACAGGCCATAGAATTTCACCCAGTAATTCCTGCATCAAACCCAATAGCTTTTGTTTGAGCTAGGGCATGTCTTTTAGAAAGTGCTCCAGGGAGTACGATCTTCCATGAAAATATGAGGCTGAAGGCAGTCCAGAAAAGTATAGGCAGAGAACTGCAGTTTTGGAAGATGACTCCACCTCATAATGAAGAAAATGGAGTTTCAGAACTGAATGTTAATTTGTTTAAGCAACTCCTGTTTTCTGTATAATACAGAAGAGTAACCTAGAAAAGCAGTTTAAACAAGGAAACTAGAGGCTGGTCAGCTCATTGGGCATTTGCTGGAGAGAAAGTGAAAATTTACAGAATAGCACAGAATAACATATTGGCTCCCCTGAGATGCCCAATACTACTACCCCATGTCACTGGCTGAGGGATGCAGTTTGCACACAGGAAGGAAGATCCAATTTGAACCCTATTCAAGGGAATCTTTAGCTTGGAAAACTCATGAAGAAGGGAAACAGATGAGTTAGTGTGAAGTTACGAAAAATAAAATGGCTGCTTTCCCACGCTAACCAGAGTGATATTTACAGCCCCAAAAATAAAATCCTACCCCAAGGAGATCTTCCATAAACTGAGAAGAACCAAGGACTCTGTGAGGCCTGCTTTGCTTTGCTAATGTGGGACATGCTCAGATCATGGATACCAGAACAAAGCCCTAAGATAAATGAAGCTCTTAAGAGGATGGCTTCAGTGATCTGGGGCTGTGTTTATTGGTAAACAGAATTTTCCAAATGTATGGTGTAGGGGATACAAAGGAAGGACAAGGCAACAGCTAGATTTAATTTCTTTTATGCTCTGAGTTACGTTGAGCCATAGTGTGTTACCGAGTGACTCTGAAAATGCCAAAGCAGGAAACTGCACAAATGTCAGTTGTAAATAAATACCCCTACTTGCTGCACAATTTTCCCATCCGTTTCTTTAGGCTGGATGCAGGGCTGGCTAATTACAGTCTGGGAGAGATCATCTCTTCAGGAGTGAGGTCATTTTGGAAGGAACCTGATGATGCTTTGACTGCAGTTTATTAAATCAGACATTTCTGCTCCAAGGTAGCAAAGAGCTTTGGTTCTAGTGCTGCAAATCTTAGAGTCATAGCTTCATTACCTTTCCCTCCCTAAAAAATAATCCTCCCCATATATATTCCAACATGTTAGATCATTCTAGATTTCTGGGTCTACATTTTTTACATTTCCATTTTGACCATGGCACATACTCTATCAGGAATCAGTGGTTTTATCTCTCTCAGTGCTTTTGGGCAGAGACTTCCTGCATTTTGAAGGCAGATTTGAATTTATTTAACAGGAAAATGTAATGCTTTTCCTGCTAGATGGTGCATCATTTTAAAATATTATATTGCTTCCAATAAACTGGCGTACATTATTTCTCTATTTTGTATTCTTTGTTATCAGCTGTTGACAAAGCTTTTCTGCAAAATCTGATTTACTTCTCACTGCTATATAATACAGCAGTTACAGCCGTTTAAAAGTGTTAAAATGGATCTTTTAAAGTGGTGGCTTTAAAATACTAATTTATCAAATCCTTCTGCAAAAATGACTGTCAAAGCAACTTTTTAACTCTATTTATTGTGGCATATTAGAAGCTTGAAAAATATATACATTATATAAATGCATAGCCTCTGTACAAAGCGTGGATGTGTGTATATGTGCATTTGACAGATTTTATTTAAACACAATAATCTGTTCCTGCTAGTTTTGTCCTTTTCCTTTTAAAACATTGATTATTTTTCTAATGTGTTCATTTTCAGCTGAATATTACATGGCTATTGCTGCTGAATAAAGATCCATTACCAAAGTTCCGTTCTAGGTCCTGTGATATTCAATATATTTATTAATGATCTGGAAAGGGGTTTAGGTTTGTCAAGACCAGAGAGGAGCTTCAGGGAGACCTAACCAAGCTAGGGAGATTGGCAACATAATGGCAAATGAAACTCAGTGTCTATACATGCAGACCACCTCCCCACAGACCAGGACACACAAACTCAAAGCAGCACCAGACTCTGCCAGAACAAGGAAATGTAAAACCTGCAGACATCTCTCCACTGTTGCAATGATCAGTACCCCCCACAACAAACCTTTCAAGGTAGCTGGGTCATACACAGGACTACCTTCACAACATGTGGTGTACTTCATCCAGTGCACTAAATGCCCCAACAACTATGTGGGTGAAACCAGACAAATCATTACAGTGTCGAATGAGTTCACAGAGAAAAATAAGACAAAAACACCCTATCACCTGTGGGCGAACATGTTTGACAAAGCAATCACTCCATATCTGGCCTCTGTCTTCATCCTCAAGGGAAACCTGCACAACAACACCTTTAAAAGACAATCCTGGGAATTTAAATTCATAATATTGCTGGATACTAAAATCCATGGACTTTGCAGAGACACTGGTTTTATGGATCACCACAACAATTGGTAACACATCCTACTGTTAGCTAAACCTTAATTCCCACTTTGTTCTAAGCAGTTTCCTATAGCATGTGTGAACTCCTTACACGTAACAGTCTATCCTACCTTGTATTTAGCTTGGACACTCTGTTTACCTTCTCCAGACTTGAGGAAGAGCTCTGTGAAGCTCAAAAACTTGCCTCTTCCATCAGCAGAAGTTGGTCCAATAAAAGATATTACTTCACCTACGTTGTGTCTCTCTCTAAATACAAAATAATGCATATTGGAAGGGAAACTATTCCTATACCTTACAAGGGTCTAAATTAATTGTATCAAATCAAGAAAGGGACCTGGTGTGATTTTAGACAGCTCCATGAAAACCTCTGCTTGGCATGTAGCATATGGTGATTGTTTTTAAAGGTTAACAGGGTGTTAGGATGCATAAGAAAGGAGACAAATAAGAGGGGCATGATAAGTCTCTAAAATAACAAATGGGTATAGAGAAAGTCGATTGGGGACTTCTGTTCTCCATGTCTCATAACATGAGAACAGGGTGACATTCAATGAAATTAAAAGGTCAGGAAATTCAAAACCAATAGAAGGAAATACTTTTCCACACTGTGTGTAATTAAGCTGTGGAACTCATTACCGTAGGAAGTTGTTGGGGCCAAGAACTTAGCAGGATTCAAAAAGTGACTGGACGTTGTATGGATATTAAGACTGTCTTAACATAGTTGATTATGGTAAATTTTGGTAAGAATATTAACATTATGCTTCAGGGCTCAAGCCATTTCCTAACATGAATTATCCCACATCTGCTACTGCTTGTCCCCTCCCCCCACTTGCACTTGTTCTGTTTAGTGCTGAGGGGGGCATTAGTCACTCTTGACATTGCTTACCAGCAGGTGGGGATGAGGGAGAAACTAGCTGAATCGCTGTCCTTTGGGAGAAAGGCTCCTCCCCCGTGGGAGCTGCACAGAACAGGACAGCTAGAGGTTTTTGCCCTTATAAAAGTCTGATTAGTCACTGGACTTGCAGCTTTCCCAGCTGTCCATCCCTGCTGGTTCCATGATTCAGTACAGTGTGTAGTGTAGAAAAGAACAGGTGACTCATGAGCAAAGTGCTCTGATGGCAGAGACTCCTGTGTGCATCTCATGAAAGCCTTGTCAGCGCAGTCCATGTTGGATCTCTCCGCTCTTTTCTCTCACTGAGCTGCTGTACAAGCAAAATAATGATCAGTAACGAAGCTGGCAAGCCGTTAGACTTTTCTCTTTCCTGCCGTTTGTGGAAAACGATGTTTTACAATAGACGTGCAGGGTTAAATACAAAAAAGTTACAACTGTTTAAAGCCCTTCTATTTTTGAAAGGTCCCCTGTAACTCAGAAATGACTGGACAGATTTAATTAAATTCCGTGTATACATGAAGGGCCAAATCTGAAAATATTTGGCCTGGGATTTTCAAAGATGCTGAAAGGAATTAAGTGCCAAATTCCCATTGAATTTGGGAGCCTCACTGCCATAGGCTCCTTTGGTAAATCCAAGTCTTGGTATTGTACTGTTACATTGTATATTCTTTCCATTCCTTCCTCAGAGGAAGGATGAATTGATGGTGTATAAGTCACAAACAAGCCAGCTTCATTCCCCAGCAGCTTTGTATTTTTATATTATTACTTTTCCTTAGCTTATGTTTTGAGATATGGGTTTAATTCATATTCCACAATGTTCCCCCCATTGTAAACCCTGAAATTATAAATAAGACTGTTAACATGTTAGATAATCTAATATCCAGTCTTGGTAAAATAGAAAATTACAAAAAAGTATTTATTTGTTCTGCATAATAGAAATTGTAATATTATTCAATAATGGCACATTACTCACCCACACAGATGCTGAAGTGAGCTGTAAATTGCATGTGTTCTGGGACTGAGTGTGGATAGAATTGTTAAAGAATCCTTCAGTTTGTTCTTTCGAGATTCTAGCTATTAAGACCTCCTACACTGTCCTTCTGGCTGGTGTGATGATGTGTCCTGGCAGCCTCCAGAAACCAGTGACAAATGGATGCATTTGCCTTTATAAATACCTTAAGGCAGTGATTCTCAACCTTTTTACTCCTGGGGCTCCCTGCCCCTCCCCCATATCGGTGATCTGGCCAGGATCCCTCTCCCATTTCACTATATGGGAGGGGCACTGCAATGACAATACACTGACACACAGGTTGAGAGCCCTTCTTAACTTAGTAAAAAGCAACAGAGGGTCCTGTGGCACCTTTAAGACTAACAGAAGTATTGGGAGCATAAGCTTTCGTGGGTAAGAACCTCACTTCTTCAGATGCAGGTAATGGAAATTTCCAGAGGCAGGTATAAGGCAGGTACTATTCTTAACTTAGTGTACATGGGGCAAAGGAAGGGGTGTCCCTGCTGCTAGCTCTGGGGTGTATTTTCCTACATGCCCCACAACGTCTTTTCTTTAGCCTCTAGTAATAATAAGATGGGCTGGTTTTACACCTGTCTACAGGTTCTGGAGCTTCAGCCAAAAGATAAAACTTGGGTCAGTCATATAAGCATGAGGGAGGGTGTAGCCGGCCATGCTAGCCACCTTTGCGTGGAGGATACTCAATAGCTTGCCAGAGTTATTGCTTTTATCAAAACGTCAATCAGTGCCATTTGGGGGCTGTTCTTCCAGGCCTTCCCCGGGGTTTTTGTATCTCAGGTATCTGGTGATTCTGGCTCAAACGCACTGTCCCTTTTATGGAGATCTAGGAAATTCTATTCTACAGGCTTCTGTAGGTAGCGAGGGTGTGAACATTTTCAAGTCAGCAGATTTAAAGCCTTGGCAAGTACTCGTAGATGAGATCTGATTCCTGCCTGAGAAATCAATTTAAATGCAGCCCACATGCATCTGTCTGGATAATTCTGTGTGGTTTCTGTCGCAGGGATTGTAGCAGGTCCTGATGGGGCTCGGCTCTTGCCCTCGTAGGTAGAACAGCAACAAAAAGATTACCTGCCGGTAGCAAGAGGCACAGTCAGTCTGTAGCTGTGAACCTTAGTGCTACACCTTTTCCCTCCCTACTGATTGAAATGGCTTTCAACCTTGTCCTGAAAAATTAAATTCTCTCCAAGGTGCACCAGAGTCAGCTGCTCCTGGGTGATGATTGCTCTCAGCTGGTGAGGAGGGCAAGGTAAAGGGGGTCAGAGCTGTGAAAGGTGGGAGTGGAGTAGAGAGCAGAAAGGTGTAAAATATACAGCAAAGGAGGCAAGTTGAGGGAGGCGAGGAATGGGGAAAAAACTTAGAGAAATGAGCAGGCAAGTTAGAAGGAGGGAAGCTAAAATCTGTCTTTCCGATCCCCGTCTTCCCATTGGTCAAGTTTTCAGGGTCCCTTTCTGTATGTTCAGCACCTAGCATGATGGGGACCTGTGCCTGATTGACCTTCTGGTCACTTCCCTAGTACAGATAATAAATGATAATCCTGCCTTGGCCTCTGCGTGCAATGTGCACAGGGAAGCCTGCTTAGGTCCTGACATGGCCCGGTAATGAGTTACCTCTAGCTTCAGTCTCCTCTTCCATTATAATGTGGACAAGCAGTCACTCTATGCTGCACCATTGAAGCCAGTGGGAGTTTTGCCACTTACTTCCATGGGTGCAAAATTGAGTCCCCCCTGAAGAGCAAATCGGTGACAAAGCAGACCAGAATTGATGTAAAACCCACAGCTCACATTTTGCATTTTATTGGGTGCAAAGAAGGGATTTTTGCTGTTTGGACTGGATTATCCTCTTTCTTTCTCCAATTTTGAGCTGATATAACTACACTGAAGTCAGTTACACCAGTGTAAAGCTAGTGTGACAGAGCGAAGAATCAAGCCGCATGTGTTGTTTGAGCCAACTTTGTCCTCTTCTTTGACAGCCTGTGGAGCCATTTGAATGAATGATAGACATAAAATTCCATTACTGCTTGCAAATAGAATAGTCAGAACTGCTTGGAGAATGTCAGTGGTCAAAGTGGCCAGGAGGAAAATTGCCCGAAGAGAATATTTCTCACTGGGCTATTGCCCTGGGTCAGTGGCGTGTATCTCAGAATGGTGTTGTGGGACAGGAGACTTGAGTGAGACTACTGTGTGTGGCATGTTGCCCGCTTCACAGTATTAGTGCCTCCTGCTCCAGGCCTGACGACAACTTTATAGAGACTTGAGTTCTGAATAAAAACACAGCATGTACTGGGAATTTTTCCTTCCGTCCCTGGACTGAGAGATCAGAATCCGAGTTAGAATTATTAACACAAGCAGAGCTAAAGTTTCCTTTGATGCAGCCGTGTAACCCCGAAATGATCAGTAACAGCACAATGCTTCTCCCTTAGCTAGGAGGCTTTTTAAGGATTGGATCAATTAATGAAATCTGAGTAACTTCATTTACCTGAGTTAGCCCCATTTACTTCAATGAGAGAACTCGGTATTCTTATTTGTACTGTGATAGCACCTAGAGGCATTGGCTCCATTGTGGTCAGCACTCTACAAAGAGCCATTCCCTACCCTGAAAAGCTTACAGTGTAAGTGTAAGACCCCATACCACAGGTGGATATGACAGTCAGATGGGGACACACCAGGAAATGATACTGATCAGCTGTGCTCGGCCTAACCAGTAGGGTGACCAGATGTCCCAATTTTATAGGGACAGTCCTGATTTTTGGGTCTTTTTCTTATATAGGCTCCTATTATCCCCCCATCTCCGTCCCAATTTTTCACATTTGCTATCTGGTCACCCTACTGTGCCACCAGACTCCTACTAACCAGTATCAATTTTTGTGTGTTAGGCATCAGGCAGGGAACAGTTTGGAGAAGGACAGTGAGGTAGCTTTGCAGATAGTTACTCTTGTGAGTAAAGTTATATGTGCTTAGGATCTTTGGGGCTTTGTTTTTTTTCTCCTAGTCCCCTCCACCACCATCTGAGGAGAGATTAAAAAGAGTAGGACTGTTCATCTTAGAAATGAAATGATTAAGTGGGGATATGATAGAGGTCTATAGAATCACAAATGGTGTGTGGAGAAAGAGTGAATAAGGAAGCGTTAGTTACCCCTTCACATAACAGCAGAACCAGGGGTCACCCAATGAAATTAACAGGCAGCAGGTTTATAACAAACGAAGTATTTCTTCACAGTCAACCTGTGGAACTCATTGCCAGCCAATATTGTGAAGGCCAAAAGTATAACTGGGTTTAAAAAAGAATGAGAGAAGTTCATGAAGAATAGGTCCATCAATGGCTATTAACCAAGATGGTTAGGCACACAACCCCATGCTCTGCGTGTCCCTAAACTGCTGACTGCCAAAAGCTGGGATTGGGTGACGGGATGGATCACGCGATACATTGTCCTGTTCTGTTCATTCCCTTTGTAGCTTCTGACGCCGGCCACTGTCAGAAGACAGGATACTGGGCTAGATCGACCACTGGTCTGACCCAGTGTGGCCATTCTCGTTTTCTGTCCTAAGACTTTTTTTTTTTTTAATGTACATTCTATCTGTCTCCCCCACCCTGCGTCTATATCTCTTGATTGGTTGTAATAGCCTTTCAGGGTAAATGTAACCTATATTTGGAAATAACATTTGTTTTACACAAACCGAATAAAATGCCAAAGCTTGATCTGTCCACCCCCAGTCACCTGTCATCTCTTTAAACATAGGACTCCATCACATCCCTGGGGAGCTAGAGGTGACTTGCTGCAGGGATCTGAGCTCTCTAACACTTGCTGAGTCTGCCTTGAATTGGCAAGTACCATAATACTTTAGTTTAACATGGCATTATTTGTAGAGAGAAATTTAAACAGCTGTCGGAGAAGCAAGTCACAGATGATGACTTTGTGAAGCTGTGCATGGTTCTTCACCGCAGTTTTTTGCTAAGGCGGAGAGGGAAACATGGCTGCAAAGAAGGACCCAGTCAGACTGAGTTTAGTGCCTGGAAAGATGGTTATTGCACAAAGAAGATACTGACACAATATAGAGAACAGTATTTGGCTTAGAACTGAAGTTTGGTAGCACTTTTATATTTGAGATAAAATTTTCAAAAGTGTCAAAACTTAGGAGCCTTAAGTGACTTTTGAAAATGGGACTTTGGTGTTTTTGAAAATTTTACCCTTTATCTGACGGAGACCTATTATGACCTTCTAAAACACTGTTGTGGTCACTGCAGCTAGTGTGACTAGTACCTGGCTACTCCTGAAGGTATTTATGTATTTGTTAAAGAGATACAAAGTCATGTAATATTTCATTTTATAGTAATAGTTCAAGTGATTTAGAATAGTTGTAAATGTGTTTTGTTGTGCCAAGTGCTTTGCTGTAGGTGTCTGAGTTCCCTGCTACGCTTCCAGAGTGTGCTGTCTCTGTATATGCAGATACATTTTATTAGTGATCTGATTAGACAATACCCCAGGTCAGAGTGTGTAGGGTATCTATGGTTTATCATCTTGGCTTGTGAATTCTTCATACACACAGGAAAACAGACCTTTTCCTGAACAGCGCCCTAAATGCTGCCAGTGCACCCATAGTACAGTATAAGCAATAATGAGAATTACCTTTGGGGCTTGCTCTAGTAAAGTAGCTCGGGTAGCTGGTAAAGGAGGATGGTCATGTATTTTAGTAGGGGTGTGTGGCCCCCTCCCCCCCCGCCCCCCCCCCCAAGCAGTTCTATAAGAGCTGTTTCCTGAGGCAGGATCTTCTCTTGGTCTTTGGCTTTAATGTTTCAAAGCTCACTGAAGGTTAAATTGAAATATCTTCTAGCCAAGGTGAATCAGCTGCCTCCCATAAGGACAGAATTTATGTAGTACAACATCTGGTAGCAGATCAGTGCACAGGAACAGGGTGGGTACTGCTCCTCTCTCCTAATCGCTACATTTCACATTTACACAAGGTGGGGATCCTCCCTGACAGGGCTGGTATTTGGGGCCTTGTTCCGTGACAAGTGACGGGTTCTGAAGGCAGCTAAGAGCTGGAAGTGGTCAGTTTCCAGACTATACTTATGTGAAGACAACTTACCCTGGAGGGCTGCATGTGCTAGATTTAGCATGTGAGTTACTGACCGCAGCACGCACTTCATCAGACAATAAAGGGTCAGAGCTTTGTGGTTGAGAAGCTAATTGGATAAAGTATTCTCACTCATGCCTGTTACAAGGGGTTTCTGGTAAAATGACATCTTTTAATGACAAAGAAAAGAGTATTAGCAGTCTCTACCTTGGGATGCCATATTCTCTGCCTTGGAGAATGGGCAGGATTGAACATTAAGGCTTTCATTGATACTTCTCCCAAGGTGATATAATCATTGACACGAGAGCAGGAGATCTTGCTAAGGGGTTCTTAATGAGCCGTCTCCACTCTTATTCCATATGATTACAGCCTAGATGGTACTCTTCGTGTATAAAGCTGCACTTGAATTCCCAAATCAGCACCTGGCTGTGAGCTGAGAATGGTCATTTTGTACTGGGGGGAATAATAGAACAAACCCCCAGCACTTTTCCAGCATATGACACAGAATGATTGCCTCTGGCCCAGGGCTGCTTATGGACTGAGCTGACTAGCTCATGTCATCTTTCTGGCTTCTCCTCCCAGTTCCTGTCACTGATTCATCATGTAACCTTCAGCATATCGCTTCCCCTTCATGTGCCCCAGTTTCACGATTTTTCAAAAGGAGTTAGTAATATCCCATCACAGAGTAATTTACTAACGTGTGTTGGGATGGAAAAGTCTTTTGAAGAGTGAAATGTTATTGCTGTTTCCTTTTCAGATGGCTCCGCCGCAATTCTTTTCTGCCTGCTCTTGGATAATCAGTGTCCTGCTGTAATGGGTATGTTAGATATGCCACAGATTGTAGAACAGACCTTGCCACTTAATAAACCCCCTCCTCCGCCTTCTTGCTGTAAGAAAAACCCAGTCTGAATCCTGAGCAGAACAAAGGAGATGAAGTGGCTTGTGCTTATCGCCTTTTAGCCTTTAACTCCCTGCACCGCTATCCTCAGCTCTCTGGGTCACATCTACATTGAAATGCATGGACATTTCTGATCTGCCCCTTGCCGCATGTTCTTGACTGTAATAGGAAAATGTCATTTAATTTGTAGTCCTGTCAGAATTGATGCTTTCCTAAATAACTCTCTCAACCTTTCTGGAGACTCAGAAACAGGAGTGAATTGCATGTTTTTCTAATGTTTGCTGCACTGCTACCAACACTTCAAAAGCCATAAGGGCTGAGCGCAAAGGAACCAGAACATTCTCAGCAGAATGGGCCCAGGGCTCTGAAATGCAAGAAATGTAGCAAGCAGAATGGGAAGAGAATAGGAGAGGAAATTGCCATGCAGGCAAAGGTGGGAGGATGATGGGTTATTTATATAGCAATGGATGTACATGGTACTTCCCGGACAAATGAATCCCCGGCCCAGTGAGTCTACAGTTTGAGGCACTGATACTCAATTAGGATAGGCAAGCTCCCTGGGTCCATACAGGATTGCACTGAGGTCAGTTGGATGCTGCCTAGCGCAGGGGTCCTTGAGCTCCCATCCCCATCTAGGAGCTGAGCCTAAAGGATTATATATCTGATGCGCCCTTCAGTATAGAATCAGTATAGAATCTCGGGCTGATGCTAGACTATAAACTGATGCAGATGGATGGGATTTTGGTTTCCCTGAACAGACGAGAGTGAAAATTTTCATTCAGTCCAATGAAAGATGCAGACAAGTTGGAAGGCTATCAGGGAAGAGGACGTGACTAGGATGCCGGAGGGACCGACTGACAAGACAAGATTAAGGGTCTGGTTTTCAGAAGAGATGAGCACAGACTCCACTTGGCATTGTGGGTTCTCAGAATTATATGCTAACTGAATAGCGTGGCCATGAGTTGCCTATAATGCTCTTCAGGTATTTACTACCTGATCCTGCAATTGGATCTGTGTGGGTGGACCCTTTTGCCTGTGTGATCTGATGACAGGATTAGGACCTAATTGTATAAATACCTACCAGAGAGAGGAACTGTTTCCAGTGGCAGGAGTGGGTGATGGAAAGGAGGTGGAATAGGGTGATGGAAAGAGAGGGCAAATTTAGGCTGACTATCAGAAAATCACTCCTGAGAATGAGATCTTAGTCTTTGAAATATGAGACCTTCTACACAATCAGGCTGGAGAAAGTGCTAGAAAATTGTCGTATAGGGAGCTTGCTGTGCAGGCTGAGGGGGATGAAGGAGAAAGACTCTTACAGGTCTTTCCTGCTTTTATATTCTATGCTTTTATTAAGGGTGTGTCCCTGGCTGGATGACAGAACTCTTCCCTTACTAGTCTTAGCACTTGCCTTAGTCAGCAGAGGGGGATATGATCAGATGTGGCCTTTTTTTTTTTTTTTTTTTTTTAACGAAGGTCACTACCAATTTGAATACAACTAGGCCAAGATTTTCATAAACGGCTAAAGATTCAGGGTGCCCCACATGAGCCATCTTAAAGGGGCCTGATTTTTCAGAGGGCGAATGTTCAGAGCGCTCTGAAAATCAGGCATCTTTGACGTGTCAAGTTGGGCACCTAAATTCACTAATCACGTGAGAATCTTAGCAAGTCCATTTAGCAGATCTGGCAGAAGGAGTTGCAAACTTCCCCCTTCCCTCCTGTTGAGTCCTGGCAAGAAGAGTGGTAGCCAGGCATGAGTGAAAGAGGCGAAACCAGCCAGAAAACGGAATCTGGCATAGATAGAGAAGAGGCAAATCAGAGAAAACAAACACAATATTGAGCTGAAGAGCAGATGAGAATTACTCAGCAAAGAAAATAATCAGACAAGTGATTCCTCTTTGGTTTGATAGCAATATCACTTACATGACATTAAGCAGGGGTTGTTGGGTTTGGAAGCTGACCTTGGCTCCCCAGTCTCAGAGGAAAGGTTTCTTTCTGAGGAGCCCTGCTACTTTGGCGCCTTTTCCCCTGAGAATGTGCGTCTTGTTCAGCCATCAAGCTTCAGCTTTTGGAGGCTGGATATTGATGAGCCTTGTACCTGGTAGCAGACTTTTGCTTCCAAGAATTAGCCTTATGAAGTTATTGTGAATGTGATCTGAGCAGGAGGGAGGCTTTGGGCAAACTCCGAGGTGTGGAGCCATTTAAATTATTAGCAGCAACACCCAGGTAAACACAATAACAACGTACAGGGATTTAGACCCTTTCCATATTTCTGAATGAGTCCCAGGCGTGGCTGCAAGATAGAATGTGCAAGGAGGAATAGATACAGCTGCAAAATTCACCTTGTTTCAAAACCAAAGCAGACAAATGGGGGACCCTCCGAAAGTATGGAGTGTGACGTTATTGACATGATCTGTGACCGTATAGATCATAGTTGCAACCAGGGTCCTATGGTTGCACCAGGTCTTGTACAGAGAAGGTCAAGTGGGGTGTCTATGGAAAGGTTGTAGTTTGCTGGTTATGATGATGCTGTCTGTATGTGTGTATCATTTTTGTATGTGAAGTTATGAATATTGGCTCTGTACTTGTATCTCAATGTGTTTGATTCTAAGTAGCCTCAGTGAAGCATTTGGTCAGCTTCTTGAGAAAGGACTATTCTCAGTAAGTGCCCAATCAAGAAACACTTAACTGACAATGGACTTTGGGAGACACCAGTCCACATCTGAGCTTTCCTGGGGACGTTCAAACTAACATGTAAACAATAGCGTCGACCTGCAAAAAGCTAAATCATTCATGGACACGTGACTTGCCCAGGTGGCCACAAATTCCATCTTGTTGCTGTGATTTTGCACAGAAGAACAAAGGGCTTTCCGTCCACAAGAGAGAGAATAAAAAAGGCCCTGGAAACCCCTTCATTTTGTCTTCAGCTGGCTCAAGAGATGGCCTCTCCACCCCAAAGAGATGCCTGAAAGACACTGGGAAAAAGGACTATAACTAAGGGGGTGTGAGTGATTGCTGGACCCAGGCCATAAACCACAACGTTGGTTTGAAAAGGATGGGGCCCAGACTAGGAAGGAGTTTAGTCTGTGAAAGAAGCTTATTGGGACACCTCTGAGGGTGAGATTTTATCTGTAATCAGTTTCTTAATGTATTAGGCTTAGACTTACATGTTTTGTTTTATTTTGCTTGGTAACTTACTTTGTTCTGTGTGTTATCACTTGGAGCCACTTAAATCCTACTTTTTATACTTAATAAAATCATTTTTGCTTATTAATTAATGCAGAGTAAGCAATTAATACCTGGGGGAGCAAACAGCTGGGCATATCTCTCTATCCGTGTTATAGAGGGCGGACAATTTATGAGTTTACCCTGTATAAGCTTTATACAGAGTAAAACAGATTTATTTGGGGTTTGGATCCCATTGGGAGCTGGGTGTCTGGGTGCTAGAGACAGGAGCACTTGCTAAGCCGTTTTCAGTTAAGTCTGAAACTTTGGGGGCATGGGTCAGATCCTGGGTCTGTGTTGCAGCAGATTAGCGTATCTGGCTCAACAAGACAGGGTTCTGGAGTCCCAATCTGGCAGGGAAAATGGGCTCAGAGGTAGTCTCAGCACACCAAGTGACAGTCCCAAGGGGGTCTCTGTGACCGAACCCGTCACATGGAGTTTGGATTTTGTTTGGATGTTCCTCCGACCTAGCTGAGCCTGCTGGCACGCAGCAAAGCCCTTGAGAATAGGCTTTCTGAGTGAAATTCATCCCAAGGCCGATGCACCCCTAAATCCCATTTATGCCTTCAGGGACTTGTGCTGGCTTTCTGCACAGAGGTGTGTCTGGCCTTCTGGCCGTGTAGGTGTATACATCATTAGCAAGCCATTATCACAGTTTAGTGCTCTACTGGAAGGTGCTCTGAGGCACGATGTTGCAGCACAATTTGAAACACTGATTTAAATAGACTGTTGGCAACCTAAGCAAGGTTCCCAACGGACTGAATCAGATTTAGAGACTAAAGTACCTTATTATCCTGAAGGGCTGTGTGGGTGTGAAACCAGTCTTCCAGTTGCCCGTGTTATACCTGTTCAGTGACTAAACGACAGAGACTCAAGATCCCATGGCTGTCAGGGCAGTGCCTTTTACCAGCACTACTTTCACTTTAAAGGAGAAAAATGAACCGTGCAAAACATCTCGGGGGTGGGGGCGTTATCTTTTCAGTTTATGGTTCTTTATTTTTCTTTCTGGACTTCTTTTATTGTTGCTCCCCAGCCACAGGCCGCAGTGGTTCAAGGCTGCTTGGAGACATTCTGTCCACCTGGCTTGAAATTCCATGGCTTTTCCTTGTTACTACAGAAGTTGAATTGACTGATTGTTTGATTGATTTAGTCCTTTGAGTGAAATATCTCCCAATCACCAAAACAGACATCTTATCTTCCCTCCTCCTTACCACCGTACGCAAGCCAGTGTCATAATGTTGTTCAGTCAGGTTTTAGCACTAGGTGTTTGCAAAGTGCTTTTAACTAGGTCAAGGTGTTACCTTAGGATGGAATCCATTGGGAATTTTAGTGTGGCTTTAATTTCTTTGCCTTCAGCAAAACCATTAACCAATTAGATGATGACTCCAGTTGCTTTTATATTTCCACTGATTGTTCCTCTGTAGGTTTTTAAGTATCTGTGGTTAAGAGTTGAGCTGAGGGTTTCATGCAGATCCTGGAGATGTCAGTTGCTTGTAGCCATAGGGAGTTTTTGTTTTGTGCCAGCTTCAGAAAGAAGAATTAAAAAGAATAAATTATGTTTAGGGGACATTCGGTGCAATTAGAGCTACAGCAATAACCTAGATTTATTGGAGCAGTGCACCCAGTTATTAAACCTAAACATTCAGATCCCTATGTTCTCATCAGAGTTTCATTTTGCCTATTGTTCTATTTTTAGTCCATGTATTATCAGAAATGGTCCATCTGAATTATCTTTTGTTTCTTTCAGAATATGATAAAATCCCCCATAGCTAAGCTTAGATGTTTCAAACAAGATTTTGTCCCCGAAGTGAGAGAATCAAGTAAAAAACCTAGTGGCATGTTCAGAGAGAGACAAATTTGCATCCTTAAAGATTCAAACAAAACAAGGCACGAGATCAGTTTACTGAACTCTGCTTTTATCATTTCAAAATTTGGAATTGAGAGATTTTATTTCTCTATTTTTATGCTTGGTCCTTCAAGTTAATTACATGTACCTTGCAATCTAAATAAAATATATTAGCAGCAGTAGTAGTGTTTTAGTAGCACCCACTACGTGCAGTCCACACATAGGGGCCTGCCCCATAAAATGTACAGTTCTGTAGGGATTGTTTCCAGTCTGATAATTTCTTAGTCGTAAAAGCCTTTGTATTTGATGCAGATATAATGCTGCACTTCTGTCTGTTACCAGGATGTTTTGTGTTTAGGAGATGGATCAGATCAGTAGAAGGATGTGTGTTTTTATTTATATTGCAAAATAAAAAAGGCCCCAATCAAGAGGTGGTCAAAGCAGATGCACAGAAAACTAAACACAGCACACGTTCACTGACAGTACAGATTAACGCCAAACCCAACATGAATGCAACTCTGCATACTGCCAAGGAAAAAGCCCCCGTAAATAAATGAGCCTGGTACCATGGCCTAAATACAAACAGATGGCTTTCATTGACCATAGACCTCAGGGTGCTGGATTAGCTACTGAAACACACATGCCCAAGGGTCTGTGCAACGTGGGAGCAAGTTGGAGTCAGGACAGCAGTCTCCAGGGCAACTGTCATCAGCTTGGTACAATCCAGGGAAGAAAGCAGGAGCTGATGGGGTGTGCTAGCTAGTGTGTAAATCACAACTGCCCCCAGTGGATGGAATCAGACCTGCTTCAGCATGTGGGAGTAAGGCTTGGTCTACAGTTAAAATTTAAACTGAAATAGCTAAGTTGGTGAAGGGTGTGAAAAAACCACCCCTCAGACCGATGTAGTTATGCTGCCCTAACCCCCAGTGTAGACTCAGCTATGTCAACAGAAGAATGCTTTGGTAAGTGCAGGTGCTGCTGTTTGGAGAGGTGTGTAGCCTCTATCTAAGGCAGATGGAGATAATCTAGAAAGTACATCTGAACATCCATACTCACACCATCCCATGCAGAACAACCTGAAATGTTAGCCATTATCTTCTTCATCCCCATCACCTTCCTCATCCTCAGTGGCCATCATTGTGGCACCTCCCAAGGGCTACATCTCTCTCTCTCCTACTGCCCACAGCCTGGGATGCTACTTTTATAACACATTACGCTGATGCTACCATGTCTAATGCATATTCAGTAGGGGTTTCTCCTCTCTTCGTTATTTGTATTTCCTCCCCTTCCTAATGTTGAGGTGTCCTTCTATAGGTTAGTATATTATTCATTATCATATATGTCAATTGGTTGCATGGCACTTTTGTGGTTGTATGTTCTTTCCAAAACTTCCCAGAAGCTGGTGTTAGCTCATGTTTCTGTGGTTGGTTGGTGTCATTAGGGACAAAATTCCCCCTTACACTCTACTTCCAATTCCCCAAAACTTGGGGGTGACCGTTGGGTCGTTTATGCCAAAGTTCATAGGCCTCAAGCCTCATGCTAACTGTTGAAGCCAGTGTCTTACAGGATACAGGCCTGTAGGTTCCTTGCGTTACTGCTGAATATAATAAAGGCAGAATAATAAAGGCAAGTCAGTGAATATAGTAAAGGCAAGCTAGCCCTATGGGCGACAGGTGGTATTCCTACACTGACTGAAAACCCCTTCTGTTGGTGTAGCCTGTCTCTTCACTACAGGATGGTGCCAGTATAGCTATGCAGGTATAGTCTCCATAGCCTAACCTAAGTCATCCTCTTGTGGCTGCAACTCACAGAGAAGCCATAGGGAGATCACTTAATGGGCCAGGAAAGGTCACCAAGGCTAAATGAGGCCCCAGGAAGCCGGACGTGAACAAGAAGAGAAGCAGGAAAAAGGGAGAATTGTCACTTGGAGAGCCAGCTGCTATTAAAGTGGCAGTGTGACCAGGGAAGGAGGAGCAGCAAGCCTGCATGGCAAAGTGCTTTGATACCATGGCACCCAGTAGGGAGTGGGAGAGTCCGGTCAGTTGCATCAGTATGTGGGAAGCCAGGAAGTTGAAAGTCAGGCTCCACATCCAGCCGAGTTTCTTATGCCCTGTTGGTTGCAAAGCCATAGAAGGGATGGGACACAGGATATTGAGGTTATCAAACCCCACCAGAGGTTGGTCTGACTTACCCGAGCTTTTACAAGAAAGTGAAATAAATAATACCTGGCACCATATTAATCCACTTCCATGAAAGAAACTGAACGACAGGGATGGGTCATTCGATAATTGCCCTGTTCTGTTCATTCTCTCTGAAGCAGCTGGCATCAGCCACTGTCGGATGACAGGATACTGGGCTAGATGGACCATTGATCTAATCCAGTATGGCCATTCTTATTTTCTTATGAACTGGGAACATTTTTTCAATCAGACTCAGCTGCCATTTAGGAGTTGCAGAAGAGGTAAATCATTAGGCACTTCACTTTTATGTGCTCATGACAATGCAGATGAATAATCAAACTGCTGATTCATTCCTACAGTCTTCATAGACTCTTAAGATAGCTGGTCAATTTTATGCACTGCAACACCCCAGAAAGCTACTGTGGTTTGTGTGGGGTGTAGCTGAGCATTTATTGAAGCTGACAGTTACTTGGCACTCATGTGATCTTCCGAGCAAACCAACAGGCTGTGGATGAGACAGAGGGAATGAAATCTGATTTCTCACCTCTTTACTAACCTGTGCTGGTAGCAGGTTCTACCGAACTAGGAAAGAAAACCGTGTAAGAAATATGTGTAATGCAATCTGTGAGCTCAAAAGAAAAACCCTCCAGGACTTCAGACCCCGTGCCTGTTCCTTCTGCAGCAAGGAAAACTGCATGAGCAATGTCGGTGTTGGATGGAAGAATAAAGTTAATGCAACCTAATACAGACAGACAGACAACAAAATGAAGTGTCAGTAACGAAAGCACTAAAGCAATTTAACTTCATAACAAGCGAATGGGACTGAAGAGGGCTCTTCCATTAGAGTACTTTCTTTTCTTTTTTTCCTTTTTTTTTTTTTTTGACAGCAGCAGCTCATTTGAAGCCCACTGCATCAGTGCCATTCATGCTGTTTCAGATTCTGTTTGCTGCATTGCGATCAGTAGCTCATGCTGTTTTCCTCTTCTTTTCGGTAATGAGGTGGGCATTACATGTCTTCACAGTAAAACAAACTTAAATTTTGCATACAAACAAAAGACAGTACGAGCGATATCTGGAAATGGGTGAAACCTCCTGATTGCTGTGATAACCAATCGTTAAAGAAAAACCAAATTCATTGTTGCTGTAAAGCGTGCAAAGGAATTAAAGAAGGTACTAGGGAGTATTCTGTCCCCACCATTCATGCAGCGTGTATACGCACATATTCAGTAGTTCTCCAAGGAACAGAAAGTAATTGCATGAAATAATTTCTCTGTGTGGAGCAGGAACTGTCTTTTTATTACATGTTTGTGCAGCGACCAGAACAATGGGATTGGAAGCTTTAGGTATTACTGCAGTACAGCTATATGTCATGATAATTTAATAATGTGAAACAAGTGTTTATATTATTAAGAGGCTATTGTCTGTCCATATTTTTCTGCTTCATAGTTCTCAAACCAAACACTTGTACATCTTCTGGAATAACATCTCACATTTATATAATACCTTTCAACTCACTGGTTCCCAAAGTGCTTTATTAGCTATATACAGCACCAGTAAATACCTCTGGGGCACTGGGTGGCAACCAATTAATACACAGTCCATAGAATAGTGATGGGGAGGGTAAATTCTGGACAAGACTTGGGCAAAACTCTGCTCTTGCTTAAAAAAAACAAACGTGCCCCATACGATCTTTTATGTTTGTAACACACAAACAGGGCTGTGGTTTTTAGATTCTCCTACAAAAGATTTGTCCTCATCTGACTGCTTGCAACATCATTTGTCAGCTTTAAAAGAATGAAGGGTAAAGTCAACACCGTTGGGGGATTTGAACCTGTGACTCCAGGGAACCTGATGTTTGAGCCATGCCTTTTTGAGACTCCTCGTCTATTGTTATTCGAGGTTATGGTGGGGTCTAGCAGGCAGCATATAGATTTTTGAGTACAATACATCCGATATAACCTTACATCTCTAAATATTAGTAGAACACAAATGTTTTCATTCTACAGCTCACTTTGTAAGATATTTCTCATGTACTGCTTTCTTTCCCCAGACACCCATGGTACTCTGTGTGCTCTGGTGGGCATGCAGTCTACAGGTGATCCATAGACCACAGCTTGAGAGTTTTTGATTTGTAGTTACATTGATGGGGTCATCAGGGAGATGCTGGCTCTGACAAGGGTCTTTCCTCATATTAGACCAGGAGTGTGAAATCAGGTAATGGAACTGGAGGAGAATGACATCAGATGCACCCAAGCCATCAATAATGCTGGGTTGAGTACTTCTAAGAAATTAAAACAGTCATGAGAAGAAACTTGTGTTCACCATTTGTATCCGGCAAGACATGGTGTTTGCCTCTGATCAGACTTCACGTTGCCTGCCAGAGTTAGCAGGACCAACACAGCACTTTAGTTTTGGTTATGCTGTATTTTGAGGTCTTAAGAAGTGGATAGGCCTTCTGCACAGGGTGAATTTCATGCGTGCATGAAGCAGAGGCTGTGAACGCATACTCCATTATATATGCTTGCAGACACTAAATGATCCATATGTATCTTGCATATTTGCATCCATCTGCTATGTTCAAGTAATATTTTTCCAATTTACAAACAGCTGCTGCTATTCTGTATCCACTATTAACAGCTATGAGGCAACTCCGTTCATTTAAAAAATCACCATTTGAAGCCAGACTTGCTGTAAACTGAGTTCCTGAGAGTAGAAGTTGGTTACAGCAGTAGCTCAGTCAGTCACCTAGGGAAAGAATACTGAAGAGTCATCTACTTGGGTGTTTCTATTTGGATCGCTCAGCTGAGGATAACAGCTGAGAAGGCGTGGCTGAAAGAACAAGCTGGGATCACTTGTATATTTTTCCCAGTAGAAACCAGATCTTTGAGGAATATAAGCTAAAAGAACTGATAATTAAAGTTCTGTTCTTAGTTTGCATCCATTTTTAGCTGTGTGTTTTATTAATTTGCAGCTCTTTGCTCCTCAAGCCAGGTATCTGCTGGCCTCACCATAATTTAGAGCAGCTTCAAAATGTCTGTGAAGTACACTGGTGTATAATTCATAGTTACCAAGGCCAGAAGGGACCATTATGATAATCTAATCTGACCTTCTATATAACACCGGTCATAGAACTTCCTCAAAATAATTCCTAGAGCAGATCTTTTAGAAAAACATCCAATCTTGATTTAGAAATTGAGAGTGATGGAGAATCCACCACAACCCTTGGTAAATTGTTCCAGTAATTTATTATCTCATAGTCAAAAATGTATGCCTTATTTCCACTCTGAATTTGTCTAGCTTCAGCTTCCAGCCACTGGGTTATATTATACCTTTCTCTGCTAGACCTAAGAGCTTGTTATTAAATATTTGTTCCCCATTTGGATACTTGTAAACTGTAATC
This sequence comes from Terrapene triunguis, assembly GCF_002925995.2. Classification (NCBI taxonomy): domain Eukaryota; kingdom Metazoa; phylum Chordata; order Testudines; family Emydidae; genus Terrapene; species Terrapene triunguis. Next base: position 648,715 of record NW_020665000.1, read on the forward strand.
GTCACCCCTTAACCATCTCTTTGTTATGCTAAATAGATTGAGCTCCTGGAGTGTATCACTATAAGACATGTTTTCTAATGCTTTAATCATTCTCATGATTCTTCTCTGAACCATCTCCAATTTATAAGACCATAAGAATGGCCATACTGGGTCAGACTAATGATTCTTCTAGCTTAATATCCTGTTTTCCAACAGTAGCCAGTGCCAGATGCTTCAGAGGGACTGAAAAGAGCAAGGCAATTAGTGTCTGATCCATCCCCAGTTGTCCATTCCCAGCTTCTGGCAGTCAGAGGTTTAGGGACATCAGAGCATGAGACTGCATTCCCTGACCATCTTGACTAATAGCCATAGATGGACCTATCCTCCATGAATGTAGCTAATTCTTTTATGAATCCCATTATACTTTTGGCCTTCACAACATCCCCTGGCAATGAGTTCCACAGGTTTACCGTGTGTTGTGTGAAGAAATACTTCCTTATGTTTGTTTTATACCTGCTGCATATTAATTTAATTTGTTGATCTTTGGTTCTTGCGTTATGTTCTTGCATTATGTTCACTTGTGGTGTTCACTTTCTCCACGCACTTCAAGATTCTCCACACTCTATCATGTCCCCACTTAGTCATCTTTTCTAAGCTGAGCAGTCCTAGTCTTTTTACTCTCTCCTTGTATGGAATCTCACATAGGTGCTGGAACTAAGGGTGCTGGGGTGCTGCCGCACCTTCTGGCTTGAAGTAGTTTCCATTACATACAGGTTTACAGATTTGTTCAATGGCTCTCAGCACCCCCACTGTACACATTGTTCCAGCATCCGTGGAAGCCCCTACTCCTAATCATTTTTGTTGCCTCTCTCTGTACCTTTTCCTATTCTAATACATCTTTTTTGAGATGGGTTGACCAGAACTTCATGCAGTACTCCAAGTGTGGGAATACCATTTATTTATTTAGTGGCATTATTATATTTTATCTCTTTCCTAATGAGCAGATGTTTTCAGAGAATTATCCGCAATGACTTTCCTGAGTGGTCACAGTTAATTTAGACCCCATCATTTTGTATATATAGTTGGGATTATGTTTTCCAATGTGCATTACTTTGCACTTATCAATATTGAATTTCATCTGCCATTTTGTTGCTCAGTCTCACTCAGTTTAGTAACTCTTCGTGGTCAGCTTTGAACTTAACTCTTTTGAGTAATTTTATATCATCTGCAAATTTTGCCACTTCACTGTTCACCTACTTTTCCAGGTCATTTGTGAATATGTTGAACAGAACAGGTCCCAGTACAGAACTTGGGGGAACACACTATTTATCTCTCTCCATTCTGAAAACCGACCATTTATTCTTACCCTTTGTTTCCTGTTGTTTAACCAGTTACTGATCTATGAGAGGACCTTCCCTCTTATCCCATGGCTGCTTGCTTTGCTGAAGAGCCTTTGGTGAGGGACCTTGTCGAAGGCTTTCTGAAAGTCCAAGTACACTATATCCACTGGATCACCCTTGTCTACATGCTTGTTGACTCCCAGAAAGAATTCCAATAGCTTGATGAGGCACGATTTGCCTTTACAAAAGCAGTGTTGACTCTTCCCCAGCATGTTGTGCTCCTCTATGCGTCTGATAATTCTTTACTATAGTTTCAACCAATTTGCATAGTACTGAAGTTAGGCTTACCAACCTCTAGTTGCCAGTATTGCCTGTGGAGCCTTTTTAAAAAATTGGTGTTACATTAGCTATCCGCCAGTCATCTGGTACAGAGGCTGTTTTAAGCGATAGGTCACAAAGCATCAGCGTCATTGGCGATCCCTCAATTCAAGGATGATCTCTACCACGGATTTACATATGGATCCTGAGATGACACAGGCGTCTGATCTTGGAACCACAGATCCGCCTGCACTAGGTACAGACGTTTCCTGGTGGGCCAGCTGCCTGCTGGGAGAAAGTTTTCTTTTTCCTTCCTTCTCTCTTTTCAGCTTCAAGGTTACATACCATAGTTAGTAGTTCTGCAGTTTCATATTTGAATTCAGAACTCTTGGGTGAATATAATCTGGTCTTGCTGATTTATCAACATCCTTCTTGAATAATGGGCACCAGAACTGGACACAGTATTCCAGCAGTGGTCACACCATTGCCAAATACAGAGGTAAAATAACTTCTCTACTCCTACTCAAAATCCCCCCTGTTTATGTATCCCAGGTTTGCATTAGCTCTTTTGGCCACAGTGTCACATTGGGAGCTCATGGTCAGCTGATTATCCATCACAACCCCCAAATATTTTTCAGAGTCACTGATTCCCAGGATAGTCTCCCATTCTGTAAGCAAGGCCTTTGTATGCATTCTTTGTTCCTAGATGTATACATTTACATTTAGCTGACTTAAAACACATATTGTTTGCTTGGGCCCAAGCAATCCAGATCACTCTGATTCAGTGACCTGTCCTCTTCATTATTTCTCAATCCCCAATTTTTGTGTCATCTGAAAACTTTCAGTGATGATTTTATGTTTTCTTCCAGGTCATTGATAAAACTGTTAAATAGCAGAGGGCTAATAACTGATCCCTACAGGACCTCAATGGAAACATGCCCTCTTGATGACCGTTTCCCATTTACAACTACATTTCGAGACCTGTCAGTTATATCACTCCCTTACTGTGGCTGGGGATCACTGGGGAACTGCTTATTCTGGCTATGTCCTCACCTGCCCATGCCTCATACCCTGGTGGACTGGGGAGACATGGGTGTACAGCCGGCTTATCTGGCTTTACAGCAGCCAGAGATCCCTACCACCACACACCTTCATGCCAGGGGGAACATTCAGCTCTCCTTGCATTGTTAGAATGGAACAAAGGGAGGAGGGATAGCTCAGTGGTTTGAGCATTGGCCTGCTAAACCCAGGGTTGAGAGTTCAATCCTTGAGGGGGCCATTTAGGGAACTGGGGTAAAAATCTGTCTGGGGATTGGTCCTGCTTTGAGCAGGGGGTTGGACTAGATGACCTCACTGAGGTCCCTTCCAACCCTGATATTCTATGAAAGGGGACTTAGTTTGGATCACTGTCTGGCTAATAATTAGGGTGACCAGATGTCCCAATTTTATAGGGACAGTCCCGATTTTGGGGGCTTTTTCTTATATAGGCACCTATTACCCCTCCCCCCCATCCTGATTTTTTTTTACACTTGCTATCTGGTCACCCTACTAATAATGATGTTGTGTATTATTATTTGAACACCCCAAAATGTTAAACACTTTACAACAGAAAAGAAGTACTCACTCCTACCCCACGTTGCTGACAGCCAAGTAAAATAGCAATTAAATTTTAAGTAGCATTTCTGAGCTTTCCTAGTGGTTCCTCTTGGTTAGAAATATCATATAATTTGTGACATAGCCTGTGTTTGAAGAAGCCCCATTGCAAACTATTTTCCATTCAGCTTTGTTAATTAACAATCAGATGAAGTTGTTTTTAATATTTAAATAAAATATGTAGTGTTTCAAGAGTCCACAGTGAAGTTCTGCTTGAAAATATCTACTTTGAAAATAGCTTTTATTTAAACACAGGTCCCTGGTGATACCTGTCATGCAGACTTCTACTCCTTGTAGGAACCTGCACTGCATGGCTTCTTTTAAAGTCTATTGTTCTTCTTAGAGAGAAGAGACAATATGTAAAAACAGCTTTATTTTTTGTTTACCATTTTAATTTATCAGAATTGATGATGTCTCATTACATAGTTTTAGACTTCACAGTTCAAATTCCAATGCTTCACAAACCAATTATCTTTTGGAGTTTGTTCAGTATAATTGTGTGGCCATGCTGCATGCATTCTCTTCTATTCAATTGCCCAAAGACTGAAGCTTAATCAGAACTCCTCCACTGGGCATTTCAACTAAATATCTGTATCCACCAGAAGTGCTCTGTGCAGCTTATGCCATGTCCCAAGAACCTGCAATGCCTTGCATAGTAATTCTGTGTTTAATACTAGTTAGTTTTTTGAGGTTACAGTTTAAAGTACTGGTTTAAAACTTTTGAATTCCGAGATGTGGGAGGTTTGTTTTTGTCCACGCTTTCCATACTAACAAACCATCTAGCATGCAATTCTACAATTTTCTACCAAAAGAACATGCATATTAGAGCTAATCAGCAAATGGGGGAAAGAGGGAGTGTTTCTACAGGAAAATTTAATTTTTTTCTTGAAAAACCAAAAACGTTTAGGCTTTCAACAAAAAGCAGACACTTTTCACAAACAGTTTTACTTCTCTGAAACCCCAATTTTCTGTCCAAAAAAAACTGTTTCAACAGAAACATTTTGACCATGTCTAATCCAGATACTTGTGCTTCCAGTAGATGCCACTAAGTAGGGTTCTGTATCCAGCCTTGAAGTAGGGAGGGCCAGTTTTGTCCTTGATGCAACTCCATTGACATCTTTGGGAATTGTGATGCCAGAGTGCTAATTGCATAAGTCACATGATGGCATAATAGAACCTTGATTTTTTTTACAAGCAACAACCTTCTGAACAACTAATTTTATGAACCATTTTTCCCAGAGGGGGAAAAACATAACAAAAGGGATACCAATGAAGAACAAGTCGACATCCCTTCACATTTCAATGCCTTCAGTGAATTGTAAGTTACTTTTTGCAGTGGTTTGAAGGATAAGTAGAAAGTGATGCATGCACCATGCTTGAATTTATGCACTATACCTACTGTAATTTTGACATATTCAACTTTGAGCTCCTCAGTCCCTGGTTAGTTTGTAAAATAGGGGTTCTACTGTACATCCCACAGAGGATTCTTGGAGCAGGCAGGGGAGTGCTGCCTAACTTGTTTTGAGTCCTGTATCAGGTTCATTTTCTGCCCTTTCAGTTGCCCACTTTCAGCTGTTTCCAGCCTTTGCTGAGTACACTGAGCAATGGCCTCAGGCATTTTTGTGGAGGGGAATCCTCAAAACAGGCATCCCACTTCTTGGAAAATATTTCAAGTTTTGAATGCGTGGATAGCTGTAACTTCACTTTTTAAAGTCCAGTTCACCCTACCTTCCGTATCGTAGATCCTGTTGGGCGTATGGCTCCTCCTCATTATCTCTCCATTTATCACCCCTTAGGAAACTATTGTGAGAGTGTGTCTCATTGGGCAGCTAGAAATCCTGTTTGGAAAGCATGGATTTATTGTGACTTAGAAAGCACTACATTTTGCATATAAATTTATGCAAAAACTAGTGCTGTGGGGGTGCAAACCCTGAATGAGCAAGGCTCAAAACATGAGGTGCCTTGGTTAATTTCTTTATGCATTGCTTAGAAGTCAATCTGACTGCACAGCCAAGCAGCTTTGTATGTCATTACCTTTAGTTTTGTATCTTGCAGGGCACTTTCTTCTAATGAAGTGTTCTGTATTATTTAGTGTAAACCTGAGAATTCTGTACACTTTTACTTAAATGAGGGGAAAGTCACCATGGAAGGCATTTTTTGCTGCTCACAAATTGTTGTTGCTGCATTATTTCTACACCTTTAAGTCAGCTCTGATTATCTTGCAGCATGGAAATGTGTGGTGGTAACACAATAAAGGACTTTACATTATAGTCACAAGCTGCCTTCACATCAGCCTTTTTGTTCCTAAACCAGTAGTTTATCACATCCACATTCTCACTGCATGTCTTTTATAACTTCCCATTGTCTAGGGATTAAGAACTTCAAGTTGCACTTCAAGTAAATAAAAGGAAGAAAAAAGCAAGGAAGAAAAACAGTGAATTGGCTCTATCAAAACTATGTGTAGCCCTTAAGTCAAATCTTTCTTCTAAAGACTGCTTTATAATTTTCTCTCTTTCCTGCTGAGTTCCCTTTGTGTGACTTTAAAGTGCAGGAGCATGCAATGTAACGTCTCAGGGTAAAAGTTCTAGCAGCTAAAGTGGGGGTAATGTAGTTGCGCATGTCAATGTCACCATTGTACTCCAGAGTGCTCCTTAAAATGAGCCAAAACTGGAGTTGGGAGTTGAACCTGGATCTTGTGAATCCCAGTTCTGTACCTTAATCAAATAAATGTAACAAGAATCTGCATTTTTATGTGTAGATTATAATCTGCATTTTAGCATGGCTGGGTCTGTGGGTTGCACTTAAATGCATTTGCAGGACTCTTCAGCGAGCTGTTGAGGTTTCTGCTTCGAATATATTTTTTTAAAACACTCATAAGTTTCCTATTCAATAATGGATTCTCCTAAACAAGGCTTTGAGCTGTCAATTTGAGCTTGTTACATCATGGCACAAAGGCACCCATTTTTAAATACAAGAGCCTTAAGAGCAGCTGATGCAGTTGCAAGGAAAACTCCATTGGTACTTCAAGAACTGCAGCATATTCAGCCAAGCAGTTTACACAGCATGGCTATGGGCTGCCATTCTTTCCCATGACACAAGTAGCATGTTCTGTGCCACTTTACTGTGACTGCCAATTTTTTTCTGGCGTTGGCCCCTTCTTCTTTGGCAGTGTGGTGCTATCCAAGCTCTTAAAAATCCCAGCAGTTGATTTAAAAAAAGAGAAAAGAAAATTAAGAGCATCAACAAAAATCTATAGTTAGAAACCTGAGGTGAAATCCAGGCTTCACTTAAGTCCTAAATTAATAGAGTTTAAGGGGGGAGGGATAGCTCAGTGGTTTGAACATTGGCCTGCTAAACCCAGGGTTATGAGTTCAATCCGTGAAGAGGCCACTTAGGGATCTGGGGCAAAATCAGTACTTGGTCCTGCTAGTGAAGGCAGGGGGCTGGACTTGATGACCTTTCAAGGTCCCTTCCAGTTTTATGAGATGAGTATATCTCCATTTATTTTTATTTTAAAGGCCTGAATGTACTGTTAGATCGGGGGTTCTCAAACTTCATTGCACGGCAACCCCCTTCTAACAGCAAAAATTACTACATAACCCCAGGAGGGAGAACCAAAGCCTGAGCCCTCCCAAGCCCCGGTTGGGGGAGCCAAAACCTAAGCCTTACTGCCCTGGGTGGAGTGGCCAAGGCCCAAGGGCTTCAGCCCCAGGCAGGGGGCCTGTAACCTGACTGACTAACCCTCTGGCTTCGGCCCCGAGTAGTGGGACTCGGGCATCAGCCCCAGCAAGTCTAATGCCAGCCCTGGCGACCCCATTTAAACAGGGTGGCGACCCACTTTGGGTTAGATCATCTAATCTGGCCTCCCATATGTACCAGGCCAGAGAATTTCACTCAGTTACCCCTGTATTAAGCCCAATAGCATGTGTTTGGTTAACACATCTCTTCCCAAAAGGCATGCAATCTTGATTTAGAGCAGTCTTTCATTTGCGGACCCCTAAACCTTTTCAAATGGAGGTTCATGCTCAATCCGCTCTCTCAAACACTCCTAAATTTACTGATCTTAAGTGACTGAGGGCCTGATTTTCAGAGGCTTCTGAGCCCCCCTGCAATTCCTGCTGTCTTCAGCTGGACTCATGGTGCTCGGTACTTCTGCAAATCAGGCCCTGTGTAAAAGCACTGAAATAAGGGTGACAGATGTGAAGAATCTTGGTGAATAACCTTGTTTTATCCCTGAGTATAATTCCTACTCACTGCTTTAGGACTTATCAGAGAGTAGGATGTTCCAGCCCTAAAGGGTATGAGCTGTGTTCAGGCATTTCCACAGCAGCTGGCTTTATAACTTCACTGCGATGAACCCTGCCATGCTATTTTAGGCAGGTAGATTAGATTCGTTACTCTGAGATCAACGATGAGTGACCAATCCCCTCAAACTCTCACAGGTTTTTAGGTAATCCTCCTGTTTAGTTTCTGAGTAGACGTTCTTGACCCAGTCAGTTACGGCTGTGGAGACTGGAAAGTGTTTAAAACCTCTGCGTTCTTTAAAGAGCTTTTTCGATAATACGGTGCTTTCTTCCAGAGTCAGTGGATGCTATTTTATAGGGCGAGGGTAACATTTTAAAAACCACCTAAGGCCTCGTACTCACTAAGGTACTTAGGTACCTAAATCGCAGATTTAGTTGCCTAGCTAAGTTTTAGGCTACATGGTGCTTCACAAAACTCCTGCCTAATCCTGTAGGCTCCTAAACTAACTCAGTACCTAACTGCGGGGTAAAAGTTTCCCAGGGGCGTAAGTTTCTGCCACTGAGCCTCTGTACTGCTGCCTCCTATTGCCCGCCTAAGCCCCAGAGCGGTTCATGAACTGAGGGGGGAGATAGGCGTTAGTCGGTTCCACTCACGTGTGCAGCCCAATCCCATCGGCATATTCAGGACAGTGCCATTCAAAATCTGACTCATTCTCTCTGTCTCCTCCCACCCCACTGCTCTTTAAGTATTTGAAGTTGTTGCACTGTGGTTACTTAGTCATTGGGCCAGAGCGAGAGAGAGAGAGACTGAAAATTACTCTGTAGACTGCTGGTTAGGGCACCCACCAGGGAGGGAGGACCCCAGGTCCTGCCCCCCGTGCACCAAACTGGTACAGTTCCACAGGGGAGAGAGAAGGAGTGCTACCTCCAAATATCCTGTCGCTCAGTGGTCAGAGCACTCTCCTGGGAGATGGGAGACCCGGTTCAATCCTCTCTTCACCTCAGGCATAGAGGGAATTCACTCTGAGTCTCCCACATCCCAGGGGAGTGCTCCAATCACCGAGCTAAAGTTTACAAGGTGGGCAGTGGGACTGCCTCCTCTTCCTCCGGCTATGTTGCATAGAGTAGGGCAGGCACCTCACTCTTCTCACAAGATGTGGCTTAGATGCCTAAGCCGCCTGCCTCCAGGAGAGCAGTTCCCATCCATGAGTTGTTAGCAGATGTAGGAGCCTCTTTGCACCCTGGATTTAGGTGCCTATCTCCATGATGGGGTGGGATGTGGGACACACCCAGTTGTCGGCATTCCCCATTAACTGGCTTTAGGCAGCTCCCGGTGTAGTGTGTTGGCTTTTGTGAATTGCAGGCTAAGGTGCTTCTCTCTCCCCCTTCATTGTATAGGGAGCCTAGGCACCTAACTCAGGCTTTGTGAATCAGCGTTCTCCTGTGACTTCCTAGGCCCCTAAAAGGTTGGCATTGCAACGCTCCCCATCCCAGCACCTGAGTACCTTTGTGACTCTGTCCCTCAGTGATGTAGGAGTCCGAGGCCCTAGTTAATAAGAGCCCGATTGTGTCACTCTTATAATAAGCAGAACGTTATTCCAGGAGTAAGTCTATTGGGACTAGTTATGGAATAAGTTATTACTTAGTGAGAGAGAGAGAGGCTGACAAATAATACTTGGCATTTATACAGTGCTTTACATCTTCAAAGCACTTCACAAAAACACTTACTAATTTTTCTTCACAGCCTTCCTGTTAGGAGAGGTATCCACATATTGCTGTCCCCATTTAATGGTTGGGGAACCGAGGTGTGGTGGCTTGCCCCAGGCCACAGTGTGAGTCAGTGGATTAGAATTCATCAGTGCCTGACTTAATTCCATGCATGCTGCATTGGTCCATGCTGGTCCTCTTGACACTGATTGTAGAGTTTTGTTTAATAACCATGTTGGCTACTTTTTTTTATGAAAATGACCCATGTTATAAAAATATAATTATAACCAATTATTGTTCAAATGCATCTATTTTAAATTCTCAGCAATCTGTCTCTAATTTGGTATGTGCTACTACTATGGATATGCATGAATCAGAATGGCCTGACCTAGCTGTTGTTCAGAAAATGCAAGTGAATAGCCATAACATATGCTGAGATGCCTAAGCGGGCGGCTGTGAAAGAGTGTTTTTATTCAGACAGACAAGAACTTTCAGTCACTGGGCAAATAAAGATGTTTTACCTCTGCAAGTTGATTAACAGTCCTTGTAAAACCTCATTAAATTCCTTTGCCCCAGATGTATTTACCATTTTCTCATTATTATAGTTGTTAAAAAAAAAAAGGAAAGAGCAAACTCACACTAGTCTACTGAATAAAATACAACAGCACCCTGATGTGCTCACATCTGTGTAAAGTGCAGATAGGCTCACATAATGCTGTTCAAGTGTACTGGAAAGATAATGAGCATATACCAGATGTAATTAAAACGACCTCTAATTCATAAGATGAGCATCTAATTCTTCTGTCCTGATAGTTGGATTGTTTTAGCATTCCAGTGCCTTCATTATACAAACAATAAAATGTAAGCGGAGATATGTTCTTTAAAAATGTTTTTTAAAATATTAAGAATGGCCTTATTGGGTCAGACCAAGGGTCCACCCAGCCCAGCATCCTGTCTACCAACAGTGGCCAATGCCAGGTGCCCCAGAGGGAGTGAATCTAACAGGCAATGATCAAGTGATCTCTCTCCTGCCATCCATCTCCACCCTCTGACATCTCAACAGTAACATCCAAAATGTACTTGGGTGTTCTACAGACAGAGATACAGTCCCTGTTCCAAAGAGCTTACAATTGAAAAGGGAAACGCAAAACTATAGATGCGTTGTGGAGGAAAAGGGATGTCTAAACTCTCCTTCCCTACGTGTCATCATGCTTGCCTCTTCATCTGCAGTTTTCCTGTGATGGTAATCGCCACAGCTTTTAGCAACAAGTACTTTTCACATAATGGCTGTTTGATTTCTGAACTCCTGACAGTCAGCCTCCATTTCCTATTCTAGTCTTACACCAACACACAGCTCTGTTAATGGATCATCATCCTAATGGGCACTCTGAACTGCTCTTTAGCAGAGAAACCTTTTTTACAAGTGGCGCAGTGGTGCTGTGATGTGCACACACAGGTTCTCGGTAAGGCGTGCTCGATTCATTTTCACCTCTGATCCAAGATTGGATTTTGACTCAAATCTCCAGAGGTGGCAGGGAGAGCATGCTAATCCATGGCACCTCAGAGCTGTCCTGCTACCATCTTCTGTCCTTTCTGGGCTCTGGAGTCACTAAGATACTTACGCACATGCCTAATTAATACGTGGGAGTTCTATTAACTTCAGTGGAAATACTGACTGCTTACAATTAGGCACAAGTTTAAATACCTTGCTGAGGTGGGGCTTCAATGTAAAGTAGAATTTGATATCACTGGGGTGTCTTTTGTTTATTTGTGACAGACCCATGTTACTGACTGAATTTCTACAGCCTGTATTATTATGCAGCTTGTCTACAGTGCCTTGAATAGATTAAAATGGACCCACAGCCCCAGAATGATAGTTTACTAGAAGGAAATTTCTGCAATAGGGCAACACTAACAGAGCAAAGTATTTATTAAGCACATAATCTCTCTGCAGTTTAAAAAACCCCACACCAACATGTTTTTGATAATTGACCAGCACTCAACTGCAGCTACCCTCTGGAAAGTACACCCAAAACAATACTGTCAGATTACCAAGCAAATAAAACAAAACACGCATACTAAGCTAAAGATCTTAAAAGGACTGGTTTCAATAAATAATTTCTCACCCTAAATGTTGTTTTAGGCAAGTTGCAGAGTTTCTGTAGCTTAGAGTTCCAGGTATTTCTCTTTACAGACTAGACTCCTGTCTTAGTCTGGACTCAGTCCTTGTCTTTCCCTCAGCTCAGTTCCTTTGTCTCTTCAGGTACTTTCAGCAGTCTTTCTTCTTGGGCAGGAAGGCAATGGAGAAGAGTCCATAAACCCCGACTGCTAGAACCTGGGATGGTCAACAAGGGATGGATTGCTCGATAGTAATTAGGATCCTGTCACCAGCCACTGTTGGATAGGACAGGATACTGGCATAAATGGACCATTGGTCTGCCCCAGCATGGCTGTTCTTATAGGAACAATATTTTGAAGCCTTTTTACAGTTGAAAGCTCTTCTGTTTCCAGCAGAACAAATTTTACTCCCTTGCTATGCAAATAGGTTTCTCTAAGGTAAGGTAGACTATAATAAGCAGAGATTTCCTAAGCACCTGGGTACTAATAGACTTAAAGACATCTGTCCAATTTATTTAGATACAATTTTTGCAGGACTGATCTAGAAGATTTTACCTTCCATGCTGCAAAAAAGAATTCTGGTCACAAATTCACGACCAATAAACCTGCAGGCTGCAGCATAATGAAATCGTACAAATTTTAATACTGTCTATAACTTTTCCCCAGAATCTCGCTGTCCCACATAGATACAAAGAGGAAAAAGGATCTCTCTTACCTTTTCATCTTGCAGACATCTCAGGAAATATTATGCAGCACCACTAATTGCTGCAGAGAAGAAGAAAAATTTGCCCTAACTGTATTCCAGCTTTGTTCCACAGTAATATCTTAACCCATATACATCTTCCACAAGACTTTGACCTTTGAGAATTTTCACTTTGAAACTAGAACACAAAGTCAGCTTCTTACTGATCAAGGTGTTGGCAGTGAATTAACTTTAAATAAATGCTTTTGCAGAGCTTTGAGCAGATAAAGTGCTATAAGTGTGAGATTCACCCTTGAGCTGACGTTCTGCATAAGGATGATTTTCACCGACTGTTTAATATCATCATTACTCCATGCACCCATTGTGAGCCAGCAGTTGCTTTGGCTACTGTTAGCTTCATCAAAGGGTATTCTTCATTGCAAACAAAGGGTGTGTTCTGGACTGAGGTTAGCTAATTTGAGTTAAAATAGAAGTGAAGAGATGCAACTCTGCTTTTAACTTGAGCTGCTAACCCAAGTTAAAAATCCATTTGCCATGTCTTCACTGCTATTTTAACTTGAGTTAAGAACACACCTTTTTTTGGTAGTTACATGTCCTGTGTGTATCACTATAGGAGTTGAAAATATACATAATAGGCAAATTAGTCTCTTGTGTAACACTACTGGCTTAAATTAAATTTTAACAGGAATAATGTGGCCCAGATTGCAAAAAACAAGCAAGTCTTATTCCTGCACCCTGAAGTAGAAGAGGGAAAGATCAATAGATTAGTATAGCAGCATTGTAGGAGTACTGCAGTAGAAATGCAGCAGCACTTGAGACTGTTCCACATTATTTCCTTGCTAGACTGTGACAGCCTTTGTCTTTGATTTCTGACTTCTTCTTATATTTAAATAATTGTGTTACTTATAAAGCAGATGTAGAAGCAAAACACTGTCTCTGTTCTGCAGCCCCTTGCTTGGATCTGGTTGTGTTTCCTCCCTCCACTGCCCTTTTTTAGCCATTAGAGAGCCTCCGATAAAAAGACACTATAGAAGAGCAAAGCAGTATTTTGTATATTTAAGAGGGCATTGTGGCAGGAAGAATATCTTTGCACTATGTAATTTTTCCATGACATAATCCCACTATTAACTTCAGAACTTCTTTATTACCAGAAACATTTGGCTTTCCTTACTGTCAGTTGAAGAGGTTTTTTGGTTTTTATCCTCAGTAGGGTTCGGGATTCTGGTTTGGGCATCTATAGAACTACAGAGATATTTTGTGAATCTTTACCCAGAAACTGCAGCGAAACTTATTTTTTGTCCCACCAGCTGTCAAAAACTTTGTGGAGCTCACAAAATCTCAGCCGGAACATTACAGTAATTTCCCTGTAAGAGTGAATTCATTATATGTCTCTTATACATACATCCGCATTTGCAGTGACTCTGTACTCTTTTATGTTAGTGTTTTTAGGGAAAAGGAATCTCACCATCCTTGCAATAAGGTAATTTATTATCCATATCAGCCACAAGATACACACGCCATTCAGCATCTATGTAGCAGAACCTTGTAGTGTGCACTGATCTGAGGTTTGTAATAAGTTGTTTATTTAGAACACTTCCAACTTTTCCTTACACAGAGGCAGAATGGAATTTATTCAGTGTATCGTTTGACAGAAAAACATTTTCTTAACATATGACAAAAGCCCTCTCTTCTTTTTTTTTTTTTTTTTTTTTCATTCTGTTTCCGCTACAGTTTTACTTCCACTGCCAGTCAGCCAGCCATGGTAAGGACCAAACCACATGCCGTAAAGCATCAATCTGTTCCTGGGTAACAGACATCTCAACTCTTGGTGGTAGAACATGGGCTCTTTCAGCATTTTAACTCGATAGCTACTAAACATTTGGGTCTCTGCATTTCAGCTGCAGCAGGGTTAAGCGTTAAGTGCTGCAGAAAATAGATTTTTGTACTTTTCTTTTCACTCCTGTGCACTCAGCCCTGGGGAGGCCGGAAGATCATTCAGTATGTGTCAATATCAATTTGAAGGGTTTCTCCATTTAAGAATTATTCAAAATATTGTAGTAGTAAGTTGGATGATGGGTCATTAAGGTGGCAACATTATTTGGTAGTCAAAACAAAGGAGGATGATAAGGAACTGTGGAAGGATTTATAGCAAAATTAAATCCAAAAGTATTTGAAATAAGACAATGGGAACAGAAAAATGGGTTTGATCCTACTCCCCTGAGAGTATAGTCTAAGTAAAGAGTTCCATTCCAAAGCAAGTTCCATTCCCACAAACTCTATTGCAAGAAAGGAAGATAGAAATATCTTCTCTCTATGGGACTCAAGCTAAGGGCTAGTCTACACTGGCAGTGCTTTAACGCGTCTCTAAAAAAACCCACCTCCACGAGGGTCGTAGCTACCAGGGTTTTTTCACACCCCTGAGCAAGAAAGTTGCAGCACTGTAAATTGCCAGTGTAGACAACCCCTAATATAAAGATAACGGCTGTTTTGAAATACCAGAGGCTGTTTAAAAAAAAACAAAAAACAAACAAAAAACGAAGAGTCCTTGTGGCACCTTAGAGACTAACACATTTATTTGGGCATA